>NC_090438.1:869055018-869358048 GCF_031143425.1 Pleurodeles waltl
AAAATACACAAAATATACACACAGACCAAAATCATGTAAGTAAAACACTTAGAAAAGTAGTGCAAACACTCTAGAACACAATAGACTGCAATAGGAGAAAATAGGCCTAGGGGCAACACAAACCATATACTCCAAAAGTGGAATACGAACCACGAATGGACCCCAAGCCTAGTATAGTGTGTGGAGGGTCACTGGGAGTGTACGAAAACACTAAGGGTGTCCAAGATACCCCACCCCAAGACCCTGAAAAGTAGGAGTAAAGTTACCCTCCTACCCCAGAAAGGCAGTAAAGTCGAGATAGGGTATTCTGTAAAGACAACAACTGACTGCAAAGCACTGAAGACGGATTCCTGGACATGAGGACCTGCAAAGGAAGGGGACCAAGTCCAAGAGTCACAAAAGTGTCCAGGGGGGGCAGGAGCCCACTAAACCACGAATGAAGGTGCAAAAGGGTTGCCTCTGGGTGGAAGAAGCTGAAGATTCTGCAACAACGGAAGGTGCCAGGAACTTCTCCTTTGGGCAGAAGATGTCCCACAGCATGCTGGAGGATGCAGACCTGTTGCCATGCAGAAAGACCGCAAAGAAATCTTGCTAGCTGCAAGAGTCACAGTTGAAGATTTTGGATGCTGCCAGGGCCCAGGAAGGACCAGGAGGTTGCCCCTTGGAAGAGGAGACAGAGGGGGCACTCAGCAACACAGAGAGCCCACGCAGAAGCAGGCGGCACCCACAGAAGTACCTGAACAGGTGTTCAGAAGATCTGAGCACAACAGTCGACTCAGCACAACAAAAGAGGGTCTCACGAAGTTGGAGTCCAACTCAGCGAGTTGGGCAATGCAGGACGGAGTGCTGGGGACCTGGGCTAGGCTGTGCACAAAGAAAGTCTTGCAGAAGTGCACAGAAGCCCTGGCAGCTGCATTTCACGCAGTACAGAGTATTACTGTCTGGCGTGGGGAGGCAAGGACTTACCTCCACCAAATTTGGACTGAAGGGCCACTGGACAGAGGAGGACACTTGGATCCAGCTCCTGTGTTCCAAGGACCACGCTCGTCAAGATGAGAGGGGACCCAGAGGACAGGTGATGCCGAAGTTTGGTGCCTTAGTTAGCAGGGAGAAGATTCCGTTGACACCCGGGAGGTTTATTCTTGGCTTCCAGTGCGGGGTGAAGGCAGACAGCCCTCAGAGCATGCACCACCAGGAAACAGTCGAGAAAGCCGGCAGGATGAGGCGCTACAATGTTGCTGGTAGTCTTCTTTGCTACTTTGTTGCAGTTTTGCAGGCGTACTGGAGCAGTCAGCGGTCGATCCTTGGCAGAAGTCAAAGAGGGAAGTGCAGAGGAACTCTGGTGAGCTCTTGCATTCGTTACCTGGTGAGAAACCCACAGGAGAGACCCTAAGTAGCCCTCAGAGGAGGCTTGGCTACAGAGAAAGGTAAGCACCTATCAGGAGGGGTCTCTGATGTCAAATGCTGGCACTGGTCACTCAGAGGTGTCCATTGTGCCCTCACACCTCTGCATCCAAGATGGCAGAGGTCTGTGACACACTTGAGGAGCTCTGTGCACCTCCCCTGGGAGGTGCTGGTCAGGGGAGTGGTCACTTCCCTTTCCTTTGTCCAGTTTCGCACCAGAGCAGGGTTGGGGGATCCCTGAACCGGTGTAGACTGGCTTATGCAAGGAGGGCACCATCTGTGCCCTTCAAAGCATTTCCAGAGGCCGGGAGAGGCTACTCCTTTCAGGCACTTCACACCTATTTCCATAGGGAGAGGGTGTAACACCCTCTCTCAGAGGAAATCCTTTGTTCTGCCTTCCTGGGACTGGGCTGCCCAGGCCCCACGGGGGCAGAAACCTGTCTGAGGGTTGGCAGCAGCAGTAGCTGCAGAGAAAACCCCGGAAAATTAGTTTGGCAGTACCCGGGGTCTATGCTGGAGCCCCGGGATGCATGGAATTGTCCCCCCACTACCAGAATGGTATTGGGATGACAATTCAATGATCCTAGACATGTTACATGGCATGTTTGGAGTTACCATGGTGACACTACATATAGGTATTGACCTATATGTAGTGTACGCGTGCAATGGTGTCCCCGCACTCACAAAGTCCGGGGAATTTGCCCTGAACAATGTGGGGGCACCTTGGCTAGTGCCAGGGTGCCCTCACACTACGTTACTTTGCACCTAACCTTCACTACGTGAGGGTTAGAGATATAGGTGACTTATAAGTTACTTAAGTGCAGTGTAAAATGGCTGTGAAATAACATGGACGTTATTTCACTCAGGCTGCAGTGGCAGTCCTGTGTAAGAATTGTCTGAGCTCCCTATGGGTGGCAAAAGAAATGCTGCAACCCATAGGGATCTCCTGGAACCCCAATACCCTGGGTACCTAGGTACCATATACTAGGGAATTAAAGGGTGTTCCAGTGTGCCAATTAGAATTGGTAAAAATGGTCACAAGCCTGCAGTGACAATTTTAAAAGCAGAGAGAGCATAAACACTGAGATTCTGGTTAGCAGAGTCTCAGTGATGCAGTTAGGCACCACATAGGGAACACATAAAGGCCACAACTATGAGCACTGGTGTCCTGGCTAGCAGGATCCCAGTGACACAGGCAAAAACAAACTGACACACAAGTAAAAATGGTGGTAACATGCCAGGCAAGATGATACTTTCCTACAATATGTCATGTGGTGCATACTGATGTGCCATGCCTATTGGCTCAGGGACCTAGTACACAACTGTATGCCATCCACAAACATTTTGCTTTCCATGGACAGCATTTGTCTGATTACATTAATCAATCAAATACTGTTTGTTGTTGTAGTGGGTGTAGTTTCTTTGCAAAGGTTCACTACTCCGCAGTTTTACAGGTCAAAACAAAGTTAGTGATGGATTGCTGTCCTCAGCCATGTGTCTGGTGAAATGAGCATTTTGGCACAAGCCTCGCAGAGACTTCTTGTCTTAAGCGTGTGATGGGTGCTGGTACCTCACTACTGTCTGTAATGTGAACATGGCTATCATACATGTGACAGAGCAAACATTTATTTGGGGTGCAGCTACAGATCAAAACTTTCCCTTGGTAAGTGCGGATTGTCCATTGACATGATCTATGTGCCATCACTGTTACCATCATTCCTTGTAACTACATGTCAGCATGTGTCCATTTCTCTTTTGGAACATAATTGGGACTATTCATGGCAGTGTGGTTGTTCCCTGAGTCTCCAGAAGTGAGTCCTTTGACTTCTGTGTTCTGTTTCCGATGTGCTTTTGATATCATTGGTACCGTCCCGGAGAAGTTGGAGGATAGGTGTGTCTTAATGCAGTGGGCGGTACATTGTCTTCCACCTGGCTGTTGGCGATTACCATCGTGGTGCTTGTTGCTACCGCCGTGGTGGTCGGGGTGTTAAAGTGGCTGTCTGTCTGAGCAGTTTCTTCCGTGGTCATAATTCCATTTTTGTTACTGCTGGGCTGTTGGTGGTATTACCGCCGCTTTATCACCGATTGCCAGGGTTGTAATGAGGGCCTATGTTTGTCAGGGAGTAAATCATGGTGGGCAGAGTGTTCATGCCGTTATCGATAACAGCTAAAGCCTTTTCTAAGTTTTCCTTATCTATTTGCCTTAAACGCACAGCAGCTTCTATCTAAGAAAGATCTCATTGGACATAGCATAGAGGAATCTGTTAGAGCATGGCTTTCTAGGACCTAGCAAAAAGTCCTGCAAGTCTATGGGGGTCATTTCAACATTGGCGGTAAAAGCCGCTTACCGCCGTGCAGAAGACTGCCAACACACCGCCGCAGCCACGGAATTCCGCCACAGCTATTACGACCCACATCTCGAAATCCGACAAAATTCAGACACCCACACAAGCCCGCCACACCAAAGGTCAGTGATGAACTGGCGAAAACAAAACCTCCACCTTCATGACAACAGAAATACGCCCATGCTATCATGACCCACGAATCCACGAGGCGGTCTTTCAACCACGGTATTCCATTGGCGGTAGACACCGCCACGCTCAAAATACACACACACATACAAAACACCACCACATTGGACAATTCCAAATACACACATCTGATACACATACACACAACACTCCCACACACTCAATACAATATAAAACACCCACCCACAAACCCCTACGACCAAAAACTTCCGAAAGAAGGCCAGAGAGAGACACCACCATCCACAAACTAGCAGCCACAGGCACTCAACACCATCACCCACACAACTTCCACGCACAAAACACCACACACCACTACATATCACCACACTTATCACCACACACACCACCCCACACATCACCCACACCACCCCATGGCACGGCAAAGACACCCAAGGTTCTCGGAGGAGGAGCTCAGGGTCATGGTGGAGGAAATCGTCCGGGTAGAGCCACAGCTATTCGGAGCACAGGTGCAGCACACCTCCATAGCTAGGAAGATGGAGCTATGGCAAAGAATAGTCGACAGGGTCAACGCAGTGGGACAGCACCCAAGAAATCGGGACGACATCAGGAAGAGGTGGAACGACCTACGGGGGAAGGTGCGTTCCGTGGTCTCAAGACACCACCTGGCGGTACAGCGGACTGGCGGCGGACCCCCACCTCCTCCCCCACAACTAACAACATGGGAGGAGCAGGTCTTGGCGATTCTGCATCCTGAGGGCCTCGCAGGAGTCGGTGGAGGAAAGGACTCTGGTAAGTCAAACATTTAACTATCATATCCCCCACCCTACCTGCATGCTATCACAGACCCACCCCCTCACCCCCTCCTCTGTCATTCCAACTCCTCACAAATGTACTAGTAACAAAAACCACACATCCCAACACCAAGCCCTGCATGACACAACAAAGCATGGACACCCATCACTAAAGCATGCCCACTGCACATACCCATAACACCCCCCTCAACCATCATCACACAAGCCCCCACACAGGAATGCTAGCACTGGGGTACACGGTCACCCACCCATTGCATACCATGACACACACAGATGCAATAATCATGCTTTTACACCCCTGCAGGACCACTACCCGACGTCACCAGACAGGAGGGTCCAGACATCCCCACCCACAGAAGAGGCCCACAGTGATGACAGCAGCTCTGTCCAATTGGATCCAGATGACCAGCCCGGACCATCGTGGGCCTCGGGACAGTCAGTTCCCCTCACACAGGCACAGCCCACCACAGACCTTCCACCCTCTGGTAACACCAGCACAGCACCCACCCAGCGGGCCCATACCTCCGTCCCCAGGACACGTCAATCAGCTGTGTGTCCACCACTACAGGGAACCCAGGATAACCCACCACCCCAACAACAACAGGGACCTGGGGGCAGTGGCAGTGGGCACACAGTCCAGGGGACGGAGGCACAGGAACAAAGGGGAACTGGGAGGGCTGCCGTGCGACAGGGGGCGGACAGGCCAAGGAAAACCACTCTCCACGAGGCCCTCTCCTCCAACATGGGAGCATACCACCACTCCCAGAAGACGATGGCAACGGTCCTGGCCAAGTTTCAGGAGACCCAGCGCCTGCAGGAGGAACAGTATTTGGGCTTCAGGGAGGAACTCAGAACCATCAGCTCCGCCCTGGGCACCATCGTAGGGATGCTGAAGGAAATAATTAACACCAGGAGGGACACTGTTGCACTACAAGGGGCCCCTGACACTAGCATGGACGATGAACTGCCCACCACCTCCACCGGCGCTAGTGGACCGGAGGCACCGCCACAGGACCACCACACCAGCACCCCCCCCTGCAGACAGAGAACCACCCCGCAAGCGGTCCCTGAGATACAGGAACAAGACAGAGCACGATGCCAAGACCCCCGCCAAGAAATGAGACCACCCTGATTGTCAAACCACTGTCCCACTTTGTAACCCTGTCCATATTGGAACTGCCACAGCTCCACTTGCTATGCCCATATGGACAATGCACCTGTGAGACTAATAGACTGGACTCTGCCATGGACATTCCTCCACCATCACCCCTCACCATTTTACAACCCCCTCCAATATTGAGCACTTCAGAAAACACCCTTGAAGCACAAAACAATCTGGAGTCAGTCTGTGATTTCGAAATTGTGTATTAGGAATGACAGTGACAAAATGCTTTTTCAAATTTGATGTCAACATACCTATGTCACACATCTCAAGTCCATGAGGAATCTAAGCAGATGACACACGTTGGAACCACACCTGTGAAACCGTAAGGGAAATGTACAACTCAGTGACCATATACTGGTTGAAACCAACAGACAGGATAGAGGTAGAAGTGTTAAAGTACTTGTAATAGGCAGGAATGTTTTCTCATCTGTGTGTCACTGGAACTATTGCCGGATGACTGAGTCCCTGTTGTCAATGTCTTCTTCCTCTGCTTCCTCCTCATCACTGTCCACAGGCTCCACAGCTGCCACAACACCGCCATCTGGACCATCCTCCTGCAGAAAAGGCACCTGTCGTCGCAAAGCCAAGTTGTGAAGCATACAGCAGGCCACAATGATCTGGAACACCTTCTTTGGTGATTTGAATAGGGAACCACCTGTCATATGGAGGCACCTGAACCTGGCCTTCAAGAGGCCGAAGGTGCGTTCGATCACCCTCCTAGTCCGCCCATGGGCCTCATTGTAGCGTTCCTCTGCCCTGGTCCTGGGATTCCTCACTGGGGTCAGTAGCCATGAAAGGTTGGGGTAACCAGAGTCCCCTAATAGCCACACCCGGTGCCTCTGGAGTTGACCCATCACATAAGGGATGCTGCTATTCCGCAGGATGTAGGCCTCATACACAGAGCCAGGGAACATAGCATTTACCTGGCAGATGTACTAGTCTGCCAAACATACCATCTGTACATTCATCGAATGATAACTCTTCCGGTTCCTGTACACCTGTTCACTCCTGTGGGGGGGGGGGGGACCAGAGCTACATGGGTCCCATCAATGGCACCTATGATGTTAGGGATATGTCCAAGGACATAGAAGTCACCTTTCACTGTAGGCAAGTCCTCAACCTGAGGGAAAACGATATAGCTCCGCATGTGTTTCAGAAGGGCAGACAACACCCTGGACAACACGTTGGAAAACATAGGCTGGGACATCCCTGATGCCATTGCCACTGTTGTTTGAAATGACCCACTTGTCAGGAAATGAAGCACTGATAGCACCTGCACTTGAGGGGGGATTCCTGTAGGAATGGCGGATTGCTGACATCAGGTCAGGCTCCAACTGGGTACACAGTTCCTGGATTGTGGCACGGTCAAACCTGTAGGTGATGATCAAACTTCTTTCCTCTATTGTCGACAGGTCCACCAGCGGTCGGTACACCGGAGGATTCCGCCATCTCCTCACATGTCCCAGCGGACGGTGCCTATGAAGGACAACAGCGAGCACAGAGTCAAACAACTCAGAGGTATGTACCCACAGTATGCACAGAACACCAATCATACACAAAATGTGGCCTGTATGTGTGTTGAGACTAGGCCTAGGTATGTGTGACACAGTTGGTAAGCAGGGCATGTGGGACCCTGAAATGGCGGCTGCCTGACCTCTAAAGCGGGACAATGGGATGTGAGGTAACAGCGCTGGCGTTGTACACCGTCGCGGTAGGCGGGCGAAGACCGTGGCGCAATGCTGCATTAGTTAACATTGGACCCTACGGGTCGTGATCGCTGCGGACGTGACCGCCATTTTCTATCTTTTCAATCACACAATACCTGATCTTCGACAGGAGAGGACCTACACTGCAAGTGCTGCTGTGACCTCGGTCTGGAAGAGACAATGGATTGTGCGTCTGGGGAAAGGGCCCCTGCCTTCACTGCATAGGAGTTGGAGAAGCTCGTGGACGGGGTCCTCCCCCAGTACACGCTGCTCTACGGTCCTCCAGACCAACAGGTAAGTACACAGGGAGCACGTTGTATGGACTATGCCTGTGTGGAGAGGGCTGGTTGTAAGAAGGAAGGGGGCACAGTTCTGCGTGCATGAAGGACTGTGAATGCTTGTGCCACATGGCAAGGCTAGGGATGTGGGCCACTTTGACGGTGCAGTTGGTAATGACTTCTCTTCTTCCCCTGTACATTTCATGTAGGTCAGCGCCCACCAGAAGAAGGATATTTGGCGTGCCATCGCCAAGCACGTCCGGACCCTGGGGGTCCACCACAGATGGAGCACCCACTGCCGGAAGAGATGGGAGGACATTCGCCGCTGGAGCAAGAAGACGGCGGAGGCTCAGCTGGGGATGGCCTCCCAACGTGGGAGGGGTGCCCATCCAACCATGACCCCTGATGTTCCGGATCTTGGCGGTGGCCTACCCTGAGTTGGATGAGCGCTTGAGAGCAACACAGAAGACACAAGGGGGTCAGTACACTGTCATTCAGCTGACTTTGCGTGCAGTGAAGGTGTCTGGGTGGGGGAGGAGGGCTGTGGGTTCCCCTAGGCCAGGGCGAGTTCCGTAGCTATGCCCATTAATAAGACATGGTCCTTTGTCCCCCCATCCCACCTCTGTAGAGTGCCAAGTACAGTTATTCATGCCCCAGGGTCATCTATGTGTTCAGATGTCAGCCATAGCCATGTAGGCCCTTTCCCAGGAATTGCATCTGTAGAGCCCAACAGCACAATGTAGTGCAGGGGGCTGCTGTGTCTGTATTGTCCGCCAACGGTAGTGGTAAGCCATGCACTCAACCTGTCTTTCTTTTGTCGCCCCCCCTTTTTTGTGGTCTTCCTGTTCTTGTGTGCACTAGCATCATCAGGCAGAGGTACAGTGGCACCGGAGCACGAGGGAGCTGCATCCCACATGGCCATGGAGGGCAACACCACGGACTCAGAATACACCAGTGGGACGGAGGGCGAGGGGAGCACCACGGTGGTCACAGGATCTGCAACCAGTGACACAGACTCATCCTCCGATGGGAGCTCCCTTGTGGTGGCGGCAACATCTGTGCCCCCCACTTCTACAGGTACAGCCGCCACCCCCCCTACCAGCACCGCCCTCCCAGCAGCCCCTCAGCCTTCGCCCCGTACCCGCTCACCAAGGAGGGTGGGCATCACCTTTGCCCCAGACACCTCAGCCCCTGCCCCTGTCACCTCCGCTGCCCTCAGTGAGGAGGCCATTGACCTCCTCAGGTCCCTCACTATTTGGCAGTCTACCATTTTGAATGCCATCCAGGGTGTAGAAAGGGAGTTGCAACACACAAATGCATTCCTGGAGGGCATTCATTCTGGTCAGGCTGCCCTTCATCGAACCCTGCGAACTCTGGCCTCAGCACTGATGGCAGCCATTGTCCCTGTGTCTAGCCTCCCTCCTCCAACTTCCTCCACCCAGACCCAATCCCCTGTACCCCAGCCTATCCCAAGCACACCATCAGACCAGCCTGCACACACCTCACCACACAAGGGAAACTCAGGCAAACATAAGCACCACACATCCCACAGGCACTCACGCAAGCATCACACACATACAGACACACCAACATCCACTGCCTCCACTGTGTCCCCCTCCTCCTCATCTCCCTCCCAGTCTTGTCTACACTCACACCTGCATGCACTACCACTACAGCCACTACGTCCCTCTCCAGCACACCCACCACCACACCCCGCTCACGTGCAGTCACCACCCCCACCACCATTTCCACGTCCCCTGTGTCCTCTCCCAGTGTGTCTGTGACGCCCCCTCCGAAGATACACAAACGCAGGCACACATCCACCCAAAAGCCACCCACCTCACGACAGCCTCCAGCCCATGCACCTGCACCCAAATCCACAAAACTGACACCTCCTACAATCACCACCTCTTCCTCCAATCCCAAACCCCCTCCAGCTACCCGTCCCAGTGTCTCCAAAAAACTTTTCCTGTCCACCCTTAACCTATTTCCCCTCACCCCCATCCAACTCATAGGTCCAGTACTAGACCTGTGGTGCCTGTTGTTACAGGAATGTAGAGTGCACCGGCCACCAGGCCAGCCAGTGTGGCACAGAGCCACAGCACAGCCAGTCCCCCCCGTGAAGCACCAGAAGTTGGACAGTGCCTGGCGGGAGAGGGGGAAGACTCCAGCCAGCAAACCGCTCACAGGGGTCCCGGGGGGAGTGTCGACTCAGCTGTGACTCCTCCCAAGGTGGGGAAGGGGCAGAAAAAATCTACAAAGTCTGGGAGGAGCAGCACGGCGGAGAAGACCGCCATCATCCCCACTGCCCAGGAGGCCACCGCCAGCCCCAGAGTCACTGGCCAGGAGGCCACCGCCAGCCCCAGAGTCACTGGCCGGGAGGCCACCGCCAGCCCCATTGTCACTGGCCAGGAGGCCACCGCCAGCCCCATTGTCACTGGCCAGGAGGCCACCGCCAGAGTCACTGCCAAGGAGGCCACCGCCAGCCCCAGAGTCACTGGCCAGGAGGCCACTGCCAGCCCCAGAGTCACTGGCCAGGAGGCCACCGCCAGCGCCAGAGTCACTGGCCAGGAGGCCACCGCCAGCCCCAGAGTCACTGGCCAGGAGGCCACCGCCAGAGTCACTGCCCAGGAGGCCACCGCCAGCCACAGCCCAGCTGGCCAGGAGGGCCCCGCAAGCCACAGCCCAGCTGACCCATGAAGGACCGACAGACACAGCCCTGCTGGGCATTGAAGGTCTGCCTTGGCAAGGACCGTTGAACAGGGCAAAGACTGCCATGGAAAGCACCGCTGAAGATGTCTGAAACTTGCAACTCATGCACCGCTGAACAGGCCAAGGACCGCAGAACAGGGCAAAGACCGCCATGGAAAGCACCGCTGAACAGGTCTGACCCTGGCAACTCATGCACCGCTGAACAAGCCAAGGACCGCTGAACAGGGCAAAGACCGCCATGGAAAGCACGGCTGAACAGGTCTGACACTGGCAACTCAAGCACCGCTGAACAGGCCAAGGACCGCCATGGAAAGCACCGCTAGCCCATTAGCAGCAGGGGCAGTGACACAACTGGGACCGTCACAGGGTGTGTGCTGCACTCTGGGCACCAGTCCCCCTCCAGAACCAGTGGAGAACAGCATCCACTCCGTCTGTCCTTGGCAGGATGAAGCACTCTGGGCACCAGTCCCCCTCCAGAACCAGTGGAGAACAGCATCCACTCCGTCTGTCCTTGGCAGGATGAAGCACTCTGGGCACCAGTCCCCCTCCAGAACCAGTGGAGAACAGCATCCACTCCGTCTGTCCTTGGCAGGATGAAGAACTCTGGGCACCAGTCCCCCTCCAGAACCAGTGGAGAACAGCATCCACTCCGTCTGTCCTTGGCCGGATGAAGCACTCTGGGCATCAGTCCCCCTCCAGAACCAGTGGAGAACAGCATCCACTCCGTCTGTCCTTGGACGGATGAAGCACTCTGGGCACCAGTCCCCCTCCAGAACCAGTGGAGAACAGCATCCACTCCGTCTGTCCTTGGCAGGATGAAGCACTCTGGGCACCAGTCCCCCTCCAGAACCAGTGGAGAACAGCATCCACTCCGTCTGTCCTTGGCAGGATGAAGAACTCTGGATGTTACAGTGGGCAAACCACCCACCGTATAGACTTGAGAGACTGTGGCTTTGCACTCCCCAGGATATGGTAGTGGGCAACCCACCCACTTGTGAGACTTGAGAGACTGTGGCTTTGCACTCCCCAGATTATGGCAGTGGGCAAGCCACCAACTGTAGAGACTTGAGAGACTGTGGCTTTGCACTCCCCAGGATTGAACAGTGGGCAAGCCACCCACTGTAGAGACTTGAGAGACTGTGGCTTTACACTCCCCAGGATTGAACAGTGGGACTTGAGAGACTGGGGCTTTGCACTCCCCAGGATATGGCAGTGGGCAACCCACCTACTTGCTGTGCAGACAGTGAAAAGCAGGGTGGGGCTGTGCCTGGGGGCCCCGCGACTCCCCTTCCCACCAGCCTCTCCATGGCGGTCTCTACCGCCATGGACAGGCTGGCAGGAAGGGGAGTCATAATCCCCAGGGCAGAGCTGCAAGCAGCGCTGCCCTGGCGGATTACAACCGCCGGGACAACGATGGTGGGAAACCGCCGGTCCCGGTGGTGTGACTGCGGCGCTACCGCAGCGGTCAAAATATGGCGATTTGTAGCACCAGCCTGTTGGCGGTACGATCGCCAAAACAACCCTGGCGGTCTTCGACCGCCAGGGTTGTAATCAGGGCCTTAGTACTTACTCACATGAAAGAAAACACTCAGTGTTACAAAAATAAAGGTACTTTTTGTGGGTGACACAAATACCAAACACACCATAGAGACCATACTCCCTTAGGAGGTAAGTAATACACAAATTATATACACTAGTATATAGACATAAGCATAAAAACAGTTCGAAAACAGTGCAATTAGTGAAAATGACAGTAGAGAGAAATAGCCCCAGAGGGAGCACAAACCATATACTAAAAAAGTGGAATGTGAAATTCAGTTCCCCACCTAGGTAAGTGGGGTGCGTAGGGGTGAGCTGGGTGTACTAGGAAAGCTGAAAGGTAAGTACCACAACACCACCCAGCGAACAGGAGAGAAGGAGTAAATCACTGTAAATTCCCCAGAACACCCACTTGGAAGAAAAGAAGAACAATGCAAAGCCCAGAAGAAACTGCAAGACACCAACTGTGGATTCCTGGACAAGAGGACCAGTGGGAGAAGGGGACCAAGTTCAGCAAGCACAGCAGAGTCCAGGAAGAGCAGGAGCCCCTACCCGCCACACTGAAGGTGCATGAGATGAGTCGACGGTGATGAAGGAGAGTCAGCACTGTACCCAAGAAGATGAAGTCGAGTTCCTGGAGGATGCAGGTGATGTTCCGCCCCGGAAGGAGGATTTCAGTTGGGTTTGCATTTTTGTATTCTGCCAACAAGACTTGGCACATGCAAATCTTGCAGGTGGTGAAAAGTGTAGCTGCCTGGGATCAGGAAAGACTGACAGGCTCTACCCAGGAGGGGGAGTCAGAAGGGTCCCTCAGCAACTCAGGGAGCCCACAGAAGCACAGCAGCACCCACAGGAGTCCCACATGATGGGACAAAGGCTCTCATGACGCCGGAGAACCACTCAGGGAGCTGTCCGTCGCAGGATGGAGTGCTAGGGGATGGAGCTTCAAGATGCCTGAAGATCCCTTGAAAAAGATGTCAACAAGCCTTGGCAGCTGCAACAGATGCAGTGTACAGGGGTACTGTCCTGCATGCGCAGGCAAGGGCTTACCTCCACACAAGTTGGACAGCTGGAAGAGAGGATAATCTGGACCACTTCAGTCTACCACCAGTGATGCAGGATCCACACAGCTCAGCAGGAGATGGAATCCACACAGTAGGTTGTTGTCACAGTTGGTACCTGCAGATGCAGGGGAGTGACTCCTTTAACCCAAGGGAGATTCCTTCTTCTTTCTGGTGCAGGATGAAGACGGGCTGTCCTCAGACGATGCACAACTGGGGAAATGTTGCAGTTGCTGGAAGGTGCTAGGGATACAATGTTGCAGAAGGCGTCTTGCTTCTTTGTTGCAGCTTGTCAGGTCTGGGAGCTTCCACATGCAGTTTCTTCGGTCAGAAATCAAAGTGGAGGTTGCAGAGGAATCCTGCTGGAGTCTTGCAATCCAAATCTGAGGAACCACCCAAGAGAGAGATCCTAAATAGCCCTGAAAGTGGGATTGGTCACCTAGCTGGGTGACCACGTATCAGGAGGGGGCTCTGACGTCACCTGCTAACACAGGCCATTCAGATGCACCCAGAGTTCCCTGCACCCTTGAATCCAAGAAGGCAAAACCCAGGGACCATCTGGAGGAGCTCTGAGTAGCACCCCTGGGGTGGTCAGGGAAAGGGGAGTGGTCACTACCTTTTTCTTAGTCAAGTTTCATGCCAGAGCAGGGACTGGTGGTCCCTGAACTGATGTAGACTTGTTTATGCAAGGAGGGCACCAAATGTGCCCTTCAAAGCATTGCCCGTGGCTTGGGGAGGCAACCCCTCCTAAGCCTGTAACACCTATTTCCAAAGGGAGAGGGTGTAACACCCCTCTCCCAAAGGAAATCATTTGTTCTGCCTTCCTGGGCTTGAGCTACTCAAGCAACAGGAAGGCAGAAACCTGCCTTTGGGGTGGCAGCAGCTGGGGCTGCCTGGAAAACCTTAGAAGGCTGTAATGGCAATAAGTAGGTCCTTTAAGGAGCCCCCAGAGTGCATGGGATCATACAACCAATGCTCATTAAAGCATTGGGGTATGATTCCAACATGTTTGATACCAAAAATGCCTATGTTCAGAATTACCATTATGTGGTTGAACATAGGTATTGACTTATGTCCAGTACAAGTGTAAAATGGTGCCCCCGCACTCACGAAGTTTGGGAAAATGGGCCTGGAGTATGTGGGGGCATATTTGCTAGTGCAGGGGTGCCCTCACACACAGGTACTTTGCACCCTGACATCTGGGCTAGAAGGCCTGCCACAGGGGTGACTTATAAGTGACCTGGTTCAGTGAAAAGTGGCAGTGAAAGGGTGCTTGCCCTTTTTTACACAGGCTCCAAGGACAGTCCTGCAGAACCCTTTGTTTGGCTCCTTGTGGGTGGCAAACTATATGCTGCAGCTGAGATCCCCTGGACCCTCAATGCCCTGGGCACTTAGGTACCATAAACTAGGAACTTACAGTGGGGCACCAACGTGCCAATTCTGGGATGAAATACAGAGTTTTCGGGAAAGAGCATAATCACTGGGGTCCTGTTTATCAGGATCCCAGTGAACACAGTCAAACACACTAACATCAGGCAGAAAAAGGGGTTAACATACCAATAAAGAGGGTACTTTCCTACACTCTAGTTAAGAGAGAATCAGTATACTCCTTCCCTGCAGAAGGGCAGTCAAGGTATTTACTTTTTCAGGCCTAGTACATAAGTTTCAGTTTGCCCAGCTTTGGAAACAATATACTTATGTATTGGAGTACGGAAGGTCTAATGTGCCTGGCTTGATGTGTCAATTATCGTCCCTTCATAAACTGATTTATGTCAAATGTTTCATGAAAATGAGACCTACATATTCTGAAAGAACTGGTTTTAGATCAGCCAAAACTTCCAGCCTTCGTCCTTTAAGTTTTCAGAGTGGAAAGGGCTGAAGGTTGGATAAGAGGTCAATTTTAATTTGTCCTCCCAACCCCACTAATTCAAATGTAGAGCTGCTAGTGATTCTGAAAGGGGAGAAAGGGGTCCACACCATGTTCATAGATCCTAAAGCTACCCCATTCCATTCCAGGATAATAGCACACAATGTTGCATAATTAATTTAGTCATGACCCCCACCCTCCAGATTGGCTAAGTGAGAAATTATTATGAGGACTTTATGGGCAAATTGATAAGCATGTATTTATATTTTCAGCAAGGTAAAAACAAGGAACTGTTTTGTGTGTTAAAAGTGACTAAAACATAGTCATATATGCAAATTCAGTTAGGTATAAGTTAGAAACAAGTGCTTGGCAAATTCCTTTCAGAATTAGAGGGTTTATGAAAGGTTCCACAGTGGTCTCCCGCAGAGCAAGAGAGTAGGGCATGTAGTGAGCCATGGGCTAGTGTGTATGTTAGCATTGTGGGTGTAAATATATACTAATTGCATGCTTGCGTTGGGAGGCAGTATTGTAGATATCAAGTGAAAGTGTAATAAAACACGTGTTCTCCAACAATGTGATACTGATGTGGATAATATAGAAAGGCATGGATTGGGAAGAGCTAGGAAACGGGTAGGTGTGTCTTTTGAAATATCCTTGGTCCAGGATGGTCTTGGAGACTAGTTCAGAATCTGTACAAAGGGGCTACATTTCTAAATAAGTGGTTGCTCTGACTACTAAAGTAACAACGCTGAAGACATTTATGCCTGAGAAAACCCTTTTTCCATGGCAAATGACCTGAGGTTAAACCCAAGAACCAGACTAGTGGGCACAGAGCTGTGTTTTTGACAGGTGATGCTACAGGGCAGACAGAGGCTATTGAGTCTCAACTATTGTGGTTATCTGCCACCGGTGTTTTGGGGTCCATCCTACAGTGGCACTGCAAACTGGACTAAGTACAAGCAGGTCACCGTTTGACTCTCAAAAATTCACAGACTTTGGGGTCAGATTGACAGCCAATAGACACAGTAATGAAGTGTCAAGCCAAGTGCTTACCTCTTGATCATAACGAAAGTAGTCACACAGCAGAGCTACAAAATCTTATGGAAAAGACACACTGCAAAGTAAGCTGTCTTAAACAGTGAGGCAGTACACTCCTCCCTCCCCAGGCTTCCATATCCTCATCCTCCTCCTATGGTGAAGATCCTTAATGTATTTGTAAGAAGTTGTGCTACTCAATGAGGTGGGTAAATACCCACCTCAAATAATAATCACAATCCTTCTCATGGTAAACCACTAAAGTTACTGAATAAACCTGACATCAGTCCCCAGGTAGTTATGGAACAGAGCAGATCAGCTTAACTTGGAGGCAATATGTAAAATGTGAATGCAGTACTGAAACAATAATAAAGTCTAAATGAAAGACAATAAAAATTCCAAAAAGAATTAGGAAAATAAAGCATATTTAATAAACTAAATAACATATCAAACAAAGAAAAAATCAGGGAAGTGGAGATATGATTATTTAAACATATTAAGTAGAAATAGGGCCAAAAAGAGCAAGGTAGTGATGATAGTCAATGATTGTGGTTGAACAAGGCCTAGGCACAATTTGATGATGACTGCAAAGGAGTACAGGTCAGATATTATAGCCATGTTTATCCTGGTCAAAGATTTTCCCTTCTGACTTTAGTCCTTTAAATCCCAGCCCACCACAGGGGTACACTTCTAAACCTTAGAGGAGGTACTTAGAGACTCAGAGGGGTGGCAGGCAAAGGCCCAAAAACCAGTCCAGATGCAATTGCTACTGGTAAGCTTAGTAATTGCAAGAAATGGCCTCTTGTAGCTTGTTGTGTACCTGTAGCTTTAACAGGAGTTCAATCTTATGACCCTTGGAGGCCACTTCTGTGTTCTGAGAGCAAGGAAAAGTAAGTCCAGTCTACCAGGGCTCATTTCAGGTTGCAAAAGGAAGGTCCAGACCTTTTCTGATCTTTCTCAAGTCCAGGAGCATTCCAAAGTGGTGCTTGGAGTTGACACATTTATACTTGGTTTGAGCTAGTGGTGGGAATAACCATTAAGGATACCCTAAATCAATGGGTGAAGGTTCTGGAGTGTAACCCTAACCATATTTGGCTTTTACAAGGTGGGCAAAGTATTTGGCCAATATAAACGTCATCTCTGAGCATTAGGAGTGTGTGTGGGAAGTGTACTATGGCAACTCCAATATGAGGTAGTCCTTGCACCCCCAAAAAACACACAGAGACAAAAAGTATGGTAGGGTAAAGCTGGTTTTCACCAACCAGACTGTGTAAATACACAAAGGGGGTCATTCCGACCCCGGCGGTCAAGGACCGCCGGGGCCGAGGTCGGCGGGAGCACCGCCAACAGGCTGGCGGTGCCCCGCAGGGCATTCTGACTGCGGCGGTTTGGCCGCGGTCAGAACAGGAAAACCGGCGGTCTCCCGCCGGTTTTCCGATGCCCTCAGGCGCCGCCATGGGGATTCCGACACCCCATACCGCCATCCTGTTCCTGGCGGTTCGCCCGCCAGGAACAGGATGGCGGTATGGGGTGTCGTGGGGCCCCTGGGGGCCCCTGCAGTGCCCATGCCAATGGCATGGGCACTGCAGGGCCCCCCGTAAGCGGGCCCCACATAGAATTTCAGTGTCTCCAATGCAGACACTGAAATTCGCGACGGGTGCAACTGCACCCGTCGCACCCTTCCCACTACGCTGGCTCCATTCGGAGTCGGCGTCCTCGTGGGAAGGGGTTTCCCGCTGGGCTGGCGGGCGGCCTTCTGGCGGTCGCCCGCCAGCCCAGCGGGAAACACAGAATGGCCGCCAAATTGTTTAGCCATTCTATTTCCCTAGTTTGAAGTGTGTCCCCAATATCATGTGAAACACCCTGGAAGACCTGTTAAGTAGATCCTGACACTCCAGCAGGTTCTGACACTGTGTGGTCAAAAAACAACCCTCTGTGATGGAGTGTACTGTAGCTGGAGGGACAAAAGAAGGGTACATGTCTGGGTGTTTGCTACATCTCCTTGTGACAGGGTTGGCCTCATTGCTGTTAGTCAACTTCTTGGGCACAACCCATAGAGCAACCTGTTAAGGGTACAATAACTCCTCCTAATACCCAAGGCCTTTTTCCCTTTCCTGGGAGCAAGAACACACCTAATTCATGTTCATTGAAATGTTGATTTTTGAAAGTATGTAATTTGCCGCTGTTTCATAAGTGTAGATAACATTTACTAAACATAATATTGCACCTTAGTGCTTTCCTGTAGAACAGCTGACCCTGCTAACGTGAAAAAAGCTTTGAGGTGCACAGCACTGTAGTGGCTTGTTTAATAATAATGTTTACTTGTCCAGCTTTTAAACTCCATGTGCTCTGCCTCAAAGGTCAGTAAGTCTTACCTGGAGGTAACAGAAATATTTAGAAGGAGGGTTTAGGGCTGTCAAAAAGATTATGTTGACAGGTGGAGGGTTTAAATATGCACAGCTACCTTACTGGTGGCAGGCCTGGAGTCATGTTTACATTGTCACTGTAATGAATAGCATATTGGGTGCTGCATTCCACTTGTGAAATTTAATTTACAGACTCAGTGCCTAATTTACATAGGTGAACTTAGACCAAAAGTTTAAATTTACAACTTTTGGTCTTCACAAAATTGTTACTAATGGTATCTTTACATTTGCACCCAGGCAGAGTTTCTGCACTCGGGCATACATTCTGTACTCGGGGTGGAATCTCCACACTTGGGGAGGAATCTCTGCACTTGAAGCAGAATCTCCGCACTTGAGGGGGAGTAAGTTTACTTTAAATCTAACACACCTATGGTAGTGCCTACCATCCCCTACCCAGCTGAAAGTCCCTAGCCCAACAGCCAATACCAGTCTGGCTGCGCACATAAACACAGAGCTTCCACTCACAAACCATTTCAGACCTTTCAAAATATCACTGAATGTATGTGTTGTTTTGCCCTTTGCTATGCAACAGAATGATTTGAGGAGAAGAAGCAGGAGAGCAGGGTGGATCTTTCTTCAAAGGATCAATCTCTTTGTGATGTCCAGCCAAGCTGTCAGGTCTAGATACTATTTTTCCTCTGATATCATCTTGGAGATTGTTTGTGTGTGGGAGCAGGATCTTGACTCTGAGTCATGCCACTCCTATGACATCTGAGCCTATGTTAAGATCTTAGCAGCCCCCCATTTCTTTGCTACGGGGTCATTCCAGAGGGTATCTGTGAACATTGTGAGAATCTTTCAGGTAAGTCAGTACTGATACTTTTGTAAGGTATGGAACAGCTTCAGCAGGAGAGCTCATACCACATATGAATGCTCAATACACTGTCCGGAAGGTAAAGCGTTGCTAGGGATTTCTACCCCTTTTAAAGTATCCCACATGCCTTAGGTGTAACTGATTAGACTCATGTGACACTTCAGTGACCTAACCACAAAGCACACATCTTCTGCCACAGACACTGTTGGCACTCCTTCAACTTGCAGGGTGTGTGTGATAACAGTGGGTGCTTCACTGATGTGCAGACAGTGTTCCCAGGCAGTACACATGACAGCTACATATTCTGCAGGTCACCTCTTGCTTGGGCAGATGGCAGCGGAATAATTTGGCAACATGTTGCTTCTAGGTAAGTACTCAAGCACCAGGTAAGTCTGATATGTATCGTTGTTGTTTTAATATACACAACCATTGTGAATCACTAATCCCAATGACACATACATGGCCACAACAGACACAATGAATGTACCATTTCATACATTATGGGCCATATTTATACTTTTTGCCGCAAAACTGCACCAACGCAGTTTTGAGTAAAAAAAAATTGCACCGGCTAACGCCATTCTGAAGCGCCATGCGGGCGCCGTATTTATTGAATGACGTTAGCCGGCGTTAGCCGCCGGCGCTGTCTGGTGTGCGTTAAAAAAAATGACATACACCAGGCAGCGCCGGCGTAGGGGGAAAATGGCGTATGGGCGTCCAGAAATGGTGCAAGTCAGGCTGAGGCAAAAAAATCGCCACAACCCGATTTGCGCCATTTTTTTACGACGCCCATCCCCCATTGAAATGACTCCTGTCTTAGCAAAGACAGGAGTCATGCCCCCTTGCCCAATGGCCATGCCCAGGGGACTTCTGTCCCCTGGGCATGGTCATGGGGCATAGTGGCATGTAGGGGGGCACAAATCAGGCCCCCCTATGCCACAAAAAAAAAAAAAATAATACTTACCTGGACTTACCTTAATGTCCCTGGGGTGGGTCCCTCCATCCTTGGGTGTCCTCCTGGGGTGGGCAAGGGTGGCAGGGGGTGTCCCTGGGGGCAGGGGAGGGCACCTCTGGGCTCATTCTGAGCCCACAGGTCCCTTAACGCCTGCCCTGACCCAGGCGCTAAAATCCGGCGCTAATGCGGGTTTTTTAGTCCCGCCCACTCCCGGGCGTCATTTTTGCCCGAGAGTATAAATACTGTACGACGCATATGCTTCGCAGTCATTTTTTAAGACGGGAACGCCTACCTTGCATATCATTAACGCAAGGAAGGTGTTCACGCAAAAAAATGACGCTAACTCCATGAACTTTGGCGCTAGACGCATCTAACGGCAAAGTATAAATATGGAGTTTGTTTTGCGTCGAATTTGCGTCGAAAAAAACGACGCAAATTCGGCGCAAACGGAGTATAAATATGCCCCTATGTACTTTACATATGTAAGAGGGACATGTGGAAATAACTCCTCATTTCCCTTCTCATGTGATGCTGCTTATGCACTCTCCCCTCATCTCCTCAAACCTTACAGACATGCAACCGTTGAACCTCAGCGTAGGTACAATAGGGCACACACATGTACATCATGGAGCACACTTTTGGTCTCCCACAGTCACGATTCAGATGTCTTGATCATATAGAAGAGGTGCTGCTGTACTTCCTCAAAGTTGTGTGAAAGATAATAGTAGCCTGTTGTGTGTTGAACAATAGTGCAGTAAATCATGGCTTACACATACCTTTGGACTGTCACTTACGTCTGAACTTGGAGTCCTTGGCCAATGTAAAAAAAAGAGGGCAGGGTATGCAGGTGCAGAACCAACTAGTTGACACCTTTTTCTCTTGAGCAACCAGTTATGTTACAGCCTTTCTGTGTGTTGTCAAATATTAGTGGTGGACATTTAACACTCTGTACATACATTCCATCCTGAGACTACTCTGTATGCCATACACAAGGTATGGAAACAACAGCTTTTGTCAAGAGTCAAAAGATTGTCCATGCAACACATTCCATGCACATGTCAGTGATTATTGTGGACAATGCCTCAAAGGACTCAGTTTCCGTAGGGGACTAAATCTCACTGCATGTGTGAGACCTCCCTAGACAGTATTATAATATGGATTTAATGCTGGTGTCTAAGATACATTAGTTGTGGTGCAAAGAGAGTGAGGTTAGAACTGTTCAATACTTTATTGGACATGATCTATTGTTTACCCATGTTGTACCATGTTGGGTAGTAAGATACCATAGGGGCATTGATATGCACTGCTTCAATCACAATATAGCTTATGTGATGTACTCCAACATAACTAAATGCACAACCTGGACTGAAACAGCACATTACGCTTAGATCTTGGACCCTTGGCAGGGTTGGGTGCTCAGAAACAGACTCCCCTATGCATCCAACACATAACTAAGTACCCATTTAAAAAAGGCTAAACATTCTTTACTGTGCATGATGTTGAATCCATCACACACACAATGTCCACCAATGATACTATGTCACTGTCTAATGAAAACTTGCAGGTACCATGTGCAACATTTTTCAAGGAGTGGCTGGCACACACTGTCTGAGCTGTTAATGCCATATTGACACCTCCTCCCAGTAGTTACAGCACATCTTGGGCCTTTGCAGGTACACACACACTGGACTACAGCACACAGCAAGATTAGTTGCTACATTACTCACCTGTTCCCCTGGGCCCCCCTGAAGCAGAGGGTCATTATTAGGCACCTCATTAGTTAGTATGGTTAAATCAGTTAAACTGAATGGGTGGGTACCTTCTCCTCTAATCCCTTGGCCATGTTGGAGCAGATAAGCTAAACAGGGCAGCAAGACGGCAGATAATCCTGCATGGAGGTGAGGATGGCTCAAAATTACCATAAAATGGCTGCCTGCAGCTTCCTGGTTAGAAGTTTCTGTTTATTTTTTACACCCTTCTCTTTATCTGTGTACTGGCAGCAGTCCTTTTAAGGCCTATGCATCATTGCAGTACATGGAATGCTGCTTACTGAGGGCATACTGGGATTTGTAGTGTTTTAAACACAACTGGGTAAATTACCCTTACAGTTGCTTTTTATGCATAAATGCACTTACATCATCATGACTTGTAAACTAATGGCCTTATAACTGTTGCACGCACTAGTGAAGTTATGGCTTGGACAATGTATGATGTTGGTATGAGAGGGTTTAGGTGTTGGATGCTATAACATGCATGCCTTTTATATGTGTCTTTTGTCAGCTACTACTTTATCTGTGTATTGACTCCAGTACTTATAAAGCTTATGCATCATTGTAGTACATGGATGGCTGTTAACTGATGGCAGTCTGGGAATTGTAGTTTTTTAAATATGACTGGGTTAATTACCCTTACATTAACATTTTAATACATAAATGCACTTACATCATCATCACTAGTGAACTGAGTGCCTGATTTACATCTTGGCAGTCTTACTGCCAATTGCGGTGCTGGCAGGCCTGAAAAGACCATCAAGACCATATTTATATTGTTAGAGCTGGCATCCTTGGCGTGGTCTACCCTAACTTTTTGCCTCTAATTCCCAGGTAGTTGCTGTGTGCTGGACTCTGTTGTTGCAGTTTTTGTTACTCTGGGAACTTTACTACTGCTGACCAGTGCCTAAGTGCAAGTGCTCCCTATGTAAAATTGTATGTATAATTAGCTTTTTCCATAATTGGCATATTTTATTGACTAGTAGGTCCCTAGTAAAGTGCACTAGAGGTGTCTAGGGGGTGTAAATCAAATACTACTAGTGTGCCTGCAGCACTGATTGTGCCACCCACATGAGTAGCCCTTTAAACATGGCTCAGGCCTGCCACTGCAGTATCTGCGTGTGCTGTTTTTAAACTGCAAATTCGACCTTGCAAGTGTACCCGTTTACCAGGCCCAAACCTTCCCTTTTTATACATGTAAAGCATCCATAAGGTAGGCCTTAGATAGCCCCAGGGGCAGGGAGCAGTGTATGTTAAAGGTGGGACATGTACTGATATGTTTTACATGTCCTAATAGTGAAATACTGCCAAATTCGGTTTTCACTGTTGCAAGGCCTATCTCCCTCATAGGTTGACATGGGGGCTGTCTTTAAATATTCTTAAAGTGCCATTTCCTTTTGAGAGCAGATAGAAATATGGAATTTGTGGTCTCTGAACTCATAATTTAAAAATACATCTTTTAGCAAAGTTGTTTTTTGGATTGTTAGTTTGAAAATACCACTTTTCGAATGTAGGCATTTTCTTGATTTAACCATTCTGTGACTCTGCTTGTTTGTGGATTCCCTGTCTGGGTCAGACTGACAGTTGGCCTGTTTTTAAATCTCCTCTAAACAGTGAAGCAAAGGGAGCTGGGGTATAGCCTGCATATCCTGATGACCCATCTAGGCTAGAGTGGAGGGAGGAGTGGTTACTTTCACCTGAATGGGTTTTGATGCCCTCTCCAACCCCCTGGTGTGTGCCTGGGGCCTGGCCTGGGCAAGGTGGGATCCTGTAAACAACAGAAACCTTTTTTTAAGTTAGGGAACTTCAAATGCAGAAAGGGGTATAAGTGGTGGACCTAAAACCCCAGACTTTAGATTTCTTCAAGATTTGGTTCTGGAACCAAGAGGAACCTTTGCCAAGGAGAAAAACTGAGGAGCTGAGGAGAAGTGCTGCCCCTGTTGGGACTATGCATTGTTGGGCTATCCTTTAGTTGCTGCTTCTGCTTGTGAAAGGGAACAAAGACTGAACTTTGTGGTATATACCTGCTTGAGAAGAATCTCCAAGTGCTTGGACTGAGTCTACCCCCTGTTCTGAAATCTCAGGGCCATCAAAGACTTCCTCTGCTAGCACCTAGACTCTCTGCTGAGACTCCCGCCCTGTCAAGTAGTGGCTAAACCAATCCATGGGCCCGTAAAAGGAGAAGCTGGTGGAAAAACCAAGAAACACTAAAGTAAACTGACTTCAGATGACTCAGGAGTGATGCCACTGCTGAATCTCGTGACGCTGCATGCAACCGAAGCCGTGGTCCTCGCTTGAATACAATGACCCCACAGGCCCAACACTGCTGCACCCTCACTGAAGTCTGTGACTCTGTGGAAGTCACCACACCACGTCATGACCAAAGGGCATCAACTCCACCAGAAGTGCGTGGATTCAACGTTTTATACCAATACCGCCTCACCTCCACCAATCTGCAGCAAGGATCTGACACCTCTTTGTGATGCGTCCACTCATTTGCTGCACAGCACTGGAACCAACACCACCTCAGCTACACCGCAATCCCCGACTCCGTGACCTAGCTTGTTTCCGCATTTACACAAGGTACTGTACCTGGGGTCCATGTGATCCGTGACCATTGCCATTAGCGTCGGATTGTTGGGAATGTGATATCACCTAATCAAAGCATTTGTGTTTCTAAGCACTATTTTTTACTTTAGTCTTTAAAAATTCTAATCGTTGCTTGTGTATGTTGGATTTTTGTTGTTTTGTTCTAGTTTTGTTCAGATAAATATTAGCTATATTTCTAATCATGTGTTGAGTCATTTTGTAGTTGTTTCACTGTATCACTGTGTATGTTGGTACAAATACTTTATACATTGTCTCAGGGAAAAGCCTTTCTGCTTTTGCCAAACTACCAAGGGAGTAAGCAGGGTTTAACCGGGTGTGTTTCTCCTTTGCCCTGACTAGAGTGAGGGTCATTGCATGATGAACAGGGGGCAACCTGACTGCCAACCAAAGACCCCATTTCTAACATAGATGTATTGAGGTTAAGCTGCAGACTGCCATAGCAGTATGTACTCCATCACTCCAGCTGCATCCCACAGCTGATATGTTGGACCTGATGATTTGCACACTGTGGCTGTTTTGATGGTGGGATTCCATCGAACCTATTTAGATAGCACAGTCGTGCAGGTGGTGTATCAGCAGCAGTCTCATGACGGGGGGAGTCCATTGTGGACCCGTTCAGCATTGTACTATTGCTATGGCTATTGGTTGGATGCTAGCAGCCCACACCTGTTGTACATTGTACAATTGTGAACACCTGTGAAACTCACTATAAAACACACTCCATTTCAGACCTCAATCCTTTGCCACTACACTGCAGCAGACCATTTTGAAGCATAAGTTGCAGCACTGGAACCAGATTTTGGTCTGTGTTTCTCCCTCTCTGTTTTTTGCTAATAGTACATTTTTGATTATCCTTCATCTTCTGGGCAACTTTTTCACAAAGAATCCCATTGGCAGGGAGGATAAATCCACATTTCACAGAGGGAGAGTTGTCTGTCATGGTTGAGGAAATCAGTAGAGAAGAGCCACTTTTATTTGAAGTACAAGTAAAAAATATAACCATAGCTAAGAAAAGGTAAATGTGGTCCTGAATAGTGGACATAGCAAATTCTGTACCTAACAATATGCACACAGGAAGAAATTAGGAAGAGGTGGAAAAAACTGCTGGACAGAATGCATTCATTGGCCTCCAAGCATTACCTGGTGGCCCAGAGGACTGGTGGTAGTTCTCCCAGCCCCCTTATAACTATTTCCCTGAGAGGAGAAGGTCTTGCAGATCCTACATCCTGAAGGCTTGACTGGAATCCCTGGTGGAGTGAAGAGTGGCAAATTGAACTAAGCAATGTTTTACTAATGACTAATTGAGTTTTTGCCCTTAATTTAGCTTTTGAGAATGTTGCATGACACTTATCTAAACAGATCTATCTAAACTTAATTCACCAAAATAGCTTGTTTTATTCAGATTACTAATATCGTGGTTGTATTTATCTTTTTAACTATGCTTAAAATGTTTTGTCAGAATGTGTATTGTTCTTCATGGATCATCCCTTGCATTTGCCTAGTTCCTTGCTTTATTTCAATGCAAGTTGTTGTATTAACCCTTCTGTGCCAGGGATGTAATGGTTACGTCCACCGGCACAGTGTTCCTGTGCAGAGGACGTAACCATTACGTCCTCGGCACTGAGCTCAGAGGGAGCGCTAGCACTCCCTCTGTGGCTTCCCTCCCCCCCAAGGCAGGGATGGAAGGGGAAGAGCTTCCCCTTCCACCCCTGACCTCCCTGATCCTCTCAGTGACGTCTGATGACATCAGCGAGCATTCGCGCACTGACCTCATCAGAGGCCACTTCCCCATTGCGCTGGAAACTCAGCTTGAAGCGCGACCAGAAGAGAAATGCAAAGCATTTCTCTTCCGATCATGTGATGGGGTCCTTCCCCAGGTGGGCAATATTTTTCAAGGCCTTTTCTGCCCCCGCGGGCAGATCGGCCTATTGTTATTAGGCCGATCTGCCCCCAGGGGGGGTAGAAACCTCTAGGCACCAGGGATTATTTTGTTGGTTTTTTTTGTTTTGTTTTGTTTTGTTTTTTAGAGGTGGGGAGTGACCCCTTAGGCAAGGGTCGCTCCCGTCGAGGGCAAATTGTATTTAGACCATTTCTGCCCCCCTTGGAGGCAGATCGGCTGATTTTTGTTAGGCCAATCTGCCCCCAAGGGGGGCAGAAACCACTAGGCACCGGGGATTTTTTTGCACCAATTTCACGCAAGGGGAGCAACCCCTTAGGCAAGGGTCGCTCCCCGGGGGGAGGGGATTTATTTTAGGCCATTTCTGCCCCCCCGAGGCAGATCGGCCTATTGTTTTTAGGCTGATCTGCCTCCGGGGGGGGCAGAAACTTCTAGGCGCAACGGATTATTTTATTTTTTTAATTTTATTTTTTTAGAGATGGGGAGATTAGGCAAGGGTCGCTCCCCGGGGGGGGGGGTTATTTTTTACCATTTCTGCTCCCCTTCGGGGCAGATCGGAGTATTTCTATTAGGTCGATCTGCCCCAGAGGGGGCAGAAACCACTTAAGCATCAGGGATTGGTGTGTGTGTATGTGTGTCTTTTCATTAGGGGTGCAGCCCCTTGGGTAAGGGTGGCTCCCGATGGGGGCACATTACTGTTGGCCATATCTGCCCCCCTTGGGGACACATTGGCCTATTTTTGGAAGGCCCATCTGTCCCCCAGGGGGGTAGAAAGCCCACCAGAGATGAGGCACTTTGCAAAAAACAGCTCTGTTTTCTTTGTGAAAAGGTGATGTGTCCACATTGTGTTTTGGGGCATTTCCTGTCGCAGGCGCTAGGCCTGCCTCCACAAGTGTGGTACCATTTTTATCGGGAGACTTGGGGGAATGCTGGTTGGAAGGAAATTTGTGGCTCCTCTCTGATTCCAGAACTTTCTGTCACCGAAATGAGAGGAAAAATTGATTTTTTTGGGCCAAATTTTGAGGTTTGCAAAGGATTCTTGGTAACAGAACCTGGTCAGAGCCCCACAAGTCACCCCATCTTGGGTCTAGTTTTCAGAACTGTGCAGGTTTGCTAGGTTTCCCTAGGTGCCAGCTGAGCTAGGGGCGAAAATCCACAGCTAGGCACTTTGCAAAAAACAGCTGTTTTCTTTTTGAAAATGTGATGTGTCCACATTGTGTTTTGGGGCATTTCCTGTCGTGGGCGCTAGGCCTACCCACGCAAGTGAGGTACCATTTTTATCGGGAAACTTATGGTAACACAGAATAGCAAAACAAGTGTTATTGCCCCTTGTTTTTCTCTACATTTTATCCTTCCAAATGTAAGACAGTGTGTATAAATGATGTCTATTTGAGAAATGCCCTGTAATTCACATGCTTGTATGGGCACCCCGGAATTCAGAGATGTGCAAATAACCACTGCTTCTCAACATCTTATTTTGTGGCCATTTTGGAAATACAAAGGTTTTCTTGATACCTATTTTTCACTTTTTATATTTCAGCAAATGAATTGCTGTATACCCGGTATAGAATGAAAACCCATTGAAAGTGCAGGTCATTTATTGGCTCTGGGTACCTACAAGCCCTATATATCCCCGCAACCAGAAGAGTCCAGTTGACATAACGGTATATTACTTTAAAAAATCTGAGATCGCAGGAAAAAGACACAGAGTAAAACGTGGATAAAATTGGCTGTTTTTTTTATTTGAATTTCAATATTCTTTTATTTCAGCTGTTATATTCTGTAGGAAACAGTTGTAGGATCAACACAAATGACCCCTTGCTGAATTCTGAATTTTGTCTACTTTTCAGAAATGTTTAGCTTTCTGGGATCCAGCATTGGTTTCCCACCCATTTCTGTCACTAACTGGAAGGAGGCTGAAAGCACAAAAAATAGTAAAAATGGGGTATGTCCCAGTAAAATGTCAAAATTGTGTTAAAAAATTGGGTTTTCTAATTAAAATCTGCCTGTTCCTGAAAGCTGTGAAGATGGTGATTTTACCACTGCAAACCCCTTGTTGATGCCATTTTCAGGGGAAAAACCACGAGCTTTCTTTTGCAGCCCTTTTTTCCACTTTTTGTGAAAAAAGTGAAATTTTCGCTGTATTTTGGCTAATTTCTTGGTCTCCTTCAGGGGAACCCACAAAGTCTGGGTACCTCTAGAATCCCTAGGATGTTTAAAAAAAGATGCACATTTGGCATGGGTAGCTTATGTGGAGAAAACGTTATGAGTGCCTAAGCGTGAACTGCCCCAAATAGCCAAAAAAAGGTTCAGCACAGGAGGGGAAAAGCCCTGGCAGCGAAGGGGTTAAAGAAACAGGTTCCAAACTAAACCTATTTCCACATATAGGAATAGTGCTTGTACGTTCTTTTTTCACTTATTTACTTCATTCACACATGTGTACATATTGTAGTGTGTTTTCACTGGAGATATTTAAATAGATCTGTTTTGCTCAAATTTTAAGAAGTCTTGTCAATGATGTTTAGACATGACTACAACTACCTTGATGTCCTGTTTTGTCTCTGGAAAACAATAAAGCAATGTAATCTTGCTCAACCTCCCTTTTCTTTATATATGCACATATGTCAAAGTGTTAAGCATTTGTCATTCACCATTTCATGCTATGTATCAAAATGTCATTTACTGTGGTGATCTAGTATGTTGTCACCTTCTTTTTGCTCCATTGAACTGATGTATTTGTCTACATAATTCATAGACTGTTGAATCAAAGAGTTCCAATCTTGTTCTTCGGCATGCTGAATGTAAATTGGATTGATACCCAATTTGATTTGAACTCTTCATATGATGACCAATGCCAGTTATGCTATTAAGTTGAACTACAGTTTACCTAATGTTTTCTAGCCTCCTAGGCCTTGGAATGTTGTAGCAATCTAATCTACTCACCTCTGTGTTAGGTTGAATGTCTGGTACGTGTAATGTACACTTTGGAAATAGCATTATGCATTTCAGGACATCTCTACAACATTATCACTGGAGTTTGAATCTGTGTAAATCTGAATTCATCTGTGCCTAATCATTCTATCCGTCTGATTTTACTTTTTTAGGTTGTCCAATGTGTAGCTAAAGAGACATATGAGGTACAAACCAGATTTTAATATCATTTTGTCTGCATTGTTCTCATGTCCAACACCTTGGGCAAGTTGAATACTGCCTGCCACTCAAGACACATCTGCTCCAGACCAGGATCACACCTTCAGTGAAGACTACATTCCTTCAAGTCCAGGTGATAGGTAGCAGCCTGGGCCATCTGGTTTGTCTGGGCAGACAACTACATTGAACCCATTGAATCGGAGGTGAAGAAGGAGCTCATGTTGAAAATACGCAACCATAATGACAAAATAAATTCCTTGACTGGGGTGCTTTTCGATATCTATCACCACATGTGAAGGGCTTTTCCTGTACCATCTGCCCTTGTCTGTGTCCTAAGTACATCTGGACCAAGTACAACAATGCCAGCCATAGACAGAGAGGCCTTGCCACATGAGGAGCCGGCTCTTTCCACCACCGTACCTGCACCTGTGCTCCCCTCCTCCCCAGAGGGGACGGTCATCGGGACCACCAGGAGAGGATGGCAAGATCCCCACCACCACCTCCAAGAGATGCAGATCCTAATTTCCCTACAGTGTGTTTCTACCATTTACTCTGTGGACTACTTCAAGGACACATTTACCGTTTTTCTGACAGTTGTATTTAGTACATTGGAATTGTAACAATTTTGTCTCTACTCCTATAGTTTCATCTGCCATGATAGACACTTTTTTACCATTCTTTTATTGTTTGGAACACTTTTCAGTTCTTAAGTGTCATGGAAATAAATGATAAGGACATGAACTCTAACACTGTTGTTGCAGAATTGCATTATGTCAAATCTAATGAACAATTAGTTGCAAAGGAAAATTAAATATGGAAAAGAGGTAATGTGTTACTCATTTTAGTCAACAAAACAAAACAAAATCCAAAGGTACTTGTGTAATACGTATGTAGGTAACAAGTCTTAGACAAAACATGAGCTGAGTTTCACAAACCATGCATAATCCCAATAGTCTGTGCCATTTAGTGGTGGACACTTCATAACCTTTACACCACGGAAGAAAGGGAATATTAAATGGGATTAAGTTAAATAGGCAAACTATCATTGATGCATGACTTTAGCTGGAGCCATTAATCCTGCCATCACAAGAGGAATCCTTCTTCAGTAACACCAATAGTCTACATCATGGCAATTGCCTGGATACCCTATTGGGTGATTAGCCACACTTTATAAATCCTGATTGATTGGTAGATGGCAGTAACATAATCTAAGGCCACAGGACCACTACAGGGCACTGTGGCAGTAATTGATGCAATGTCACAGCCACCATTCAGTGGTGTGCTAAAAAAGGCTCTATCAACTGTGAGGAGACATAGGGGGTTATTCTAACTTTGGAGGAGGTGTTAATCCGTCCCAAAAGTGACGGAAAAGTGACAGATTTACCACCAGCCGTATTACGAATCCATTATATCCTATGGAACTCGTAATACGGCTGGTGGTATATCCGTCACTTTACCGTCACTTTTGGGACGGATTAACACTCCTCCAAAGTTAGAATAACCCCCTTAGTAACATCTACCTCCACTGAACGCAAATTGAAGATTTAGCCAGTGCTAATGAAGAAGCATTTGATATACACATGTGGTTTTAGCAAGTTAAGTGGCACATATTTCCTTGATGGCAACGTTTCACAGAAAACATATCTGATACAATCTCAAGGATTTCCATTCAATCACAGTGCAAGTTGTCTCTGTACAAGATCTATCCATCTCAAGTTGGTGTATGAACCAGGATCAATACATGTTCACTGTGTACTTTCTAACAGCAACATCACTCCAAATGTCAGAACTCTGAAATTTCCAAATGAAGATTACATGATAACGGACCCTGAAACAGAATAACAAGGGATAATTAATTTGACTCAAATTATAAGTTAGGATGACACCTTTGCTTAGCACAGGCAAAGTTAACCTACATCAATAACCAGTAGTCAATTCTGATCCACAACATGTTTGCCTTGGATTTTCCTAAACTGACTATGCCTACCAAATTATCATTGCAGACTGATATATTACCTTTGTCACAAGTTGTTCTGACATATGAGGTTAAAAATATCTAAAGGTAAATTTATTCTCAGGTGAAGAATTGGTCAACAACATCTTGATGTAGGTCAATTCCTTCTTCTTCACCACTGTCATCTTCATTGGGCATTTCAATATCCTCACCCGTTGGCTCTTCACGGTCTCCATCCTCTACGATGATTGGGATGTTCTGTCACAGGTCGATGTAGAAAATGCAGCAGGCAACCATGATTTGGCACACCTTATCAGGTGAGTAGGGGAAGGCTCCACAGATCTTGTCCAGGCAGCTAAACCTGGCCTTGAGGAACCAAAAGCCCACCCCACTGGCTTCTGTGTTCTTCCATGGGCCTCATTGGTGAAAATTTCCCCTGGCATTGTTGTATTCCTCAGCGATGCTAACAACCATGATCTGTTAGGATAAGCTAAGTCTCCTACATGGAAGCAGCTTATCAATAGATAAATATCATATCAAGCCATTGAGTTGGCTCTTTCCTTCATAACCACCTTTTTCAAACAACTATGTGCTGCATATGCCTATGTGGATAATTTTTTTCTTTTCAGATTATATGTATATTTCTATTTATTTATAGTTTCTTTGGAAAATATGTATTGCTACTGTCATAACAATAAAATACACACACACTCTTTAAACCTGTCTGACTAAGTATTTTTTTTACCCATGATTCTAATTATGTATTGTATGTGCATATGTGTGTGCATTCCTGTGTGTGTGTGTGTGTGTGTGTGTATATATATATATATATATATATATATATATATATATATATATATATATATGTGTATGTATGTGTATATGTTGTTTCTGTGCTTGGCATGTTCGTGGATCATTGCATGGCTCCTGGTTTTTGGGTTGTTATACTAGATATCTATGAATTCCTGCTCTCATCTTATCACACTTATCTACTCATCACTCTTATGTCATGTCTCTATCAAACTATCCACCATTCTCACTCTGACTCATCCCAAATCTCTTCTACCACCTTCATCTCCTAAATATCTCTGCCTAAGCTCTTCCCTCCACCTCCACATCTAACTCACCAAACCTCACTCTACCTCTGTGACCTCCCACACAACCCTACTAAATTCTCCTGCATTCATCTCACCCTGCTACTATGCTCTCCCCAACCCTTCCACATACTCTTCCCCCTCCGCTCCCCTTTATTCACCCCAAGCCTTTGGGTTGAGTAAATGAAGGATATACTCCCAATTAACACTTCTGGATTTCTTTCCTCCTCCACCCCTCCATTACTCCAGTCAATCTAACTAACAAACTCTCATATCCGTGGCTCAAATTAACTCATAATAATACTAAAACTGTACTCATTATTAAACAATACTAATCCATCACTAATTCTTGTTGGGTTCCGGAGTAGCGTGCTACTCATCGAAAAGCGCTTCGACGCCTCGTCAGGGGTAGTAAGCGCTATATAAATACGATTACAATACAATACAATACAATACAATACAATACAATACAATACAATTGTACCCTCCTAAAATAGGATTCAAGCAAATATCCTTCACGTCATAGTGTACTCATCACCAAGCCAGGCCCTCTCAGGTCCAAGTTGTGACATTTGCAGGAGAACGGTGCTGTTACATAGTACAAATTAATCATGTGTTCATCCAGGAAAGCGGGCACACACACAGATGTACAAATCCCCCAAGTAGAGAACGTGCACATTGATGTATGGAAGTTCTTTCAAATGCAGTAGACCTGTCCCTTGCGCATGATGCTACCAAGATAGTATGCTATTGCACGAACCACTGAGGTAGTGCACCTAAAGCATACATTTCTCAACTCACAGTGGCCAAATTCTGTTGTTGTCAGAACTAGATAGGGGTTGATGTGTCTCAGCATTGAAGAACAGATTTCTTGTAGCACACCACTGAAAGTTGGTTGGTACATGCCTCCAGATAATGCCACAGTATGTTGAAAAGAGACAGTGATCACAAAATGAAGTGCTGTCATGGGTTTTACCAATGGTGTTATTGCTGTTGTATTCATATTGTGAGGCAGGAGATCAGACTCCAGTTGGTGACACAAATTCAGGATAGTTTGTCTATTTCACTGACCTGTCTTAATAATAACACTTTGCCCAATAGTTGCAAGGTCTGGGAACGGCCTGAAGACCAGAAGACATTGTCCCCTGCCTATGCCTGGGTTCAAATGTCTGCATGTATGGAAAAGAAAATATCAGCTTAAAAGGTCACACCATACTTTGATTATCCACACACATCTTAACTCTTGGTAACATTAGAAATCTCATTGTTTCATACATGCGCACACATATTTATCAATTATTTTTTGCTTCAATACTCTCTTTTTTATATTTTATTTTTTCAATTGTGTGCAAATAATACATTTGATATATATTATTTGCACTTAATTTATCATTAATTGTTTTTCAAAATACCGTTAGTGGAGGTATTGCTTCCCCAGCTGCACTATTAATGTCAAACACAGTTAACTTTTTAATGTGTGATATCTTGCCAAAAATAGTGTAATTCATATCTGACATTTGTATAGACATAGCCTCCATTTTGAGTGCTGGTGACACACTGACAATTTGAAAATACACAGCTTTACACCCTTAAATGGCAGCTGCCTGACCTTGCTGTCAGGAGATTGGTTACCTGACAGTCATCAGTGGAAGTTGACAGCGTAGTAGGTGGAACAGTCCGCAACAGACCGTGCCATAGGCTAGTGCATGTGACAGCTACACACAAAAGTCAATGGCTCTCCATCATAGATTGTCACCGATCGCGATCTCCCTGTACTTTTATGTAGCATATTGAAAAAAGTTCACTTTTCTCCTAACACTGCAACAGCCAACAAAACTCCTTGTTTTTGCTGCTCTTACCAACCTCTGGGAGCCAGGATGCCAGAAAAAGCAGGTGACAGGGCCCCTGCCTTTGCCCCTGAAGAGCTACAGAGCCTCACCAGGGAGGTCTTGTCCCTGTATAGCCAGCTGTATGGTACCTCAGAGGAACTGGTACATTTCTGAACGGGAAATATTTGCCAAAGTGAGTTGCTCCCTATTTGTCCACAGGCTATTTAGTCCCTTTTTGATCATGACTGACATGTTGTGATTGGAGGGTAGTCAACTGAATTATTTAGATGGGTACTGAGTGTTGTTTGAGGATGTTAGAAATGTCTGTGTACTGGAATGAAAAGTCACCTGTGAGAGTTGGCTGAGTTTTCAATGCATGTTGCTCACAATTTCAGGTGTAATGAGACAAAATCCAGACCTCTTACTTCCAGTGGCTAGTACGCCATTACAGAAATATGCATTGCGCGTCATTGTACTGTTGTTTGCATACCTTTGTTAAACAAGCTTGAGTCCAGTGCTACTGTACAGTGACAATTCTGAGGATGACTGGTAAAATAGTGAGTTCGCTTCTGTTCCTGCGACAACAGAGTTGAATTTCATCTTGGTCCAGGAGCAGCAGCAATGACAGGTCTTGTATGACCGTGTTCATGGTGGCAGGAAATGGGAAAAGTGGAAAAAGGGTGAGTTTTGCCCTTTTATCCCTTCCAATCCTCCAACTCAGGCGTGGAAGTTTAGCCTCCAAAGTTGCATTGGTAGGCATTTACATTGTGATTGGCTCAGTGGAAAAAAGGGTTGGGGATCAGCCATCAGCCCCTTTTGTGTATCGTGCTATTGACTCTGGTGGAGATCCTTGATGCTGACAGCGGATCGTCAGCAGTCTTTTGCCTATGCTCCCACTAAAATCTAAATAGCGCTGGTGGACTGTCATGGTGACAGGCAGGTTTTCAGATGGAAAGCTGATATAGGGCCATTACAGCTAATATCTATATCAAGGGGCTTATAATTGTTCTATGCAATGTTGAAGGTATGGCTTGGATAATATCTAGTATCTGTATAAGAGGAATTTGGGTGTTGGATGCTATATCATGCATGTGTTTTCTGTGCATTTTCCATGAAAAATATTATATTTATGTACCAAAACATAAAGGCTGGCTTCATGATACTTGTCCCACTCAAAATGATACAGACATATCCAAGGGGGCAAAATACACACATTTTCTCAACAGTGTCAATAGTGTCACGTATGTCATTCCTAATATTTAGGTAGTTGTACTAACTAGACATGTGATTACCTGTGTACTGCGCAAAGCAGTTTAGACATGCTAAATGTTGCACTTGCCATGTGGAGTGTCTGATGTGGACAAGGGACATTCCAATATTTAGAATCACATATTTGCAAAGGTCATACCCCAGGCCTTGCTTGTATACGTACACCCAATTCAGCTTGTATGTTGTATTTCACTATGCTACACAACATATGACATTTGATAATAAGTATAAGACTTTTGAGATTGCACATTAGAGGATAATCCTGGATTCACTTTTAGGTGTGGCTATATTCATCCAGACTGTGTCCCATCTCCACTAGTAGACTTATATTGGAAGAATACTATGTTTCAATTCCAGGAAACAGGCATTACACCAATGCTGAAGGTGAGGGTTAGTATATACTGAAGAGAAAACTGGCTTAAATTGATTAAGATGTCATTGTGTGAGAGAATTCTGGACTTTACAGTGATAGTACACAAACATTTGTGTCATAGATACATATAATTTGTTTGTGAGATCAAAGAAGTACAAAGTCTGCACTTGATTTACATAGTCATGTGCTTTGTTATGATGTGTACAACAACTACATGATAGTTTGCCTTCTATGTCATTGGGCTAGGCTGGCCAAGTAGCAGCAGGGCAGGACCAGGGGCAGCGTGGGAGTTTCTCTGCTCATCGATGGGCACATCCTCTTGATACCAGCAGCGTGGAGGAGTTGGGAACCAGACCACCAGGCAGCGGAAGTTTGCCCATCCGGATGGAGCCATCAACATCCACAGCAAAAGCCCTGGTGGACTTTGATAGCGACACCCCCAGCTGGGAGATGGGAGAATGTGGCTCTCCTCCTGGCCCAAAAGAACTGGATTTGTATTTGGTGTCCCCAAAGCAAACCCCATCACCACCTGGGCCTGCCACCAATCCCTCCCTAACTCTCGAGGCCCCCATTGTATTGAGGACTCCAGCTGCACCTCCTTTCACTAGTCACCCTCCAAATACCTGCCTGAAGTGCTGAGGGGGATGTCTGCCTCAGGTATGCCACACCCGTCATGTTCAACCCAAACCCCTTCATGTGTGATTACCCCTGTGGCTGCATTCCAGGAAGAGATGGTGGTATCTGATACTGAGCTGGATGTGACCTCTTGAGTCTTACAGGAGATTCATTATGAACTCTACAAGTTCAGAGAGGCACATTCCAGAGAAATGGCTACCCTCAATGCCTCCTTCACTTCCTTGGGTGCAGCCATTTTGTCTGCATTGGCCTAACGACCCACCCAGACCAATGTACTTCTGTCTTGCAGTTCATCTTCCCTCACTGTTTCCCCTCGTGCCCCTTGAGTTACCCACTGCCATGGCATGTCTGGTCCTGCATTGGTCAGCCAGGAGGAGTCCACAGGAGCAGAGGATCTCCACATTGTGGAAAAGAAAGACAGTGAGGATGATCAGTGACTGGACTATGTTTGGACTATGAAAGTTTTTTTATTCCCCATGGAAATAGACTGGTTCCCCTGACACCTCCTGATGTGGTATATTTATTTTGTCCAACCCCCTCCAAGTTCTCTTGCCCATTCTGCCTGAAGACATTTATTTTATTTATTTTCACCATTTCCAATGGACAGTTATTTACTTAATTTATTTCCGAACATACATATAATTTTCGTAAACACCAGCTCTGTCTTGTGTTGTTCATTATATATGCTGGAATAAAGGTATGGAAATGTATATTGGTAGGTGGTTTAACTACGCTTTCAACAGGACACCTTGTTACACAGATGGTCATAAAAATACACGTCTCAGTCACACACATTCATTGTCACATATATGTCCTACAACCAGAGTAACCAAATCACAGTCACCAACTATTATGCACCTCAGTTTTGACTCATGAAGGATATCTTTTTATTTATATATATTGGTGGTATACATACTTACATTGATCATGGGGGATCTCTCCTGCAACTTCTCAATTGTGGTAGTGAGGATATCTGTATGTAAGTGTGTTTAATGGGGCATTGCCAATGTGTGGATGGATGCTGCGTCTGCCTGTACAGCTGGTGGGTGTGTCTGTGCAGGGGGTGTGTGTGGCTGTACATGTGGGGCAAGTGCATCTACAGGGTGTTGAGGGTGGCTGTACAGGTGGAGCAGGATCCCGCACAAGGGGTGAGGGTGGCTGTATAGGTGGTGCATGTGCCTATATAGGAGGTGAGGGTGGATGTACTGGTGGGATAGAGGGTGAGGGTGGCTGTGCAGGTAGGGCAGATGCCTGTACGAGGGTGAGGGTGGCTGAACAGGTAGGGTAGGTACCTCTGCAGGTGGGGATGTGACTAAGTGGGGGCATGTGTGGGGAGTGGTGCCTGTGGACATCAGGGTTGCAGGTTGTGGTAGAGGCAAGATGGTGGGGCGTGGTGCAGGTAGTGCAGGTAAGTGTGCTGAGCACCCTCTATGCTTTGACGGTAAAGGAAGGCTTTGGTACAGTTTCAACATGCAGACCATCCTCTTCATGGCCAAGGGATGGTATCTTCCACTCGCTTCCCAATAGATATCTATGATGTCTTGACAAGATTTCTCAATCCTGTCCAAGATGCTGGCATTTCTGTCAATCATCTGAGGGATTTGGCATATTTCTTGTAGTGAGTCCAAAATGTCAGAAAGGTAGCAACTATGGCAAGAGTGGCCTACTTCATATCAGCCTGCTGTTGTAAAAAATCATCCTTCCACTGGCCACCATGACCATCTGTCAACCTCCTCTGCATAAGACGGTCTCTGATACGACCGTCAGGTCTACCAACACAGTGAGGGGTGGCATGTGTCAGGCTGTGTGGAAGAGATTGGCATCTATGGGATACCTGCTCCTCATCAGAGGCGTTAGGTACCTCAGGTTCTTGAGAAAAGGCTTGGGAAGCAGTGCCATGGTGGGAGGAGGGTGAAGACACAACACATCTGACATGGATGTGAGGGCTGTGACCAGTTGATGGTTGTGTTGGGAGAGATGAATGCTGTGGCTGGTTGGCTGACTGATGGGAATGGGCAATCCTCAGAGGTTAAGTAGAAGGTGCAATACTGGCTGGAACTGGTGTAGGCTTTGGTGTTTTGCCCTGTGGGCCAACAATGCCCTCCAGAGACTCGTCCTCCTTCTTGACCAGTACTAGATCATCTTTCTCATCCTCCTCTTCTTCCTTTTCCTCCTCCTCTTCTTGTGTAGTGCTAGAAGCTGACACTGCTGCTTGGAGAAGGATTGGGTTCTCTCCTTAGATTGCCTGCCACTTCCAGTGATGGATGAGGTTGCTTCCTCAAGAGACACATCATCCTCAGCACCTGAAAGACAGAGGTTGCAACAGGATAAGTATGTTCTTTAAAATTTTATGTGCAACAAAACAATAGTTGGGTCAAATATTCTTTGTAGCTATCTGATGTTCCACATGTGACCTTGTTTGTGTAAACCTACATGTGACAGCTCACACTGTCGCTCTAAGGTGTTCAATGCAGATGTGCAAAGCAAAATTAAACTCCAGCCACAGCTCTATGTGGTATTGAAATCCCCTGTGATGTCAGCTGCTGAACCTGGCTCCTTGAGTATGTTACAGAAGATGTGGTCTTCGATCCAGCAGCTTCAGAAGGGAAGGCACACTATAATTAATGTTCAGCATGATTTATATGTGAACATGTAAAATTAATACAGAAATCACTGATTATCTTGGAAACACATTTCACACCAACTTCAGATGTTAACAAAAATGTGGCAATATCCACTAATATCATGTCACACAGATTTGGTTATTGTGCCCAATTTGGGAATCAATAGTTTACAACACTACATGCCACACTTACCTGATGGACAGGTCTGACTGCTTCAGCCAGGATGTCACCAAAACCCCTGGATGGTGTTGTCTGGATCACAGAGGAGGTACTGTCAGCAGCTGTAATTTGCCACACATATCCATATTTCAAAACAACTGATGGTAATCATGTTACATGTGTATGTCATAAGTATAGACCAGTGCTACTAAAAGTATGCAGTGCTCCTGACCTTTACATGTGGCATCCTGGTCAACAGCAGCACTCGGTTGCTGTTAACTCAACACAGCACTAACACTGAAAAGATGTTAATAAACAAGCACATTTATATTTGAAGGTTAATTTAAGTTAAAGAAAGGAAGTAACTGTGGTGTCCTGCACCACTTAACATTAGAAGCACCTTCATTTGTAAAGGCATCTTGCTGCATATGTGGAAATGTCTCTTCAATATTCTAACAGGGTATTTCGTTAAGATGCAGAACTGTTTCACCTTAATATATTTTATTGTATCTTTACATTGAAGAATAGCTTTTTAAAAGGGATAATTTTCAGACGTGAATCTGGTAAAATTCATTCTTCGACTTCCCCCCGTCAACCCTGACAACAATGCCAATAGTGAGCTGAGAGGTAAATCAGTTGTAATGTGCACTCTTCGGGTGGCCTATTTTTGTATTATACAAGAACAACACCATAGTTTATGAAATCAAACAATGCAAAAAGGTTTTTAAAGCATATATCAGGAAACCATTAATTTCAAGGTTCTCTGATATGTAAATATTATAAAAGACAAGAGAAAGTTAAAGAAAACAATTGTCTAGTATCACATAATTTGGTTAAATGGAGAAACCAGGTTATATAGATTTACAGATTTTCTGGTTTTATATTGTTCTGTTGGGTCTCCAAATGCATATTGTTCACTTCATCTATACCCACCTTACTGACAAACCCCTGCCCCCTAACACCAACCTCCACCCTACTGGCATCAGTGAGGGCCTTGACCACATCACTGACCATGCATTTCTGACCCGGGGGAAATGTTTATGAGTATCCATATTAAAGACTTTCAACCCAGTTGAGGCTACTCCTCTTTAGATGAAACAATATAGGCAATTTGGCACACACTATATCAATTTAACGTAAATGTGGAGGCATACTTTAATTCAAAAACATGTTATGAAGTAGCATACACTTATGAGCCATATCTGAGCATATGAAGAGGAGTTGCAACAGGGATATTAGACACACATTCCATACTTCTGGCATATGATTGAATATTTAAGAGCATGAGCATTTTGTGAAGTCAATAATAAGTGGGCGAGCGTGCATCAGAAAAGTGAACGATGCATCGATTCCTTACTAGCATGAGAGGTGATGTGTCATTTCTTCTCAGGTTCGGTAGACAATGAGTCATTTCTCTCCACTGCAAGAGAGCGGTGCATTGATTTCCAGGCAGGGCACCTTGGATCCACGCAGGTTCTAGATGAGTTTGACGCCCGGCGATGATGAGTGAGAAATCCGGCCGCACAATGGTGGAAAACCACGCTGCGCTGGCTTTGCGTCACTATCAATAGCTGCTAGTGGGTGTTGCATCATTTCTCCAGCCGCAATGCGTTGACCTTCCAGCCACGATGCAGGTGGGGTGTCGATTTTAGCCGCGAAGTGGGTGGTGCATAGTTTTTCATCTATGTTGCAGGTGGTGCATCAAAACATTCCCTACATGGTGTTCTATGTGTGGATTTCAGTCCTTGTTCTGCCAACAGAAGGGCCCAGGGACTGGATAGGGAACCACTTGGCAGGGCAGGAGTCTAAGCAGAGAGTCCATTTGCTGGCAGAGGAAGTCTTGACTTCAAAACAGGAGGCAAGCTCAATCCAAGCCCTAGGAAATTCTTCACAAGCAGGAATATACCACCAAGTCCAGTCCTTGTCCTCTTGAAGGCAGAAGCAGCAACTGCAAGCCAACCCAGCACAGCATAGTCACAGGCAAAGAGGCAGTACTCATCCTCCAGCTCTTCAGCTCTTCTCCTGGGCAGAGTTCCTTTTGGTTCCAGAAGTTATTTAAAAATCTGGGGTTTTGGGTCCACTACTTATACCCCTTTCTGCCTTTGAAGTAGGCAAACTTTAAAGGAAAGTCTCTGTTGTTCACAAGATCCTGCCTTGCCCAGGTCTGGCTCCAGGCTCACACTAGGGGTTTGGAGACTGCATTGTATGAGGTCAGGCACAGCCGATTCAGGTGTAAGTGACCACTCCTCCTTCCACTCTAGCTCAGATGGCCCATCAGGATATGCAGGCTACACCCAAGCTCCCTTTGCGTCACTGTCTAGAGCGGATTCACAAACAGCCAAACTGTCAGTCAGACCTAGACAGAGAACACACAAGCAAGCAGAGCCACAGAATGGCTTAAGCAAGAAAATGCCCACTTTCGAAAAGTGGCATTTTCAAACTGACAATTTAAAAAACAACTTTACCAAAATATGTATTTTTAAATTGTGAGTTCAGAGGCACAAAACTCCATATTTCTATCCACTCCCAAAGTGGAACTGCACTTAAAACACTTTTAAGGCAGCCCCCATGTTAATCTATGAGAGAGATAGGCCTTGCAACAGTGGAAACCGAATTTGGCAGTATTTCACTGTTAGGACATGTAAAACACATCAGTACAGGCCCCACCTTTAACATACACTGCACTCTGCCCATTTGGCTACCTAGGGCCTACTGTAGGGGTGCCTTACATGTATAAAATGGAAGGTTTTGGGCCTGGCAAGTGGGTACACTTGCCAGGTCAAATTGGCTGTTAAAACTGCACACACAGACACTGCAGTGGCAGGTCTGAGCCATGTTTACAGGACTACTATTGTGGGTGGCACCCAGTGCAACCAGTGCTGCAGGCCCATTAGTAGCATTTGATTTACAGGCCCTGGGCACCTCTAGTGCACTTTACTAGGGATTTACTAGTAATTAAAGTGTGCCAATCATGGAAAAGCCATTAACACGTACATTTTACACAGGGAGCTCATGAACTTTAGCACTAGTCAGCAATGGTAAAGTGCCCAAAGCACCAAAAACAGCAAAAACAAAGTCAAGCACATAGTAAAAACATGGGAAGCAGAGGCAAAAACATACAGGGGAGACCACACAAAGGATGACAGGTCTAACAATGGGAAGCTCTTCTATCCATATTTATGTACCAGTTTGTGTAGGTGATATGGGTTCATGTGCCCCATGATGTTGCCTCCCTGAAATTGCACAGACCTCTGCTCCAGTGGATGATCCTACTCTGGCTGTATATGGCAATAAAAATGAGAAGTCAACAGACACTACCATCACAACAATTGATGATCATGTACAACAATTCACATATCTACTCAATTGCATTTACAAGAACATATTCTAGTGCCATTTACCAGTGTAAAATGAAATCACCAGCAGTGGTGTGCTACTGTTCTGTTAGTGAATGAGAAATTGAAAGTTACCATTTCCATCACAAATGACTGTGAGACATGTAGGGCAATAGACAAAATGAGACACACTAGAGTCTACCTCACAATGAGTATTTGCACAAACTTGAAGTGATTTCAAGAGTCACACTTGCAGTGCATCATACACAGTCATCACAATCATCATTTTAAGCCATTGTTTAATTCAGCACATATTACCTGGTACCACATTAAGGGCCAGATGTAGGTAGCTAAAAATTTGCGAGTCGGAAATTGCAAGTCGTTGCGACTCGCAATTTCCGACTTTCAAACAGGTATCCAACAAGAAAAAGCAACTTCATTTAGCAACTCGCAAATGAAGTCGCACCGCAGATTGCGAGTCCACTGTTTGCGAGGTCGCTAAAAACGAACACGCAAATTGCGAGTGGGTGTCGCAAATTGTGACTGTGCCGCAAATTGCATGCAGGTGCAGCAGAACAGTCTGGAAAACACTTCCTGGCTCTTGCTGATGACATCTGTGAGAAAGTAGCCTCTTTCTAGCCTTGTTACCCCCACTTTTGGCCTGTTTGTGAGCATATGTCAGGGTGTTTTCACTGTCTCACTGGGATCCTGCTAGCCAGGGCCCGGTGCTCATAGTGAAAACCCTATGTTGTCAGTATGTTTGTTATGTGTCACTGGGACCCTGCTAGCCAGGATCCCAGTGCTCTTACGTTTGTGGCCTATATGTATGTGTTCCCTGTGTGATGCCTAACTGTCTCACTGAGGCTCTGCTAACCAGAACCTCAGTGGTTATGCTCTCTCTGCTTTCCAAATTGTCACTAACAGGCTAGTGACTAATTTCACCAATTCACATTGGCATACTGGAACACCCTTATAATTCCCTAGTATATGGTACTGAGGTACCCAGGGTATTGGGGTTCCAGGAGATCCCTATGGGCTGCAACATTTCTTTTGCCACCCATAGGGAGATCTGACAATTCTTACACAGGCCTGCCCGTGCAGCCTGAGTGAAATAACGTCCACGTTATTTCACAGCCATTTACCACTGCACTTAAGTAACTTATAAGTCACCTATATGTCTAACCTTCACCTGGTGAAGGTTGGGTGCAAAGTTACTTAGTGTGAGGGCACCCTGGCACTAGCCAAGGTGCCCTCACGTCGTTCAGGGCAAATTCCCCGGACTTTGTGAGTGCGGGGACACCATTACATGCGTGCACTGTACATAGGTCACTACCTACGTATAGCGTCACAATGGTAACTCCGAACATGGCCATGTAACATGTCTAAGATCATGGAATTGTCACCCCAATGCCATTCTGGCATTGGGGAGACAATTCCATGATCCCCCGGGTCTCTAGCACAGAGCCTGGGTACTGCCAAACTGCCTTTCCCGGGGTTTCACTGCAGCTGCTGCCAACCCCTCAGACAGGTTTCTGCCCTCCTGGGGTCCAGCCAGGCATCACCCAGGAAGGCAGAACAAAGGACTTCCTCAGAGAAAGGGTAATACACCCTCTCCCTTTGGAAATAGGTGTCAGGGTTGGGGAGGAGTAGCCTCCACCAGCCTCTGGAAATGCTTTGATGGGCACAGATGGTGCCCATCTCTGCATAAGCCAGTCTACACCGGTTCAGGGATCCCCCAGCCCTGCTCTGGCGTGAAACTGGACAAAGGAAGGGGGAGTGACCACTCCCCTGACCTGCACCTCCCAGGGGAGGTGCCCAGAGCTCCTCCAGCGTGCCAAGGCCAGCAGGTAACGTCAGACACTTCTTCTGATAGGCTCTTACCTGTGTTACTAGCCTATCCTCCTTCCTAGGTAGCCAAACCTCCTTTTCTGGCTATTTAGGGTCTCTGCTTTGGGGAATTCTTCAGATGCAAGAGCTCACCAGAGTTCCTCTGCATCTCCCTCTTCACCTTCTGCCAAAGGTTCGACCGCTGACTGCTCAGGATGCCTGCAAAACTGCAACAAAGTAGCAAAGATGACTACTGCAACCTTGTATCGCTTCATCCTGCAGGCTTTCTCGCCTGTTTCCTGGTGGTGCATGCTCTGGGGGTAGTCTGCCTCCTTCTTGCACCAGGAGCTCTGAAGAAATCTCCTGTGGGTCGACAGAATCTTCCCCCTGCAACCGCAGGCAACAAAAGACTGCATCACCGGTCCTCTGGGTCCCCTCTCAGCACGACGAGTGTGGTCCCTGGAACTCAGCAACTCTGTCCAAGTGACTCCCACAGTCCAGTGACTCTTCAGTCCAAGTTTGGTGGAGGTAAGTCCTTGCCTCCCCACGCTAGACTGCATTGCTGGGTACCGCGTGATTTGCAGCTGCTCCGGCTCCTGGTCACTCTTCCAGGATTTCCTTCATGCACAGCCAAGCCTGGGTCCCCAACACTCTAACCTGCAGTGCACAACCTTCTGAGTTGTCCTCCGGCGTCGTGGGACTCCCTTTTCTGACTTCGAGTGGACTCCGGTTCACTCCTCTTCCAAGTGCCTGTTCCGGTACTTCTGTGGGTGCTGTCTGCTTCTGTGAGGGCTCCCTGACTTGCTGGGCGCCCCCTCTGTCTCCTCATGCAAGTGGCAACATCCTGGTCCCTCCTGGGCCACAGCAGCATCCAAAAACCCTGACCACAACCCTCGCAGCTAGCAAGGCTTGTTTGCGGTCTTTCTGCATGGGAACACCTCTGCAAGCTTCTTCATGACGTGGGACATCCATCCTCCAAAGGGGAAGTTCCTAGTCTTCTTCGTTCTTGCAGAACACCAGAATCCCCTATCACGACTTCTGTGCTCTCTGGGGGTTGTAGGTGCACTTTACACCTACTTACAGGGTCTTGGGGTGGGCTATTTTTCTAACCCTCACTGTTTTCTTACAGTCCCAGCGACCCTCTACAAGCTCACATAGGTTTGGGGTCCATTTGTGGTTCGCATCCCACTTTTGGAGTATATGGTTGTGTTGCCCCTATGCCTATGTGCTTCTATTGCAATCTATTGTAACTTTACACTGCTTGCATTACTTCCTTTTGCTATTACTGCATATTTTTGGTAGTGTGTACATATACCTTGTGTATATTTGGCATCCCCATACTGAGGGTACTCACTGAGATACTTTTGGCATATTGTCATAAAAATAAAGTACCTTTATTTTTAGTATATCTGTGTATTGTGTTTTCTTAAGATATTGTGCATATGACACCAGTGGTATAGTAGGAGCTTTGCATGTCTCCTAGTTCAGCCTAAGCTGCTCTGCTATAGCTACCTTCTATCAGCCTAAGCTGCTAGAAACACCTCTTCTACACTAATAAGGGATAACTGGACCTGGTACAGAGTGTAAGTACCCCTTGGTACCCACTACAAGCCAGGCCAGCCTCCTACAACATCACAGGCAGGAAGTTTACAAATACACCTGGGAGGAGGAAGGACCACACCCATTTCCAACTGATGAGCAACCACCAGGAGGACCAGCAGCAAGAATGGAGGACTCTGGCAGGAAGAGGAAACTTAAGTTTTCAGAGAAGGAACTGGAGGTGCTGACAGATGAATGCTGCCAGCACCATGACCAGCTATTTGGAAGGGCTGCCCTGAGTGTGCCAGAGACTGACAAAAGGAGGATTTGGACTGACATCCAGGAGAAGGTCAATGCCACAGGAGCATTGAAGAGCTCAAAAAGAGATGGTACGACCTGCGCTGCAGGACTAGGGAGAGGGTGGCAGAGCGCCTCCGGGAGATGAGGGGCACAGGAGGAGGCCATCCACCGTCCCACCACTCACACCCATGGAGGAACGTGTGGAACAGACCCTGGAGCCAGAGGCAGTGGCTGGAATTGGAAAGCTGGACACGTCTGTGCCAGGAACATCAACAAGTGAGTACCATGAAACATGCATGTACACCCATATCTGCCATACCCCCACCCACCCAGTACACATCAGCATGCACAACCAAATTAGCTCCATTCCAGACTAGCAACCACCAGAATGGTGCATGATGGGCAATGTAGTCCATTAGTCAGCTGATACAACAGATGTTAGATACTGACAGTGTGTTCCCTATGTCCCACAGGTCTACCACAAGACATCCCCACCAGCCAGTCCATCCAGGGTGCAGAGGGCAGCCAACAGGCAGCACAGGAGGCAGGAGCAGCCAGCACAGGGCCCAGCACCATCCAACCACAGTCCCCTCCAGCTGCACCATTGGACATTGGGGAGATTGACCCAGCACCCGGTCCCATCCACAGTGCCATCCAACAGGACCCTGATGCTCCACCGCATCGCAGACGACTTGTCCATGTCCCTGCAGTGTCCCAGGAGGATGTAGGGGACTCTTCCATGTCCGCCGCCGAGGCAGCTCTCATCAGAGGTCAGCGCCTGCAAACAAGGCAGATGAGAGTCATTTCAGGGGCCATGCAGGGTATGGCGAGGAATTTCACCACAGGGCTGGCACAGGTGCACACAGACTTCCAAAGCCTGAACAATCACGTCGGTGACCTTACACTCTCCATCCACCAACTAGTAACTGAACTTGTTTCAGAGAGAGAGAATGCAAGGCGCCGTGAGCGCCAACTCATACACCGTTTGGACCGCATGGCTGCCTCAATCGTCCACCTGGCTATCAATACAAGAGGGCTGTCTCTCCGTACAGTCAGTTTGCAGGTAGACTTGGGCCACTTTGCAGGGTATGTGGCTCGTGGACTGGGACGGATAAGCCACGCTGTGGACATGATGGAGGCAAGACAGATGGCTAGGGGCATGGCAGACACACCTCAAGATAGTGAGGAGGGCTCCACCGTCAGTAGTGCATCTGCCACGGACACAAGGGTATTGAGGAGTGGCAGTGCATGTCAGGGGTCTGCTGACACTCCAGGCACTAGCCATGCTGGGTATCCCAGGCGGAGGAGTTGACTATGTACTTGCGGACAATTCAGGCACATGAGGTGAATGTGTCCTCATTGCAGGTGGACATTTACAGCCCCTGACCAACAGTTCAGTTCTTTAGTTAATAAACGTTATAAATAAACTTAATAAACTTAATAAACTTAATAAACGTTATTGTTTGTTCCACTTCACACCTGGGCTCTTTGTGTGTGACATTAGTGTGTGTGGTGACAGTTAGCACATACCTTCCAAAGTATTGGTTTGCAATGTGGTCCCGTCTCTGTCTGCCTTGATTTGCAATGCTTCTATCCCCATGATGGCGATGTGGTAGCTCTTGCTCGTCATCCGCCGAATCTGGGTCTTCAGGGGTGAGATGTAGCCCACGTCTGGTGGCAATGTTGTGCAGTATATCGCATGCGCCAACAATCTTGAATGCTGTTATTGGGGCAATCTGGAGCGCACCTCCACTTCTGTGGAGGCATCGGAATCTTGCCTTCAACAATCCAAAGGTCCTCTCTATAACATTTCGGTTCCTCCTATGTGCACTGTTGTATCGCCTCTCAGTCTCATTGCTGGGTGTTAAGTACGGGGTAAGTATCCATGGTCTTAGCGCATATGCACTGTCACCTGTTTGGCAAAAATGGGCAATGTTAGCAGGGCATGGATGGTTTCCACATTGACCTGTGTGTATGTCTTCAGGGTGTATTCAGCAATACCTAAGAGATAACCGTCTCCAAACTCACCACGTTCTAGGCGTTGGTGTATCCCACTGTGCCTGAAAATATAGGAGTCATGTGTACTCCATGGAAATTTGGCTACCATGTCAGTGATGACATAATGGGCATCACATACCACCTGGATGTTCAGTGAGTGGGTACATTTCCGGTTGCGGAACAGATATTCCAGATTTGCAGGAGGACATATTTGTACATGTGTCCCGTCTACAAACCCTATTACATGAGGGAAGTTGGCAATCCTGTAGAATTCCAACTTGTTGCTTTTGATTTCTGCCTCATTCCTGGGTAGGTATATGTATCTGGACATGTGTGTGAGTATGGCATCTAAGAAACATCTGAAGAACCGTGAGAGTGCACTTTGGGATACCCCACAGCAATGACCCTCTGATAGCTACCCGAGGCCAAGAGGTGCAGTGAGCATAGCACTTGCACATATGTGGGGATGGCGCAGTCATGCACAGTCTGTTGTTGAAGCTGCGGATTGAGTAGTTCTATTAATTCTAATTTTGCTGCACTGCTGAGTTTGTATTTATCATAAATCTCCTCCTCAGTTTTTTGGAAAAGTGTCTGCCTGGTTCTGTATATCCTCTCCTGTCTCTGGCTCCTCCTCCTCCTCTGCTGTGTGGCGTGGACTCTCCTCCTCCTTGCTATCACATATATCTCCGCCATCTTGAGTAACCCAGGTGCCTTCTGGGTCTCCTTTTATACTTTGGTTCTGGTTACCACCTGCTCTGAGTTAGTGGTAAATTGGGTGTGCAAAATGGGCTTTTTGCGACTAGTCACAATTTGCGAGTGGCTTTTTCATATGGTTTGTGACTCGCAAATTGCGACTTCCTATTTGCGGGTCGCACAATGGGGTCACAAATTTTGCAAGTCGATAATGGCTCGCGTCGCTATTTGCGATTCGGACATGGGGTTTTTGCATCCCATTTCCGATCTTGCGGGGTCGCAAATAGCGATTCGGGCCATTTGCGACTCGCAAATTTTTGCTACATCTGGCCCTAAGTTCTTCAGTCACAGACAGCCCATTCAGGAAAGGGGTGCATGGCGGAGAGGATGTACCTCCTAAGTGGGGTGAGTCGGAGTCTGGTTTCAGTTGATCCACCACAGAGAGCTCTGTCCGTCTCTGTCCTGGTGAACTTCTTCTTCAGCCACCTCTTTCCATCCTGCCACTTCTTAATATCTGTGGCAGTCTTGACTTACTCCTGCAATTCAATAACTGCAGTTGCCAACTGCTGCCATAGGCCTGCCTTCTGTGTTTCGCTAGTGAATTAGGGTGGAAAGTCGTGCAACACCTTGTCGTTTCCAACTATAAAAGTGACAATCACATTTGTCACCTCCTCTGTATAGTTCCTCTTCCTCTTCAAAGGTAACATAGTGAAAGGTCGCAAGGCACAGGGCAGGAAGACACAGTGTTGGTGTTGAAAACTAGAGCCTTGATGTGTGCTGCTTTTATGTGGTTTGTAGTTCAGGGGTTGCAGGTGGTATTATTTGTCTCCAGGTGTTTGAAATTACACTTACACCACCCTGAGTGTGGAGATTCTGTCCCAAGTGTGGAGACTCCTCACCAAGTGCTGAAGTTTACCTTTGTGAATCGGGCCCTCTGTGTACACTTTGGGACCATATACTAGGGACTACTGGTAACGTATACTTGTGACGTACAGGCAAATTAAATCCGCCAATTAGGTCTATATCAGATTTATCACATTGAAAGGAGGAGGACAAGCACTTTATCTCTGGCTTGCATGGGTAATGTGCATCACCAGCATCAACATAGCTAACAAGTCAGCAACTATGACCTGGACAGACCATGCCTTCATCGGTTTCAGCATACCCATCACACACCTTCACAGATCTGCCCCCAGTGGAACCTTCTGCTTCAGCTGGAAAAGCATCTCTCTAGCACTGTCCTGAATACACAAGTGACTTGCTGAAAGCCATCAAAGTCTTCAACAGCTGCATCACTGCATGTGTGGAGACCCTAGCTACCCTCAAGTGCAAATTAATGGCAGGAGCCTGACCAAAGATCATCTGCAAGCAACTGGAGCGCACCTGAAGTTGAGACTTTGCAGATAAAGATTTCTTCAAATGAACCCTAGATGCAATAACCAGCAGATACGGAAAACCAAACGCACAGCTCTTGCAGAACACATCAACACCAGCACAAATTCTTCACTATCATCAAAGATTTCACTGTGCCTACTGCCACCTCCAGCAACATAACCCTCTTACAAGACCTTTGCAGCAAACTCTTGAGAAAACATCTGTAACAAAATCACCTTCATGTACAGCAGCTTTGAACCTCAACGGGACACAACTCAACTTCCTATCTCAGCGAATGAATGAACCCGGAGCACATGGCCTGCCAACACCAAAGTTGAATTTGCTGCTACCTCCACTTGGAGGTTCCATCTAACACTTCCCTCCCACTCCTTGACCAAAGTACCCCTACTGATCAGCAAAACACTAAAGTCTATCCTCAATGCCTCTATCAAATCAGCCACATTCCCGGACACCATCATACCTTTACTTATGAAATCATACATTGACCCAGCAATGCTTTCCAACTACGGACCATTCTTCCTCTTACCATACCCGCAAAGGTCTTAGAGAACCTAATATATCAATGCCACATCAGCCACCTTAGCAACCACCTGCTCCTCGAAGCACCACATTCAGGATTAAGGCATAATCACTAAATAGAATCAGCACTCATCAGTGACACAGATGACATCCGCATGATTCTTGACATAGGGTGCACACCAGTCCTTATTCTCTTAGACCTGTCTGCTGAATTTAAAATGGCTTCACACCCAATCCTCATCAGGCATCTGCATAAGACTGGCATCCAATCTACCTCTCTCTGCTCAATTTGCTCCTTCTAAATGCAAAATCGTTAGTCATTGGCACCTTACTCACTGGAAGCCCACAAAGTCTTCTATGGAATGCCTCAAGGCTCATTGCAAAGCCCCGCCATCTTCAATGCATACATGATCACCTGGCCATGTCATCCATGCACAGGACATCAACATCCTCTCCTATGTTGAAGACATGCAAATCATACTCTCCCTGTCATACAATACTGCCAGCGCAATAAACAAGTTCACCTCTGCATGATCAAAGTCATTAACTGCATGAAAGCCAACTGTCTCAAGCTCAAAACTGACAAAACAGAAGTAGTGATCTTTGGCAAGAACATGTCGCCATGGGATTCCAAATGATGGGCTGCCGAACTTGAGGCAACAGCCAAAACCCAAGCCAGGAGCTTGAACTTCTCATCAGCATCCTGTTGCCACACCCTGAGGATGCTGAAGAAGATCTTCAAATGGCTCCAAAGCAACACTAGTGAAACTCTCACTCATGCCCTAATAAGAAGCTGAAGACCTGGCTTTTCAATTAACCAACCTACGATAGGCAGGGCTATGCACACACACCAACTCAGTGACAGGATATACCCTCATGAGTATTAGTGCTTTTTACAAATACACATTACATGACATGACATGAAATAACACCAACACAACATTAAATTAAAATAACAGACCTCGGCGGTAAAAGGCGCTTACCGCCGGTCAGAAGGCCGCCATAACACCGCCGCGGCTGCGGTAAACCGCCACGGTCATTCTGACCCGCAACCTGTAAACCTCCAAAAACCCGACAACCACAAAAGTACGCCACACCAAAGGTCAGCGAAAAAATGGCGATGACCAAACCTCGACCGTCACGCCAACAGAAATACGCCCATACCATTCCGACCCACAAATCCACGCGGCAGTCTTTCAAACGTGGTATTCCATTGGCGGTACACACCGCCGCGCTCAAAATACACACACACATAGAAAACTCAGCCACATTGGTCAGTTTGAAACACGCACACCTGATACACATACTAACACCACTCCCACACACCCAACACAATATAAAACACACAGCCACATCACCCACAAACCCCTACGACCCGAAATTATTGACGAAGGCTAGAGAGAGAGCACAGAATAGACAATCCCACGACACAGAGGCACACAACACCATCACCCACACAGATTCCACGCACCAAACACCACACACCACCACACGCACCACACTCATCACCACAAACGCCACCCCACACCTCATCCACACCACCCCATGGCACCCCAAAGACACCCCAGGTTCACTGACGCCGAACTGAGGGTCATGGTGGAGGAAATAGTCCGTGTAGAGCCCCAGCTTTTCGGGGCACAGGTGCAGCACACCACAATTGCCAGGAAGATGGAGCTATGGCAAAGGATAGTGGACAGGGTCAACGCGGTGGGACAGCATCCACGCAATCGGGAGGACATCAGGAAGCGCTGGAACGACCTACGGGGGAAGGTGCGTTCCATGGTATCAAGGCACAACATTGCGGTGCAGAAGACTGGCGGCGGACCCCCACCTACTTCCCCCGAATTTACAGCATGGGAGGAGGAAGTCTTGCACATCCTGCATCCTGAGGGCCTCGCAGGAGTAGGCGGAGGAATGGACTCTGGTAAGTCAAAACTTCACTACTGCTTCCTACCCCCACCCCACCTGCATGCCAAATCATACCCCCACCCTCACCCGCACCCCCATCACACCAAATCCTAGCAAAAGGCTCACCCTCACAACCCACCCATCCCAACACCAAGCCCTGCATGCGACCACATAGCATGGACACCCATCACCAAAGCATGCCCACTGCACACACACATCACCCCCACAAGCCACCCTCACAAAAGCCCCCACAAGGGAATGCCTGCACTTGGGTACACGGACACCCACCCATCACACGAAATGCCACACACAGAAGCAATAACCATATCTTTATACCCCTGCAGGACCCGAACGCCACCACACCGCCACGGAGGGTTCAGAGATGTCCATCCCACCCCCAGAAGAGGCCCCCAGCGATGACAGCAGCTCTGTCTCCCTGGACCCAGATGACCAGCCCGGCCCATCGGGGACCTCTGGACAGTCGGTTCCCCACAGACAGCCACAGGCTACACCAGACCCAACCCCCTCTGGGAACACCAGCACAGCTCCCACCCAGCGGGCCCATGCCTCTGTCTCCAGGACACGTCAATCAGCGGTGTGTCCACCACTACAGGGCACCCAGGTTGACCCACCACCCCAACAACAACTGGGACCTGGGGGCAGTGGTAGTGGGCACACCGTCCAGGGGACAGAGGCCCAGGAACACCGGGGAACTGGGAGGGCTGCTGTGCGACAGGGGGGGGACAGGCCCAGGGAACCCACTCTCCAAGAGGCCCTCTCCTCCATCATGGGAGCTTACCACCACTCCCAGGAGACGATGGCGACGGTACTGGCCCAGTTCTAGGAGATCCAGGCACTGCAGGAGGAACAGTACATGGGGTTCCGAGAGGAACATCGGTTCCGCAATGGGGACCATCGTCGTGGCCCTTACCCAGATAGTCACCACATTGCGGGACCATGTGGCACCCCAAAGGGCCCCTGTCACTAGCCCAGGCCAGGAACAGCCTACCACCTCCGCCGGCGCAAGTGGACAGGAGGCCCCCACACAACAACAGGCCACCAGAACCCCACCTCCTGCAGAAGAAGAACCACCCCGCAAGCGTAACCTGAGATCTCACAAGAAGACAGAGTAGGATTGCAAGACCCCCGCCAGCCTAAGATACCCCCTGATGTCATCCCACTGTCCCACATTCTCACCCTGTCCAACCTTGAACTGCCCCTGCTCCATCCTTCCACAGGCATATGGACAATGCACCTGTGCGACTGAGAACTGGACTCTGCCATGGACATTACTCCACCCCCACCCATCACCCTTTTACAATCATGTACCTATATGTAGCACTTAAAATAAATCACTTATTGCACTTCAAATAACAGGAGTCTGCTTGTATTCTTAACAAATGTATTACACATAACGGTGCAATAATGTCCAGTTACTTTGTGATGACAACATACCAACTTCAATAAGCTTTAGTCCATGGGCAAACAAAGCTGAAGTCAGGCAGTGGGTCATACAGCTCTGAAAAGGGAAGGAAAGTCACAAATCAGTTAACAGGAACTGGGGGGAAACACAGACAGTGGAGACGCATGAGGCCTTAAGTAAATGTAAAATGGCGTGGGTGATTCTTACCTGTGTGCTACTGAAAATATTGTTGTATGACTGTATCCCTGTTGTCCGTGTCGTCCACGTTGTCTTCCTCCTCTTCACTCTCCACAGGCTCCACAGCTGCTACCACACCACCATCTGGACCATCCTCCTGCAGAAAAGGCACCTGGCGTCGCAAAGCAAGATTGTGAAGCATACAGCAGGCCACGATGATATGGCACACCTTCTTCGGTGAGTACATTAGGGATCCACCTGTCATATGGAGGCACCTGAACCTGGCCTTCAGGACCCTAAAGGTCCTTTCTATGATCCTCCTAGTTCGCCCATGGGCCTCATTGTACCGTTCCTCTGCCCTGGTCCGGGGATTCCTCACTGGGGTCAGTAGCCACGACAGGTTGTGGTAACCAGAGTCACCAATTAGCCACACACGGTGTCTCTGTAGCTGTTCCATCACATAAGGGATGCTGCTATTTCGCATAACATACGCGTCATGCACTGACCCAGGGAACTTGGCATTTACATGGGAGATGTACTGGTCAGCCAAACAGACCACCTGGACATTCATCGAATGATAACTTTTTCTGTTTCTGTACACCTGCTCACTTTCTTTGGGGAGAACCAAAGCCACATGGGTCCCATCAATGGCACCAATGATGTTGGGGATATGTCCAAGGGCATAGAAATCACCCTTCACTGTAGCCAATTCGCCCACCTCAGGGAAAATAAATGTAGCTCTGCATGTATTTCATCAGGGCAGACAACACTCTGGACAAAACCTTAGAAAACATAGGCTGAGACATCCCAGATGATATGGCCACTGTTGTCTGAAAAGACCCACTTGCCAAAAAATGCAGTACTGACAGAACCTGCACCAGAGGGGGAATCCCTGTGGGTTGGCGGATGGGGGACATCAGGTCTGGCTCCAGCTGGGCACATAGTTCATGTATAGTTGCTCTGTCAAGCCTGTATGTAAGTATGATATGTCGTTCTTCCATTGTCGACAGGTCCACCAGCGGTCGGTACACGGGAGGATTCATCCTTCTCCTCGCAAGTCCCAGCGGACGGTGCCTAGGAAGGACAACATGGAGCACAGAGTCAAGCAACCCACAGGTTCGTTCACACAGCTTGCACAGTACACGAATCGCTATGCATTGAAAGGCTTGTATGAGTGGCAATGCAAGGCCTAGGCCTGTGTGACGCAGTAGAAATTATGCCATGTGGGCCCTTGAAATGGCGGCTGCCTGACCTGTGAAGTGTGACAGTGTGATGTGAGGTCACTGCGCTGGCGTGGCACACCGTGGCGGTAGGCGCTCGAAGACCGCGGCGCAAAGCAGCATTGGTTAACATTGAACCCTATGGGTCTCAGGAGCCAATGACGATGTGCGCCGGCGTTCGCGGTACGCACCGCCGCGGTATGCACCGCCGCGGGCGTGACCGCCATTTTCTAACTGCTTAATCACTCGAGACCTGATCATCCACAGGAGAGGACCTATACTGCAAGTGCTGCTGTGACCTCGGTCTGGGAGATACAATGGCTGCTGCGACTGGGGAAAGGGCCCCTGCCTTCACTTCCGAAGAATTGGAGAAACTTGTTGATGGGGTCCTCCCCCAGTATGCGCTACTCTACGGTCCTCCAGACCAACAGGTTAGTACACAGGGTGCACGTTGAATGGGCTATGCCTGTGTTGAGTGGAGTGTATGTAAGATGGTGGGGAGGGGAGCGAATGAGGAGTGCAACGCACGAAAGATGAGAGCATGTGCCACATGGCAAGGTTGGGGAGTGGGGGGCCACTCACATTGACCAGGCAGAAAACTGATGCGATTTCCTTTACCACCCTGTACATGTCATATAGGTCAGCGCCCATCAGAAGATCGACATTTGGCGTGCCATCGCCAAGGACGTCCGGGCCCTGGGGGTCCACAACAGACGGGGCACCCATTGCCGAAAGAGGTGGGAGGACATCCGCCGCGGGACCAGAAAGACCGCTGAGTCTCTGCTGGGGATGGCCTCCCAACATAGGAGGGGTGCCAGCCGCCAATTGACCCCCCTGATGTCCCGGATCCTGGCGTTGGCCTACCCCGATTTGGATGGGCGCGTGAGGACATCACAGCAGACACAAGGGGGTGAGTATCAGCACATTCTGCTATCTTTGCGTGCAGTGAAGATGTCTGGGTGGGGGAGGAGGGCTGTGGCTATCTCTAGGCCAGGGCGCATTCTGTAGGCTAGGCCCCTCCGTTAGACACAGCCCTGTGCCCCCTCCCCCCACCGCTGTACGGTGCCAAGTACAGCTATCCATGGTCCGGCCTCACCCATGTGTGCATTTGTCGTCCATAGACCTGTAGGCCTAGTCACAATAACTGAGTAGTGTACCCCGATTGGGCGGCCTAGTGCAGGGGGCTTCTGTGTCTGTCCTCTCCGACAACGGTGTTGCCAATGCATGCACTCAACCTGTCTTAATTTCTCCCCCCCCCATTTTCTTTGTCTTCCTGTTCATGTGGGCATTAGCATCATCAGGCGGAGGAGAAGTGGCATCGGCGCATGAGGGAGCTGCATCTCACATGGCCCCGGAGGGCCATACAACAGACTCCGAGTACACCAGTGAGACGGAGGGCGAGTGGAGCTCCACAACGGGGACTCGTGGAGACGTCAGCGACACCGACACGTCCTCGGAAGGGAGCTCCCTAGCGGTGGTGGCAACATCCGTGCCCACCGCCACAACAGGTACAGCCGCCACCCAGCGCACCAGCCCCGCCCTCCCAGCAGCCCCTCAGCCTTCGCTCCGTGCCCGCTCGCCCAGGAAGACGGGCATCTCCTTCACCCCAGGCACCTCAGGCCCTGCCCCAGTTACCCCTGCTGCCCTCAGTGAGGAGGTCATTGACCTCCTCAGGACACTCATTGTTGGGCAGTCTACCCTTTTGAATGCCATCCAGGGTGTAGAAAGGGAGGTGCATCGGAGCAATGCATACCTGGAGGGCATTCATTCGGGTCAGGCTGCCCTTCAGCGATCGTTCAACGCTCTGGCCTCAGCACTGACGGCAGGCAGCCATTGTCCCTGTCTCCAGCCTCCCTCTTCTGACTCCCTCCACCCAGTCCCAGTCTCCTGTTCCTCTGCCTATCCCATCCACACCATCAGACCAGCCTGCACACACCTCTACACCCAAGGGCAGCTCATCCAGACATAAGCACCACAGATCCCACAAGCATTCACCCAAGCAACATCCAGATGCAGACATGCCAACAGTCACTACCACCTCTGTGTCCCCCACCTCCTCATCTCCCTCCTCCCTCCCTGTGACGTCTCCACTCACACCTGCATGCACACCACCATCAGCCAGTACTTCCATCACCAGCACACCCTCCATTACAGTCCGCACACGTGCAGTCACCACCCCCACTGCCATTTACACGTCCCCTGTGTCCTCTCCCAGTGTGTCTGTCACCCCCTCTTCCAAAGCACACAAACGCAGGCAGCCACCCACCCAACAGCCATCCACCTCACGAAAGCCTCCGTCACAAGCACCTGCACCCAAAGACAGCACACTTGACTCTCCTACAACCACATCCTCTTCCTCCACTCCCATACCCACTACAACTACCCGTCCCTGTCCTTCCAAAGTCCTTTTCCTTTCCAACCTTGAGCTCGTTCCAATCACTGACCCACCCCTCCATCTGGTAAAAGTAAAAAAAGCACCTCAGCCACCACCAGCCCTGCATCTACTGTGACCATAGTGCAGGGCTATTGGAGTCCACCAGCTCCTAGGGCAGGAACATCGGCCAGCAGCAAGGGGTCAGCCAGCCCACCCCCTGGGAAGAGGACAAAAAAAAAAGAAGGGCTGGCGCGACAAGCCTGAGACGGCTGCCACCAAGGACATTAGCCTTGCCCCGTCACCTGCCACATCATCAAAGGGAGGCAAAGGCCACAGAGCTTCAGCGAAGGAGGGCAAGGGCAGCAGGGCGGAGAAGTCAGGCAGCAGGCGAGCTGCCCAGAAGGGCCCCACCAGCCCCATTCCGGTTGTGACGGACGACACCCACGGGCCCAGGACTCCATCACAGGAGGGCCCCAGGACCGCAAGGTCGGATGTCGACTGAGCGGGGAGTCTTGGCCAGGTCTGGCTCCCTAGAAACACAGGACAAGCACCGCTGAACAGGGCCCTGCCAGGAGAAGCACTGCTGAACAGGGGCCCACCGTGACAAGAACCGCTGAACAGGGGCCCGTCGTGACAAGAACCGCTGAACAGGGCCCCGCCGGGAGAGGCACCGCTGAACAGGGGCCCGCCGTGACACGAACTGCTGAACAGGGCCCCGCCGGGAGAGGCACCGCTGAACAGGGGCCCGCCGTGACAAGAACCGCTGAACAGGGGCCCGCCGTGTCAAGAACCGCTGAACAGGGGCCCGCCGTGTCAAGAACCGCTGAACAGGGGCCCGCCGTGACAAGAACCGCTGAACAGGGCCCCGCCGGGAGAGGCACCGCTGAACAGGGGCCCGCCGTGACAAGAACTGCTGAACAGGGGCCCGCCGTGTCAAGAACCGCTGAACAGGGGCCCGCCGTGACAAGACCCACTGAACAGGGGCCCGCCGTGACAAGAACCGCTGAACAGGGGCCCGCCGTATCAAGAACCGCTGAACAGGGGCCCGCCATGACAAGAACCGCTCCGCTGGGCCCTTCATCTCAAGCACCGCTCCGCTGGGCCCTTCATCTCAAGCACCGCTCTGCTGGGCCCTGCCGTCTCTGCACCGCTCCGCTGGGCCCTTCATCTCAAGCACCGCTCTGCTGGGCCCCGCCGTCTCTGCACCGCTCCGCTGGGCCCCGCCGTCTCTGCACCGCTCCGCTGGGCCCTTCCTGTCAAGCACCGCTCCGCTGGGCCCTGCCGTCTCTGCACCGCTCCGCTGGGCCCTTCATCTCAAGCACCGCTCCGCTGGGCCCTGCCGTCTCTGCACCGCTCCGCTGGGCCCTTCATCTCAAGCACCGCTCCGCTGGGCCCCGCCGTCTCTGCACCACTCTGCTGGGCCCCGCCGTCTCTGCACCGCTCCGGTGGGCCCTTCCTGTCAAGCATTGCTCCGCTGGGCCCTGCCGTCTCTGCACCGCTTCGCTGGGCCCTTCATCTCAAGCACCGCTCCGCTGGGCCCTGCCGTCTCTGCACCGCTCCGCTGGGCCCTTCATCTCAAGCACCGCTCCGCTGGGCCCTTCCTTTCAAGCACCGCTCCGCTGGGCAACGCCGTCTCAAGCACCGCTGGCCCATTGACAGTGCCGGTTCTGTGTCGAGCAGGGCTTCACGAAGCACTCTGGGCACCATGCCTCCTCCATTAACAGTGGAGTCGGTAATCCATCTGATGGACTGTGGCTTGGCACTTCCCAGGATGGAACAGTGGGCAAGCCACCCACTTGTGAGACTTGAGAGACTGTGGCTTTGCACTTCCCAGGATGGCACAGTGGGCACCCCACCCACTGTAGAGACTTGAGAGACTGTGGCTTTGCACTCCCCAGGATGGCACAGTGGGCAACCCACCCACTGTAGAGACTTGTGAGACTGTGGCTTTGCACTCCCCAGGATGGCACAGTGGGCAAGCCACCCACTGTAGAGTCTTGTGAGACTGTGGCTTTGCACTCCCAAGGATGGGACAGTGGGCATGGAGGCCCCTCGTGGATCTGGCATCGTGGACTCATGTCCCTTCCCCCTGAGGTGCCTGTAGTTTTATCATCTGATGCCCCAGTAGTGTTCTCTCCAATGTTATCTGGTCTCCTGTGTGGGCTTTGCCCATGTGTTGGTGCACATTGGCCCACGGACTATGGAACTTTGACAGAATGTGCAGGACTTATTGCCTATGTATATATTTTTGACTATGTTCATTCCTTATTTTGTATCATTCATATAGCATATTTCCCATACCTTCAGTGGAGCTATTTATACATATATTTGATAGATCATTTTAATTGTGTCTTTGCATTATTCCGGTGGGTTTGGGGGGGGTCACTCTGACTTGTTGCTCTGCATTGGGGTGTAGGTGGTTGTGGGTGAGGGTGGGTGTGTCGCGTATGTGTGTGCCCGTAATCTTTTCTCCTCCCCCCTCCCCTGTGTCGTAGGTGCAGTACTCACCGTTGTCGTCTGCGCTGGCGTTCGTACTCCTGGTAGATGAGCAGGTAGACAATAGCTAGTAGGATGTTTAATTCGGGTTCCATGCTGTCCTCCTTCCTCATGGAGTGTGTAGAGGTGAGCGTTTTCCTGTTCATAGTCTGTTTCCACTGTGTTTTTATCGGCGGGGCTCCCGCCACGGAAAAGGTGGCGGATTGGCGAGTTGTGATAGGGTGGGCGGTACATTGTCTGCCGCCTGCCTGTTGGCGGTGACCGCCGCGCTGTTTGTCTGTCCCGCCGTGGCGGTCGGAGTGTTAAAGTGGCGGCCTGTGTTGGCGGTTCCCGCTAGGGTCAGAATACCTTTTTTTTTACCGCCTGCCTGTTGGTGGGTTGGCCGCCGCTTTATCACCGACCGCCAGGGTCGGAATGACCCCCAGAGTTCTTTAGCCAGCAAAAATATGATTCAGTAAAAAGGCAGAAAAAAGTCCTGGGGGGCACTGCAGAAAGGATGAATTTCCAACATTAGTGTACTGAATGATTCACACATGTAAATGTAATCTTTTTTGGTATTTAAAAACTCTAATTTAATATTAACTTTGCAACTGCAAAGACTTTGCAGCTAAGGTGAGAACTGCACATAAAAGGGTAGAACAGGCCTATCTTTTTATGAGCGGAGCGGAGTTCTCTGCCACAGCTGCAGAGGCACCACAGTCATAAAGTTACTGTGGAATTGGATTTTGTGAATAGCAAAAAAGAGCAAACTCACACTAACATGTAAGTTTACAATTGTGAATCAGGCCATAGAGGTTTAAAGAGGATTAGGCAAAGGTGCAGAGGCCACAAAGCTTCCCTTGGGCTGCAGGAAAGTACATCCTTAATTGGAGTGGATGGAAGCCCACCAAAAGGAATAAGGCCACACATGTGTTAAGGTAAAACAAAATGTCAATAATTTAAACCAGAGTTCAACACCCCAGGTAGCTATAGCACAGAGCAGACAGGCTTAACCGTGTAATAAATTATTAAAAAGTCAGAGCATGACACAATAAAAACCCTACAACTATTTAAAAAATGGAAAAACATTTATTGAGTAAAATAGCATCAAAATGCCAATATCGAATATGGGGAACTATAGATGTGATTTTTTTTTTTATGTACGGCAAAAAGCACCAAGAAAAACTAAAGCATCAACCAGTAGTCACTGTTCACGGTGGACCTGGACCTAGGTCTTATTCCAGGCTGACTAAAATGGAGCATAGGTCAGATACAAGTGAGTTTGCCCCATCAAAGATTTTCCCTTCGACTTAGTCTCTGAATGGCAGCTGCACAAGGACCCACAGAACCCATTGATGAAGCAGGAAAAGTTCTGAGTGGGAGTAACTCACATTTCATGGCCAACAAAAGCCTTATGTTGGATGAATACTTTTCATGCCGGCGCTCGGTCAAGGTTTCTACCTTTGGATTAAGGCCCGGATTTACAAAGATTTTTTCTTTTCGTTACTTTTTTTGATGCAGACCCAACACAAAATCCTGTTTAGATTTAGAAGGCAGCACAAATGGCAATTTGTGTCAGTTTGGAATAAAAAGTAACTCAATACAGCACAATGAGCTGCTTTTCATTACTTTGCTTCTGGGAGGTGTTCCATAGGTGGTGCATGGGTGTTACCAAAATTGTATCCATTCATTTTGACACAAATCCACATCTACAAAGACTTGTAGACATGGATTTATACTGAGTTCCTGCAGCTACCTGAGGCTGGCATTAGGAGAAGAAATATCTTTATTTCTCCTGATGTGTTCCTCTGCACATGATTGCTGCTTTCTGTAGCATCCATACATGAAGGAAATAGCCTTAATGCACAGTTGTCATGCAGGAATGGACCCCTTCCTGACAAAAACAATGCAGACTGCAATTGAGACACCCTTGAAATATGGCATAAGGCTGCCTACGTAAGTATATGGCTCCAAAAAGTACATTAGCGCTTGGAAATACCAGAACCATGAAACATAACCGTTCTTTGCAGATATGACACAGTTCTGCTATTTCCAGTACAAACAATGCGGAGCAGCAACTTTACGTGCTGCCTAGCATTGCAGGAACTCTTAGTAAATCAGGACTGTCATCTTTTTATGTTCAAAAGCCTCTATTGTAGTAAGCCTAAAGCTGTATCCAGTGAAGTTGCATTGAAATCGCACACTATCACTGTAAGGTCCCGATTACAGTCCAGAGGTCTTGGACATCCAACAATATTCTAAGTCTCAACTTTTGATCATTATTGGAACATCTTCCCTTGGTCACTTCTGAGACACTCAGGACCTCAGGTGTGGCACCTAGGGACAAGGACTCACTCAAGCAAAAGCCACCAGCAGGATCTATTTCAGTTCCTGTTGCTACTGGTCTGCTTTATACATCAAGAAAAGGCCTTGTGCAGCTTGTTGTGTTTGTGTAGCTACACCAGTCATGAGCCACCTGACACTTGAGTCCCCTTCTTAGTAATGGGTAAAAGCCACAGTGTCCAAAACATGAGGTCAAAGGAGTATGATTTTCTTGCACCTGGTTGTCATAGCTCTTCATGAAATTGTAATCACTGACAACACAAAAGGACAGACCTTGCCTAGGAAATTTGAACAGCTGAAACTGCAGTACCATCCAACGCTCCTACCATCTACTAAATGTCAATGACTGGGCCAAATTAATCAGCAAGCCGTTATTTACAAGGTCCTTCTTGAATGTATTCCTTCTCAATCTTCCCTCGCCTCAGAGTCTGAGTCTCCCCGCTTTAGCTACAGGAATGCAGGCAACACATTTCTACTGCCTGTGGTTAACTGTCATCATCCTTCTTCTTGTGCGAGGCTAAGACCGAGGGCATCCAAAACTTATTTCACTAACCCCAGGACCCAAACTCAAACATAAGACATAAGACAAAGTCCTACTACATACATTTACATGTCACTCATACCACATATATTTATTGAACATGGACACACGATGCCAGCACAATGTTATGTCACATAACAGTGGAAATTTATACAGGAGTAGTGAGCTGGCCTCTTCTTAACATAAGCAAAAAAAGTTCTAGTAGTAACATGAATTCAATTAATAAGTTACACTGCCACGCCGCACTCAGGGTATGAACAGTATACACTTGGTGTGACTCTCCAGATCTTAAAACTTTTTCTGGATCTCGCATCACCAGATAAAGGCCAGGCCCTCTGTGTGCATGAAGGATCACATACAGTTGGGCACTAAGGGGGTCATTCTGACCTTGGCGGTCCATGACCGCCATGGCGGAGTGCGGCGGAAGCACCGCCAACAGGCTGGCGGTGCTTCCTGGGTGATTCTGACCGCGGCGGTAAAGCCGCGGTCGGAAAAGGGGAGCCGGCAGTTTCCCGCCGGTTTACCGCTGGCCCAGGGAACCCACCATGGCGGCGCTGCTTGCAGCACCGCCATGGGGATTCCGACCCCCTTCCTGCCAGCCTGTTTCTGGCGGTGTCCACCGCCAGAACCAGGATGGCGGGAACGGGTGCCGTGGGGCCCCTGGGGGCCCCTGCACTGCCCACGCCACTGGCATGGGCAGTGCAGGGGCCCCCTAACAGGGCCCCACAAAGATTTTCACTGTCTGGTGTGCAGACAGTGAAAATTGCGACGGGTGCCACTGCACCCGTCGCACCCCTTCAACTCCGCCGGCTCCATTCCGAGCCGGCTTCATTGTTGAAGGGGCTGTCCTGCTGGGCCGCCGCTGTCAGAATGACCGCCTAAATGTCCATTCACAATACAGGACGCATTTCCATTTCAACAGTGATCCATTCACTTTGTCATTTCCGGAGGCTGATGGCACACATCCTGCTAGCCACATGGTGCTGAGGATCTCCATATGTAAAATAAAATAGAAGACGGGCAACTCAATGTTAGGGCCGTCAACCCTGTAAGTGTGTTAGGCACTAGAATCATCCTCTGCTCTTTGTCCTAGTTGAATGCAGCCCCCCATTCTTACGGTAGGATGGGCACTCAAAGGTACGCATCACAGATAATCCATTTCCGAGGTTGGTCCGTGGGTGGGCGGAAATCAGACTGTATGATTTCCTATGAATAAAAAAATGATGGTTTTGTAATTTTTCCTAATGGAAGTAATTACCCTCATAGAATTTTGTGTGAGATCAGAAAAGTTGCCAGAGTAGTAAACATGCTGAAGGGTGAAAATTACAGAAATCCACAATTGTCATGAAAGCTTAGCACAGTAAAACCCTTCCTTTTTGTTACCAACAAGATAACCACATGTCTGTAGTAAAGAAAGTATTGATGAACTATATAAACGCTTTGCTAGCTCAAAGTTTAACTTGATTACATTGAATAGTCAACTTCGCGTTTGGCGAGACAACCCCATCACATTCACATTCCCCATCAGCAGCTGAATGCATTCATTTGTTTAATTCCTTATGTAAACATTTTACCCTGCTGTACATAAATAATGCCACAGGATACCAAACATTTGTGAATACTTTCCTTTTGGCAGAGACTATTCAAGACAGAACGAGAAGGAAGCAAAAATCCTGGCTTCATTCAACAGAGTACAGTGTCAGAAAACAATTGTAATAGGTATAAATGGAATACAATTATGGACTCTGGGTATGCACAACCTCCGAGTATAGTGTTTTTATGATACCCTGTATAACCTTTGTTTTATGAATATAATATGACAAAAGGGAATTTATAGGCCTTGTTAGAAATGGGGTCTTTGTTTGGCAGTCAGATTACCCCTGTGCAAGCAAGGACCCTCACTCTAGTCAGGGTAAGTCACACACAATCGAAATTATCCTGTGCCCACCCTCTGGTAGCTTGGCACTGAGCAGTTAGGCATAACTTAAAAGGAAATCTGTAAAATATTTGTGCAATAAAGCATGTAATAACCCAGTAGAACACCACCAAAATACACCACACAGTGTTTAGAAAAATATATACTATTTGTCTGATAAGATGCAGGTCAAAATGATTAAGATGCAATAAGTATATGTTGTAAAAAAAATGATATAAAGGGCCTGATTACAACTTTGGAGGAGGTGTTAATCCGTCGCAAATGTGACGGATATACCACCAGCCGTATTACGAGTTCCATAGGATATAATGGACTCGTACTATGGCTGGTGGTATATCCGTCACTTTACAGTCACTTTTGGGACGAATTAACACCTCTTGCAAAGTTGTAATCAGGCCCAAAGTGTCTTTAGAGCAATCACTGTCTCTTTCAAGCACAAAGTACCTGGTTTACATTCAAAATCTCTGCACAGAACCGCAGAGGAGGAAATGCGTGGAAAACAGGGAGATGTGTGTCTATTTCTTGGGCCATACACTGCGATGCGTCGTTTAGTTTACACGCAGGGATGGCTTTGCGCCGATTTCCGGCACTCGGTCGTGGATCCTCTTTGGGTCGCGGGTTTTCGGATGCCCTGGGGATGATGCGTGGATTTCCAGCACTGACAGGACAAAGTTACAGGAGCTGCGTCAATCTGGTGGGCGTTGCGTGGAAATTTCAACCATACGGCAGGTGCTGCATTAATACCTCTCTGGAAGTCGGGCTGCATTGTTCTGGCATGGCTGTGCGTCGATCCAGTGGGCCGTGCGTTGAATTTCCGGTCACTGTGCTGGTGCTGCGTTGATCTTCTCGAAGTTGGGCTGCATCATTCGGGTTCAGCGTACAGTTAATTTGTGCAGGCTGTGTGTCGTTTCTGGCAGGCTGGGTGTCGATTTTCGCCGCACAAGGAGTCCTTCTTGTAGAGATGAAGTCTTTTTGGTCCTGAGACTTGAGGGAACAGGAGGCAAGTTCTATACAAGCACTTGGCGAGCACTTCTCATCACAGCCAGAGAGCAGCAAGGCACCAGGGCAACAGCACGGCAGAAGTCCTTCACAGAAAGCAGACAGGTGAATCATTTGGGCAGCCAGGCTGTTCTTCTTGGCAGAATGCAGGTTCTGGTTCAGGTTCTCTTCTCCAGGAAGTGTCTTGTCAGGTAGAGTGTCTACCTCAGAAGTGTCTGAGTTGGTAGGGTCAGAGGCCCTGCTTAAATACCAAACGTGCCTTTGAAGTGGGGGAGACTTCAAAGAGTGGTTAAGAAGTGCACAAGGTCCTCTTTCAGTTCCATACTGTCTGCCAGGGTCCCAGTCCTTTGTGTGAGAACAGGATACTGTCCTTTGACATGTGAGTGTCAAGCCCTCCACCATCCCAGCCCAGAAAGACCCATTCAAAATGCAGATGTTTGCAAGTGAGGCTGAGTATCTTGTGTTTGGGGAGTGTCTGAATGAATCCACAAGGGAGCTGTCAACTAAACCTAGCCAGACGTGGATTGGAAGGCACAGAAGGATTTAAGTGTAAGAAATGCTAACTTTCTAAAAGTAGTATTTCTAAAATAATAATATAAAATCCAACTTCACCAGTCAGCAGGATTTTGTATCGCCATTTTGGCTGTAATAAATATGACCTTCCTACTCCTTTGAGATCAGCAGCTACCACTCAAACAGTATTTAAGGTTAGCCCCAGTGTTAGCTTACAAGGGGAGCAGTGTAAAAATGATTTTAGGAGTTTTACACTACCAGGACATGTAAACTACACAGGTTCATGTCCTGCCTTTTGCCTAGACAGCAGCCTGTCCTGTGGGTTACCTAGGGCATACTTAGGGGTGACTTATATGTAGAAAAAGGGAAGTTTTAGGCTTGGCAAGTACTTTTAAATGCCAAGTCGAAATGCCAGTGAAACTGCACACACAGGCCTTGCAATGGCAGGCCTGAGACAAGTGTAAGGAGCTACTTAAGTGGGTGGCGCAATCAGTGCTGCAGGCTCACTAGTAGCATTTAATCTACAGGCCCTGGGCACATATAGTGCACTGCACTTGGACCTTCTAATTTTAATTAAGTAATCAATACGGTATGAGTCAATGTTATCATGTTTTAAGGAGAGAGCATATGCACTTTAGCACTGATTAGCAGTGGTAAAGTGTGCAGAGCCCAAACACCAGCAAAAATGAGGTCATAAAAAGAGAAGGAGGAAGACAAAACGTTTGGGGTGACCCTGCAGAAAGGCCATTTGCAACAGGCCTGAAGTCAATAACATGTTTGCACTCTCTTAACAAACTGGATAGTGGCTGCCCAAAACAATTTCTTAGGGTGCCATTTTCATAATCAAACTCCAGACAATGTAAAACAATGTCTGTGTCATAAACACTGTAGGGCATATTTACAAGGCCCATGCACTGCTGGTGTGTCATTTTTTGTGATGCACCGACGGTGCATAGTTCGGACCTATATCTAAGAGGCCACGCAAAGTCACTTTGCATGGCTTTTCATGGCCTTGTAGATATGATGTAAGGCAATGCACTGCAAGTTGTTGCCTTGCTTTACAATGGGTCACGGAGGTGTACAATGGGCATTGCAGTGGGTATTCCCACGCAACTCATGGGTTTTGCTCTACGTCTCCCGAGGGCAGGCACAATGATGAGAAATATCTTTATTTCTCCTCATCGTTTACATTTTATATGCAGAATGCAGCACTAATGGAAAGAGTAAAATGCCTCTCTGGATTTTTGTTGTGCAGGAAGATGTCCCTCTGCACAATATTAATCCTACTAACAACGCAGACACCCTTCCACCAAGGTGCAAGGATGCCTGCATTGGCATTAGGAAGCAATTTGTGTGCCAGCACAGTGGGAAAGGTCAGAAATGCACTGTATATTGTAAATTCAGTGCATTTCTTCCCTTTCAGATTGGTGTAGGGCTGCACAGCAGAAAGGCTTGAAGCCATGTCCTATACCAATTCCTTAGAAATAGGTTCATTTATGTGCAATGATATACACTCTAGTAATAAAAACAGGGGGCATATTTACAAGGAATTGATGGACGGCAGGGCCACAGGTATTTTAGCAGTGATGACTTACGCCAAAGAAAATTGGCATAGGACAGGACTCCACCATATGACAATAGACTTTTAAACACTCTCTTCCACTGTATTGTGCGACCCTCCACGTAAAAACTCTCCACTTGTGACACTGGAGTATATGATTTAAAATACAATTTTCATTAAAAATGCAAAAAAACATTTAAATTCAAGAGAAAACAAAGGTTAAAGTTTGGTCAAATTTAAGAAAACTTACTTTACCTGTACAAACCAAGTTTACATTACATAAAAATCAATCAATCAATCAATTGATCAATCAGGATTCATAAAGTGCGGCTAATAAGCCAATACAATATCCAGAAGCTTGCAGGTCTCAGAGGCTTATTTGACCAGCAGGTCTTGAGGGCCATTCAAATTTCCGGAGTGAGGTGATGGTCCAGAGGTGTGTGGGGAGGCAGTTCCATGTTTTTGTGTGATGTGAGAGAAGAGCGTGGGGCTGAGGGATGTGTGCTGGGGGACATCGCAGGTGGTCTTCTTGGGTATGAAGAAAGGTGGGGGGTGGCTCTTCTGGGTTCCGCTAGTGGGAAAGGAGGTAATCCATCTGAGCGTATCCCCTTGGATGCTGATGTGGTGTTGACTTTCGATCACCATATGGTGGGATATGGTGTCAGAGGCTGCCAAGCGGTCAAGGAGGATCAAAGCTGCTGTTTGTCCTCAGTTTTGGAGGGTTTAGAAGTAGTCGGTGGCTGCAATCAGTTCAGTTTTGGTGCTGTGATTGCTTACGGAAGCCGGATTGGGAGGCGTTGAGTAGTTGTTTCTGTTCCAGGTATATCATAAGTTGCTTGTTGATGATCCTTTCCAGTATCTTCACTGGCAATCTATCAAAAAATATGACATGCTATCCTTAACCAAAGGTATAGAATGGTTTACAACCATTAACCTGACTACCATTTACCACCAGGATCCATTACATCCACAAACTAAAAGGTTAGCTGCTTTTATCATTCCATTGGGTTGCTTTCAATATGTCAGTATCCCTTTTGGACTTGCTTCAGTTGCAGCAATGTTTCAAACGTTAATACAGGAACTATTTAAACTAATGAAGAATACAATATTCTGGTGATGGCTAGTACGAGGGCTTGACATAGCAAGAAACGTACACAGGTTTTAGAGATTCTTAAGAGAGAATTGGTTTACTGCAGAATACATCAATTGTTATATTGCTAGGGAAAAAGTTATGTATCTGGTTTCATGAGGTGAGTGGAGATTGCATTAGACCTAAAACAAAGTTGATTAAAGCCATAATACAGTCTCATTCTCTGTAGAACAAAGATAGTCTATGAGAAATTGCTGAATTTTAGTGGAAATGTGTTATCAATTTCTCTGGTGAAACCTACTCTATTTGGCACCTTTAGAAAATCCAAAATAAAATTTGAATGGACTGAAAATGTCAGAAAGCCTTGCAAGAACTGAAGGACAAAATCTATAACACCCAACATCAAAAAGTTTCGTCAAACACTAAATAGTATTTCCACTTCTTATGCAAGCGGGAAAGGATTAAGTGCAGTCTTAACACAACTAAACCCAGATGGTAATTTGAGTGTAGCTGCCTTTGCATCTTGATCACACTCCCCCAAAAAGGAGAAGTATTCCATCATTGAATGCGCATGCATATGAGATGTAGAGATTTTTAATCTGTATGTTTGGGGTACTTAAGTTACTCTGTGTAGTGAACATAAGTCTCTTACTAACATTCTTACTACCAAGTGCTTCTATAAAACATCTGCATTTTTAGTCTGCTTGCCAATCAGGGTTGACATGTAAGAGTATAATTATGATATCTAGTATATGCCTGGAGTGAAGAACATAAATGCAGGCTTTCTTATTCCCCACCCATTACCACTAAAACATGCAACCAAGGATAAGTTGAATTTGAAGAATGTTGTGTTGAAGATGTTTGTGATAATGAAAATGGCATTTTGGATAAGGAACGTATGAGGGAGATCCTGTTTTAGAGGAGGTCCTTAAGTGGATTATGGAGAGATGGCATGATCAAAAGAGCCTATACATATATGTGCAAGTTTCTGGGGCATTGGGACATGAACCTTCCAATTTGGATGGGGACATTTTGAGAAATGATAAGATAATAACTCCTGTAAGTCTTAGGTAAAACATACTAAGGATTTGTGATGATGGGCATCTGGGAATAGTCAGAACTAAGTCCAGGATGAAATACTGTTTGTGATGACTTGGAATAGACAAGGCCATTAAAAAGTTAGTTTGAGAATGCATGTTGTGTCCTGGTGCTGACGTGATTCAAACTACTTTGAATCCCCCTTTGTGTCCAATTTGCAGTCTGAATATGCCATGGGAAAGCATCAGGACAGATAACGGAGATAAATATAGTGAAGGCAAAGCACCAAGGTATCTTGTTATTATGGATCACTTCTCAAAGTGGCCTGAAACTAATATACTAACAAAATAAAATAAAATTGTAACTTTGTTGTACAGCTCTGTCATGTTTGAGGGCAATAGAGCAAAATTACAGTACATTGCCAGAAACCGCCTTAATGAAAGTTCCTGTCAATGTTTGAAATGTACACCAGCCCGATGGACATTTAGAAATGTGGTCATCAGGACCTCCACTGGAGTGATGGATTAATTTACTCAGCTGCCACATTACAATGGAATACCCTTTCCACTTTTCACTGTTATGGTACTGATTATGAACATTTTACATTTGGTTCAAAAATGTAATTCATCATTGGATGATATGTTTATTTTTTCTTTCAGCTAATATTTTTTATATTGTTAATTATTTGTTGGCATTTTTTGTTGTGGTATATGGAGAGGGATTTATTGTATCTATAGTACCTCAGCATTATATAGTAACTATTTCAGTAGTTCATTTGGAGCGGAGAGCATCTGAAGAAAGGAGCTATCCTTATGATTTTGTACCAGAGCATAGTACAACAAATCACTAAACTCCTCCTTGGTTCTGCAGTTGTCTCTAAGTATAGGTATTAAAACACATGGTTGTTTTATATTTACAGACAGTCCAGGGATTATGGCCCTCATTCTGACCTTGGCGGTCTTTTCGCGAGACCGCCGAGTTACCGCCGCGGTGAAGACCGCCGACCACGGCGGTATGCCGCTGTGCGCATTCCGACCGCTGGGAGCGTTCCGCCGGGAAACCGCCAGCAGCCACACTGGCGGTCGGCGGAAAAGTGGAGACTGGTCAACCTCCAGCGCCACGCCAGCAGAACACCGCCCACAGAATTACGACCCACATATCTGTGTGGCGGTCTTCTGTTGGCGGTGTTCTGTTGGCGGTCACCTCCCCATGGCTTCCGTCGCCTCCCGGAGGACCAACGCACAAGGTAAGTGAGGGGAGGGGGAGGGGTGCTGTTGTGTGATGTGGGCGTGCATGGGGGTGTGCGTGTGAGTGTGTAGAGGGGGTGTGTGAGTGCGTGTATGCGGGCGGGGGGTGCTGCTGTGTCTATGGGTAATGTGTGCTGTTCGGCAGGTGCGCATGTCTGCATGTATGTGTGCGGGTATGTGTCCCCGTTGTGTATGTGTGTGTAGGGGGTGTGTATATGTGCATGTTGGGGGTGTGTGCATGTCGGGGTGCATGTATGTGCATGTCGGGGTGGGGGTGGGGAGGGGGTTCGTACCACCTCTGGGGGTGGCAGGGGGGTGGAGGGTGTGGGGGGAGGACTCGGGTGGGTAGTGGGGGGTGGGGGAGACCCCTATCAGTGCCAGGGAAGGAATTCCCTGGCCCCGATAGTGCTTACCGCCATGGTTCGCATGGCGGTTCCCGACTGCCAGAAACCGCGGCGGTAGGCAGGGTCATGATACCGTTGGCGGTCTTGGGACGACCGCCGGGCCGGAGTGCGCAAACTCCAGCCCGGCGGTCATGACCGCCGTGGCGGTCGGAGTGGGGAAGTGGCGGTCGATCGCGGCGGTGACCGCCGCGGTCAGAATGCCATTTTTCCGACCGCCGGTCTGTTCGCGGTCCGACCGCCGCCTCTCCGCCGACCGCCAAGGTCAGAATGAGGGCCTATATCTGTTACCAAAGACAGGCTTCAGGAGCCAGAATTTGGTTTCCAGCTGTTTCCAATCTATCATCCGTGACCAGCTTGAACATGTAGAAACCCCATATCTCTGGATGCCAAAATCATAACACCTAGAGGTATGTAGCAGGAGGTCAAAGCTTGGCAGGTATATGTTCGTGTCTGAGGGAGACTGGAGGGAATTACTGGTAAAGCATTTCCAGTTATGCTTTTAAAAGGCCAATGGGTCTTTTCAACCAGCATAAGGGGTAGTAATGTGAAGCAGAAATACTCAAACGATAATTAAAATGGCAGTATGACCCATGCGACCACACAAAGAAAACCCAAGTCAGGAATAAAGTTTAAGGAGTTTATTACAGACTCATGCTCAGATGTATGTAGATGATTCAAAAAATAATAAAGATACAGAATCACCATGGGTTGTCCCAGAGTTCAAAAGTTTAGACGAACTAACATCAGAAGAACTAAGCACTCAACAATAGCAATACAAAACATCACCAGAATTAGCTGATGATCTAAAAACAAGTGCTGTCCTGTTCTTTTAAGCATGAAAGCAGTGTAAGAGTCATCAATTTAGTTAGCTAGGGTAAGGGAAGTCCCTATGGATTACCAAGTCACAAGTTAGCATGTGCTGAACTACAACACATGAGGACAAAAAGTATAAAGACAATAAAGGAAAAAAAGAATTTGGAAAACTGACATCTGAGGCAAAATGTGACTAATCAAAGCTGGAAAAAGGTAGGTGAAAAAGGAAGGTGTCAGAATTTCAGAGGCTCATTCAGAAGTCTTCTTCGTGGGTCAGGGAAAAAATTATAAGTCTCAGCGAGGCATTGGAAATTAATGGGTAAGGGCAGAGAGGTCTCTACCTCTCTGAGCCCAAGGGATCCAGAAAGAAGAAATGCTGCTGATCCAACTGTGGAGCGGCATATTAAAGTCCAAAATCACAATGATTTGTCAATCGTTCACTCCACAAGAATCACAATGTTTACCAGTCCAAATACAGTCCATTACATGACAGTCACTTAAAAAATCAGGAAAGATTCCTATTGCCAACATGGGAAAGGCATCCATCGCAGCTCATCTGTACAGTTTGAAACAATGACATGTTGTTCATTTCCACAATTTCTCAATGTACTGGGTTCAATGTTACCTTCTCAGACTCACTATGGGTAAAAATATAGGACATCTATTTCTAGGACAACATTCTATGGGAACAAAATATGAAATAAATATCACCATAGCAAAAATGACTAAACATTTTTTTCCACGTTTTATGAAACACTGCAATGAAGACCTCACACAGTCTAACCAATGTGAATTACAATGGCACACTAATTTATGTAAAATAATACACATGTAACATTCAGAATTATAAATTCATCATTAATTAGTTCTATCAGTGTTCGTGGTACAGTGAATCTGAAACAACAAAACTCTGTTAATGCATTTCAATGTATATAATATAGAACCACATTTCAACATTTATATTTAACATTTAAAACAATTATTTTTAGAAATCAATTATTGATTTTGTCAAAGCTGATAATTAACATCAGAAAGAAACACATGAAACAAAAACAAATGATTATACTTAAAGTTTTAGGCCTATGCCCCATCACTTACAATCACTTTTCTACAGTGAATGCATGTAATGTAGGGTTTCAGTGTACCACTTTGCAGTTACATTGTTAAGGCTTCAAATGACAAAATACAAATATTATCACATTTAGATGACAACAGTGACGTCAAAGTGGCAATAACATTTCAGCTACATTATTACTATGCTTTGGAACAAAACTATATTCTTAAATCTGTGCTTGGTGACTAAGACAGTGCAGATGCAGGAGGGGTGTGCCTTACACTGGAAGCATACACCATGGCACATATGAAGCACAGCCCTGCAAGTAACACATGTTAAGACCCACTAAGCCACTGTGTTTGCATTTCAGTGGTGTGAAGATCTCAAGCAATGAAATGCTCTGAAAAATACTGTGCTGCAACACTGTGTGCAAGAAGGGCTTCCGTGGCTGTTATCTGCCTGCCCCCATGTGACTCCGATGGTCATGAGGCATGTCATGTATCTAACATCAGGTGAATTGTGAAATGACTCAGACCAATTGCCCTCCCCAGGTCATTTGTACCATGGAAAATTAACTTAAGCGATTATAAATACTCTTGCCACCTATGTGCTGTATCTTAGGAGTATTCTGTATGGCCTAAGATATGTCCTACACTGCCCCTACGTAGTGAGGCAGTGCAGTACTTGTAGTTTACTAGTTGCACTGTACATTGCAAGTTTTCTTTAATTTTGTGCCTTTGTGTCCTGTCAACATCGTGGATACAATGCACTGCCATGTGTAGACAATGATGTACCACATTGACATGCATTTACTAATCCATCCATGGCAGTAGCTACTGAATATCTACCTCTTTCACATCCAGATCTGTATGACTGAATGGGACCACATCATCTGCATGGGGTACCTATTTAAAATTAAGACCTGCAGTGGACCAGAAGTGTCAAGGGTAGTCCAAATCCAACACAATAGAGAGTGTGAGAGAAGTGTCTTCTCAATGGCGTACTCATGCTCCACATCAGAAAATAATCGCTATGTTCATTCTATTGACCATAAAAAAAAATCTAAAGTAGTGAATGTATCACACAGGCCAGGAAACTTGTATGTGCAGTACAGTGTCAGTTATATTACACATAAAAAGGGACATCTAATGTCAGTGCGCGTCCCATACTGGTGGAAATGTGTAAGGGTCATTCAGTACACATAACAGACATGCTTGAATTTGGTACATCAGTCATCATGATCATTGATTGATTTTTCGTTTCCTGTCTTTTCAGCTGACCAAGATATAGTCTGAAGCCATAGGTCATGGCACCATTTACGCATCCCCAGCCTGAGTCAGAGAGTAATTACAATGACGCACTTGGTGGGACTAGAAGTATAGTGGACTGGACTTTTGGAGTACTGAAGTCTTGCTTCGCTGCCCTGACATGTCTGAGGGGAGATTGCTATACCTTCCCCTATGGGATGCAAAATTATCCTTGTGTGCTGTATATTCCAAAACCTATGTGTGTGGACCAATGTCCCATTGGATGAGAGCCATGAGGACCAGGAAGGCACAGAAGAAAATGGTGATGAGGATGAAGACCAAGGCCAAAATCTACCCACATTGCCAGTACCCGGTGAAGAAGTAACATTTTACAGAACCTTTTCACATGATGTATTTTGTTGGATGCTAATTTACTGATTTTTTTTTCAGAGAGTTCAGAATTGTCAATAAACAAATGGACATTACGTGAAATTGTGTAAGCAATGTCATTTCACATTCACTGTAAACATCAAGACACTCAAATCGCACCTAAGGTTTGTTGCCCCATCACAAAGGTATGTATCTATGGGTTACAAACACTGCAGGACAATTTCATGGGTAGCAAAATACGAGGGAATGTCTAAAAAATATATCAAATGCAGGTGCTTTCGGGAAGACATACACCAAGCAGCATTAGCAATGTGGAACCATGTGGACATGTTGTGAATATGTGTGCTGCTGCAGTGTATTGACTGTCAGGTATCCTACCACAATCCAAAGGGAGTGTAAATGTAAACAGTGTGCAATGACTATGTGTGTTGTACATCTCACCATTTATACTGCCCTATACTTGTGAAGAATAGTATAGTGAACTCTTAGTCTGATGACTGTGAACAGAGGCACATTTGATGTGCATTGGAACACAGTACAACCCATATAATCACCATATGCCACATCACTTTTTGCAAGCATCTAGCAAATTCATTGTGATATCTCCTTTAACACATATAAATATGGTTTCCTCAGCTGTGCCCGTGCAGGATTGGCTACTTAGGCCCAATACTGACAAACTTGCCCAACGAGACAAGGATGCAAATGTTACATGCTGGGATGTATACGGCCCTGTTGTTGTGTGTCACTCTGATAAAAACAATGCTGTCACCCCTATAGCTCCATCTATGTGTGTTAGTAAAAACAGTAAACAAAGAGAGTAAAACAAATCAATCAATGTGAAGGTACGACTATATGCAATATCACTACTGCCAAGATAGTATGCACTTATGCATTCCAGGTTAGATTGGTATATTGTGTCATAAAATGACCAGGTGAGTATCTGGTGTGAATAGCACCACACATTCTAAGCTCTCAGAAGACCTCTTTGTTGCCAAATAATGTGTTACAAGCTAATGGTAAACATATACCTCCTTGCAATTCATCACAATTGTTTTAGCTACTCAAGCTGGCCTCATGATGACCAAAATATAAGCTAACATTTAAGGCGAACTCTATTCTGCTGTTGTACTGTCCACAGGCCACACATATCTTTCCAGACACCAACCTTAGACTGCAGATGTGTATGTCCCACAACATGATTTGGTGGTTGTATTTCTGTATGGAAATGTTGTTTTGCACATATCAAAACGTGTCATATAGTCCTAGCCACATATCTTACATATCTATGCAATCTGTGACCAGAATGCCACAAACACTGTAGACAGGCAGAAACAGCCAGTGTATCTCATTCCCTGAGTGCATATAATGTCCATACCACATCCTATGTCAGGAATGCAGAAGGGTATTGCCTTATCGATGAGAGGCTTGCGCCATCAGAGCCTCCGTTTTTTTACTGCTCTGGCAGCACAAGGCTCTCAACCGTATCTGTGAGGCCAGGCAAAACCACTTTGCATGGCTTTTTATGGCCTCACAGATATGGAATAAGGCAAGGCAGCACAAGTTGCTGCATTGGCCTACTCTGCACCAGGGTGGTGTTCCATAGGCATTGCTTTCGATATTCATAAGCAACACTCATGGATTTTGACACTTCTCAGATTGACTTAATGATGTATACCTGGTGCAGCAGCAAATGTTTACTCCTCCTGAGAGCAGGCATAACAATATTTTTATTTCTTCTAATTTCTTCTTCTTTCCATATGTGCTGTGTTCTGCAACACACATAGAAAGATGAAAACACCCTTGGGATTGAATTTGTCAAGGAAGGATCCCTTTCCTTCGCAAAAACAATAATGTATGCACCATGGCGCAAGGCAGCAAATTGTGTGTGGACACAGGGGGAAAGTAGAAGAAGGTGCCATATTTAATAAATAAAGTGCATCTCTGCCCTTTCAAATTGGTGTAGGACAGCGCAGCTAAAAGACTTGTGGCACTGTCCTACGCAGATTACCTATAAATATGGGCTACAGTATGTCACACAAGTTTAACAATAATTATGTATTGCAATGTGTATCACATTTACAAAGGACTGCAAGATATTAGTAAATAAAAAAGTACTACACAGCTAACCCTGTTTAGCCAAGCATGATACAAACTGAAATACATAAAAATATTTTACTCTCTCAAGAATATGTAATATGTCAGTGTATTTCACAGTGGCATTGTGTGGGTCCCAGTGCCCATACCATTAATGCAATGAATCACTCTTAAGTGCACTGTTAACATACACATGCAACACATTCCAAGTTGTCATGCTTGTCAGGTCAGACATTTGTACCTAACTAACTGATCCCTCAGTGAGTTTACCTGCTTTGCACAATACACTCCACTTTACAACATAATACAGGCTACCTGCTTCAATGTACACTGACACATTAGCCTTCTGCCCTTTTGCCTTGTACCCTTTGCATCATCTGGAAGCCACACATCCATGCAAATGCATCAAAAAAGGAGCATTGTGCATTGAAATGTGCTGTGTGTAAATCACACATAGCATATTTTGCCAAGGATGGGCAAGCAAAAATGACACACTTGATAAAAACATGTTGTTAAGGCTGTTTGTGAGGGATATGTCAGGGAGGGGCAGGACACGTAATCTGTTGGAGGATGAGTTTGGGAGCCTCCTCTGACTAATTGTACACAACTTGCCCAATACGATTGCCACATAGGGTAGAGTAAGCCGAGGGTACCCAGCCCACAAGAGAAAGGAGTGTTGGGTGAAGATGAGGGTACATCTAACTGGGTCTTTGGTGTGGAGCGCACCATACATGAGATCAAACACAGATGGGCTGATGTCATCAGACAGGAGGCTGATCTAATTGACCATCTTGACATGGAAGTTGGTGAGCCTTTTGGCGAGTACATATATACCATGAGATTATAGATGTGTATCCTTGTCAAAAACCTGCAATGATGGTATAACTCGAGTTTCAGATATGTATTTTGGTTAGTATGCTGTGCTACAGGCCAACTCTATTAGGTAATACCCATGCCACAGAGTCATGCTCACTGTGGTCTAGAACTAGCCCAAACAGACAGTGCAGGGGAGGTCCAGAGGTGCCTGGGAACCCAGCAGGCACTGTGGATGGAGTATTGTCACCTGGCCTGCCAGGTTATTACTGAGTGCAAACTGTGTTGGCCAATCTCCTTGTATGTTGAAGGGGAGCACACCCACATGTCACCACATCATAGGTTGTTTGAAGCACACCCTACAAACTACATGCTACTTTGAAAATGCTTAATATTGCTTCATGAGCCTGTACAGGGCCATAATGGTCAATGTTCATTTATTGTACAGTTGTAACATGTAATGAGCAAATTTTAGCCAACTAACAAGTGTGGCTACTGTCTGATGTGAGCAGCATAGTAAAGGGTACAAATTGATTTGAGGAAGTACCAGCAAAACAATTAACTTTCAGGGTATTGTCTGTCCATCTATTCTGTTCACATAGCCGTTAACTGCAGGCACCCTTGGACTATGTAGCAATGATTATATGTTTTGGAATATGGTATGCACTCTGTTATGCTGAGACGTTATTTCCCCAGTATTACCCATAAATACTGCAACATGGCATATCTATGTTCATCATGAGGCAATATCAACTTTGCCATATCCTACATGTCTCACATACAGATTTTAAGAGAAATTTGTTACTTGAGTGTACTGTGTTTCATTTGTACACAATGTACCTTTCCTAAATTCACAGAGCATTGTCCCATGTTTTTGTGTTATAGGTGGACCAGACCCATACACAGTGGCAGATGTAGAAACAGTACAGGATGCTGATGCTACCAGTGAGTGCCATCTGAATGTTTTCTGTGCTCTGTAAAAATTGTGTGTCATTAGTCATGGCAATCATGTGCTTGGATACACTTGTTAAGCCACATGTATCGTGATGTGTGGGAGCTGGCATCCTGCATCATGTGTACCAGAACATCCCTCTGAGTGCTGCCTATCAGTGACATGAGAAGGGAAGGCAGAGGAGGAATGTCCAACATGCCTTTGTTTTTTTGAGGCTGTGTGATAGAAAGACTATGGGGGTCATTACAACATTGGCGGTAAAAGGCGCTTACCGCCGTGCAGAAGACCGCCAATACACCGAGGCGGCGGCGGCGGGAGACCGCCACAGCTATTATGACACACATCACGGAATCCGACGAAATTCAGACACCCACACAATACCGCCACACCAAAGGTCAGCGATAAACATGCGGAAACAAATCCTCCAGCTCCACGCCAACAGAAACACGCCCATGCTATTACGACCACGAATCCACGCAGCGGTCTTTCAACCGCGGTATTCCATTGGCGGTACATACCGCTGCGCTCAAAATACACACACAGCTCCAAAACAGCACCACATTGGACAATTCCAAATACACACACCTGATACGCATACACACACCACTCCCACACATCCAATACAATATAAAACACACACCCACATCACCCACAAACCCCTACGACCAAAAAATAGAGAGAAGGCCATAGAGAGACAGCACAGAATAGAGAACCGCATCACACAGAGGCACACAACACCATCACCCACACAACATCCACCCACAAAACACCACATACCACTACACTCACCACACTCATCAACACATACACCACCCCACACATCACACACACCACCCCATGTCACGACAAAGACACCCCCGCTTCTCCGAGGAGGAGCTCAGGGTCATGGTGGAGGAAATAGTACGGGTAGAGCCACAGCTATTTGGCTCACAGGTACAGCACACATCCATAGCCAGGAAGATGGAGCTATGGCAAAGATCAGTGGACAGGGTCAACGCTGTGGGACAGCACCCAAGAAATAGGGAGGACATCAGGAAGAGGTGGAACGACCTACGAGGGAGGGTGCGTTCCACGGTATCCAGGCACCACATCGCGGTACAGCGGACTGGCGGCGGACCCCCACCTCCTCCCCCACAACTAACAACATGGGAGGAGCAAGTCTTGTCCATCTTGCATCCTGAGGGCCTCGGAGGAGTTGTTGGAGGAACGGACACTGGTAAGTCAAATTTTAACTATCATATCCCCCACCCTACCTGCATGCTATCACACACCCACACCCTCACGCCCTCCCCTAACACCCTAACTCCTCACTGATCTACCCATAACACCAACCACCCATCCCTAACACCAAGACCTGCATGACACAACTAAGCATGGATACCCATCACTAAAGCATGCCCACTGCACAGACCCAGAACACCCCCTAACCATCAGCACACAACCCCACACAGGAAAACTTTCACTGGTGTACACGCACACCCAACCATTGCACACCATGAAACACATACATGCAATAATCATGTACTTATACCCCCGCAGGAACCCGAAGGAACGTCACCACACCAGAGGGTCCAGACAACACCACTCCACCCCCAGAAGAGGCCCACAGTGACGACAGCAGCCCTGCCATACTGGATCTTGATGACCAGCCCGGACCATCGTGGGCCTCAGGACAGTCGGTTCCCCTTGCCCAGCCACAGCCCAACACCGAGCTGCCACCCTCTGGGAACACCAGCACAGCACCCACCCAGCGGGCCCATACCTCCCTACCCAGGACACGTCAATCAGCGGTGTGTCCACCACTACAGGGAACCCAGGCTAACCCACCACCCCAACAACAACAGGGACCTGGGGGCAGTGGTAGTGGGCACACGGTCCAGGGGACAGAGGCACTGGAACACCGGGGAACTGGGAGGGCTGCTGTGTGACAGAGGGAGGACAGGCCAAGGGAACCCACTCTCCACGAGGCCCTATCCTCCATCATGGGAGCATACCACCACTCCCAGGAGACGATGGCAACGGTCCTGGACAAGTTGCAGGAGACCCTGCGTCTGCAGGACGAACTGTATTTGGGGTACAGGGAGGAGCTCAGGACCATAAGCACTCTGCCCTGGGCACCATCGTAGGGGTGCTGACGGACATTCAAAAGACCTTGAGGGACACCGTGGCACTCCAAGGGGCCCCTGACACTAGCCAGGACGATGAAATGGCCACAACCTCCGCCGGTGCTAGTGGACAGGACGCCCCGCCACAGGACCACCACACCAGCACCCCACCCCCTGCATACGGACAACCACCCCGCAAGCGGTCCCTGAGATCCAGGAACAGGACAGAGCAAGATGGCAAGACCCCCACCAGGAAATAAGACTACCCTGATTGTCCCCCCACTGTCCCACTTTGTTACCCTGTCCAATTCAGAACTGCCCCAGCTCCACTTCCAATGGCCAGATGTGCAATTTACCTGTGAGACTAATAGACTAGACTCTGCCATGGACATTCTTCCACCATAACCATTTCACAACCCCCCTTCATGTTTATGCACTTAAATAAAGACCCTTGAAACACAAATAAAACTGGAGTCAGTCTATGATTTTGAACTTTGTATTGTCAATTACAGTGTCAAAAAGGGTTACCCATTGGGAGGCCAACATACCAATGTCACACATCACAAGCCCTTCAAGGGTGCAAGCTGTTGACACGTAGGTTACCACATTTGTGAAACTGAAATGGAAGGGGACAACTCAGTTAACAAATAGTGAGTGAAATGTAGGTACAGGATAGAGCTAGACGTGTGAAAGTTAATGTAATGTTAAACCAGAAAATGTACTCACCTGTGTCAAACTGGAAATATTGCTGTATGACTGACTCCCTGTTGTCGTTTTCTTCATCCTCAGCTTCTTCCTCATCACTGTCCACAGGCTCCACAGGCTCCACCGCTGCTACAACACAGTCATCTGGATCATCCTCCTGCAGAAAAGGCACCTGGCGTCGCAATGCCAAATTATGGAGCATGGAGCAGGCGATGATGATGTTGCACACCTTCTTTGGTGAGTAGAATAGGGATCCACCTGTCATATGGAGGCACCTGAACCTGGCCTTAAGGAGGCCGAAGGTCCGCTCGATTACCCTCCTAGTCCGCCCATGGGCCTCATTGTAGCGTTCCTCTGCCCTGGTCCTGGGATTCCTCACTGGGGTCAATAGCCACGAAAGGTTGGTGTAACCAGAGTCCCCCAATAGCCATATACGGTGCCTCTGGAGTTCACCCATCATATCAGGAATACTGCTATTCCGCAGGATGTAGGCGTCATGCACTGAGCCAGGGAACATAGCATTTACCTGCGAGATGTACTGGTCTGCCAAACAGACCATCTGGAAATTCATCGAATGATAACTCTTTCTGTTCCTGTACACCTGTTCACTCCTGTGGGGGGGACCAGAGCTGCATGGGTCCCATCAATAGCACCTATGACGTTGGGGATATGTCCAAGGGCATAGAAGTCACCTTTCACTGTAGCCAAATCCTCCACCTCAGGGAAAATGATGTATCTCTTTACGTGTTTCAGCAGGGCAGACAACACTCTGGACAAAACGTTGGAAAACATGGGCTGGGACATCCCTAATGCCATGGCCACAGTAGTCTGAAAAGACCCACTTGCAAGGAAATGGAGCACTGACAGCACCTGCACGTCAGGGGGGATTCCAGTCGGATGGCGGATTGGTGACATCAGGTCTCGCTCCAACTGGGTACATAGTTGCTGGATTGTGGCACGGCCAAACCGGTAGGTCACGATCAAATGTCTCTCTTCCATTGTCAACAGGTCCACCAGCGGTCGGTACACCGGCGGATTCCGCCATCTTCCCATATGTCCCAACTGACGGTGCCTAAGAAGGACAACAGCGAAGAAACAGTCACCATTCCTCCAGGTATGTACCCACAGTCACACACAAGACTACAACAGACAATTAACCCTTCCTGGATATGTTTTGAGTGTAGGCCTCGGTATGTGTGACGCAGTAGCAAAAGAAATCATGTGGGCCCCTGAAATGGCGGCTGCCTGACCTCTAAACTGGGACAATGGAAATGTGGGGTAACTGCGCTGGCGTTGCACACTGTCGCGGTAGGCGGTCGTAGACCGCGGCGCAGTGCTGCATTGGTTAACATTGGACCCTATGGGTCCCAGGAGCCAATGAACAGGTGCGCCGCCGGTGATGATGCGCACCGCCGCGGACGTCACCGCCATTTTCTATCTGTTCAATCACTAGATACCTGACCTTCGACAGGAGAGGACCTATACTGCCAGTGCTGCTGTGACCTTGGTCTGGAAGCGACGATGGCTGCTGCGTCTGGGGAAAGGGCCCCTGCCTTCACTGCTCAGGAGTTGGAGAAACTTGTGGATGGGGTCCTCCCCCAGTACATGCTACTCTACGGTCCTCCAGACCAACAGGTCAGTACACAGGGAGCACATTGGATGGGCTAGGCCTGGGTGGACAGGGCTGGGTGGGAGAGGGAAGGGGGCAGAGTTCTAAGAATAGAAATGCATGGCGATGAATGGGCCACATGGCCAGAGTTGGGAGGGGGCCACTCACATTGACGATCCAGTAGGTAATTACTGTTCCTCTTTCCTTGTGCATGTCATGTAGGTCAGCGCCCACCAGAAGAAGGACATTTGGCGTGCCATCACCAAGGAGGTCCGGAAGACCAGAGACGGGGCACCGACTGCCGGAAGAGATGGGAGGACATTCGCCGCTGCAGCAAGAAGACGGCGGAGGCTCAGCTGGGGATGGCCTCCCAACGTGGGAGGGGTGCCCGTCGCACCATGACCCCCCTGATGTTCCGGATCCTGGTGGTGGCCTACCCGGAGTTGGATGTGCGCTTAAGGACATCACAGCAGACAAAAGGGGGTGAGTACAACCTCATTCTGTGGACTTTGCGTGCAGTGGAGGTATCTGGGTGGGGGAGGTGGGCTGTGTGTGTCCCTAGGCCAGGGCGAGTTCGGTAGGCAGGGCCCCTCCGTAATGTAGGCCATGTGGGACTCTACCCCAGCTCAAAAGAGTGGCAAGTTGAGGTATAGTTGCCCCTTTGCCATCCATGTGCGCAGATTTCTAACATTGCCATGTAGGCCATATCCCAGAAATTGCATGTGCAGAGGCCAGGAGCACGGCGTAATGCATGGGGCTGCTGCGTCTGCCTTGTCCGCCAACGGTGGCGGTATGCCATGCGCTAAAACTCTCTTTCTTCTGTCACCCCCCCTTTTCCTGCTCTCCCTGTCCTTTTGTACATCAGCATCATCAGGCGGAGGTACAGTGGCACCAGAGCACGAGGGAGCTGCATCCCACATGGCCATGGAGGGCCACACCACAGACTCTGAATGCACCAGTGGGACGGAGGGCGAGGGGAGCTTCACGTCGGCCACCGGATCACCAACCAGCGACACGGACTCGTCCTCCGATGGGAGCTCCCCTGTGGTGGCGGCACCATCTGTGCGCCCCACTTCAACAGGTACAGCCACCACCTCCCCTACCAGCACCGCCCTCCCAGCAGCCCCTCAGCGTTCGCCCCGTGCCCGCTGACCCAGGAGGGTGGGCATCACCTTCGCCCCAGGCACCTCAGGCCCTGCCCCAGTCACCCCTGGTGCCCTCAGTGAGGAGGCCATTGACCTCCTCAGGTCACTCACTGTTGGGCAGTCTATAATTGTGAATGCCATCCAGGGTGTAGAACGAGAGTTGAAACACGGTAATGCATTCCTGGAAGGCATTCATTCTGGTCAGGCTGTCCTTCAGCGAACCCTGCAATCTCTGGCCTCAGCACTGATGGCAGCCATTTTCCCTGTGTCCAGCCTCCCTCCTCCAACTTCCTCCACCCAGACCCAATCCACTGTACCCCAGCCCATCCAAAGCACACCTACAGACCAGCATGCACACAAGTCAACACCCAAAAGTAGCTCAAGCAAACATAGGCACCACACACACCACAGGCACTCACACAAGCATTACACCCATACAGACACAGCAACATCCACTGTCTCCACTGTGTCCCCCTCCTCCTCTTCTCCCTCCTCCCTCCCAGTGTCGTCTACACACACACCTGCATGCACCACATCTACAGACACTAGGACTCCAGGACACCCAGCACCCCAAGCCGCTCACCTGCACTCACCACCTCCACTGCCATTTACACGTCCCCTGTGTCCTCTCTAAGTGTGTCTGTGACGCCCCATCCCAAAGTACACAAACGCCGGCAATCACTCACCCAACATCCATCCACCTCACGACAGCCTCCAGTACCTGCACCTGCACCCAAAACAGCTAAAGTGACACCTCCTACAACCACCTCCTCTTCCTCCACTCCCAGACCCCCTCCAGCTACCCATCCCAGTGTCCGTCAGAAACTGTCCCTCTGTCAAATTGACCTTTTTGCCCCCACCACCCCTCCAATTCATCAGTCCCGTCGTAGCGCCTCAGCCAAAAAGCCTCCAGTACCAGTGGTGCGTGTTCCAGGTTTTTGGAGTGCCCCGTCCACCAGGGCAGGCAGTAGGACCCGGAGCCAAGGCACTGTCAGCCCACCCCCTGTAAAGTCTCCGAAATTGGAGAGTGGACGACGGGACCATGTCAAGACTCCTGGTGGGACAACAACTGAAATGGGCTCCAAGGCGATTGGTGAGTCAGCTGTAACTCCAAAGAAGGTGGGGAAGGTCCCGAGGAAGTCTCCCCAACCTGTTGTGAGTGTCACGGCGGAGAAGTGCGCCATCATTTCCGGCGGTCCAGACACAACTGCCAGCACCGTCGTTACTGGTCCAGAGACCACCGCCAGAGTCCCAGCCCAGGAGGGCTCAAGTATCGTTACTGGTCAGGAGACCACCGCCAGAGTCACAGCCCAGGAGGGCTCAAGTATCGTTACTGGTCAGGAGACCACCGCCACCGCCGGAGTCACAGCCCAGGAGGGCTTAAGTATCGTTACTGGTCAGGAGACCACCGCAACCGCCGGAGTCACAGCCCAGGAGGGCTCAAGTATCGTTACTGGTCAGGAGACCACCGCCACCACCGGAGTCACAGCCCAGGAGGGTCCAGGATCCCACAGCCCCGCTGGGAAATGATTGAACGTCATGCCACACACCAATGTCCAGTGTGGAGTTCGTCATGCCACACACCAATGTCCAGTGTGGAGTTCGTCATGCCACACACCAATATTAGGATCCGAACCGCCATGTCAGAGTACCGCTGAACAGTCCATAGACCGCCATGGCAAAGCACCGCTGAACAGGGCAAAGCACCGCTGAACAGGTCAGAGACCACCATGGCAAAGCACCGCTGAACAGGGCAAAGACCGCTGAACAGGTCAGAGACCGCCATGGCAAAGCACAGCTGAACAGGGCAAAGACCGCCATGGTGAAGACCGCTGAACAGGGCAAAGCACCGCTGAACAGGGCAAAGACCGCTGAACAGGTCAGAGACCGTCACGGCAAAGCACTGCTGAACAGGGCAAAGACCGCCATGGTGAAGACCGCTGAACAGGGCAAAGCACCGCTGAACAGGGCAAAGACCGCCATGGTGAAGACCGCTGAACAGGGCAAAGCACCGCTGAACAGGGCAAAGACCGCTGAACAGGGCAGAGACCGCCATGGCAAAGCACCGCTCAACAGGGCAAAGACCGCCATGGTGAAGACCGCTGAACAGGGCTAAGGCCGCCATGGTGAAAACCGCTGAACAGGGCAAAGCACCACTGAACAGGGCAGACACCGTGTGGGTATGAATAGGCCGCCACATCAGGCATCCTTATCCCATGTGCAGCTGGGACAGTGACAGGACATGAACTTTCACGGGGAGACTCATCCAGTCTGGGCACCAGTCCCACCCAGTACCAGTAGAGAACTGCATCTACTTGCCAAAATGTGGCTTTGCACTCCCCAGGATTGAAGTGTGGGCAAACCACCCATTGTAGAGACTTAAGAGACTGTGGCTTTGCACTCCCTAGGATGGAAGAGTGGGCAACCCACCCACTGTAGAGACTTGAGAGACTGTGGCTTTGCACTCCCCAGGATACATCAATGGGCATGGAGCCCCGTCGTGGATCTGGCTTTGCATTCATCCGGCTGAGGTGCCCCCCCTTCCCTTCCCCTTGAGGTGCCTGTAGTGTTTCTATCTGATGCCCCGGCAGTGTTCTCTCAGATTTTGGTCAGGTATCTATTGTGGGCCTCGCCCATGCATTTTTGGACTGTTGGTGCACGGACATTGTTGTATACATATCTGCACTACTTCTTGTATTGTATATTTAGTTATGACAGATTTCGTGATATATATCAGTATATTTTTGTTTGACATGTATATTGGCACAATACAATGTTTGCCCGCAATTCGCATTGTCTTTGCATTCTTCCGGGGGGATTGTGGGTTGTTACTGTGATTTTTGTGACTGCATTGATGTGTATGTTGTGATATGCGAGGGTGGGGGTGTTTGGTGGGTGTACCCCTAACTTTTGCCTCCCCCTCCCAAGTGTCGTAGATGCATTACTCACCGGTATGTTCTGCGCCTACGTCGCTGTTGGTCGTAGAGGAGCAGGAAGACAAGGGCAGGTAGGATTTGGAGTTCCGGCTCCATGAAGTCGTCGTTCCTCGTGGGATGTGTTCAGGTGAGCGTTTTCCCATTGCAGTAACTGTTTCCGCTGTGTTTTTATCCACGGTGAATCCGCCCCGGAAAAGGTGGCGGATTGGTGTGTTTTGATAGTGTGGGCGGTACATTGTCTCCCGCCTGTCTGTTGGCGGTGACGCCACGCTGTTTGTCTGTACCGCCGTGGCGGGCGGTGTGTTAAAGTGGCTGTCTTTGTTGGCGGTTTCCGCCAGGGTCGTAATTCCCTTTTTTGTCCGCCGGCCTGTTTGCGGTATTTCCGCAGCTTTAACACCGTCCGCCAGGGTTGTAATGACCACCTATGTGACCCTGCCTTTGGATGGGTCAACTGCAATCTGCCTGTCTGTTGCATGTCCCTAGTGTAGTTGTACAAATGAGAATGTATGGTAATTTTCAAAAGCCAGATCTGCACAGGATGTGAGGATTCCTACCTTAGAGCAGACAGAATAGGTATGACTAGATATGGCATGTCACCCGTCAACACAGGGTAATGCAGTTAAAGGCCTGACTCGTCCTCATATGCCCAATGGCCTATAAGCAATATGAACAAACAATTCTAATACTTTGGGAAGTGACAGGATAATGTGGGAATGAACCCTTGCATGTCTGCACTGTGTAATCAGCATACTTCCCATTTCACAGTCCAACTACTTGTGGGGTTACCCATACTGGGTCCCCATAAAAAGTGTCAATATTGAATAATTCGAGGAAAAAACATAAAGGTATAGCACAAGTTACTCGTATGAGAACTGCAGAATTCACGCACACACTCTTCACATGGCTGTGGGTTGAGGTTATGTGCATCAATGTAACAATCCAAACTGACCTGTACGGGATGATACTAGGATATGTATTGGGCCACAAGGTTTTGCTCGAATTTCAGTTCATGGAGCCTGTTATACAGTTGGAGACATGTCCAATAGGCCAGTATGAAGGGAGGATAGCTAACCAGCCTCCATCTATTTTTCAACCCTGTTGCATGCTGCTTGAAACACCCCAGGGAGTAGCCTGTTTGACCATGCTATTCCTTGTGAGGACAACATCACATTTACAAATCTGTCTTAGTAATATTATGTGTACAGATATAATTGGGCATACCCTGCCATTTTACATACCTACAATCTCAAAACCTGAGTACCTTTGCATTATTACATTTGGAGAAGTATATATTTCTCAATAGTCTTTGTCATTTTTACATCCTATAATGTAAATATATGGTCAGGACGTGCCAAATGATAAGTTTTTCTTGACTAATCAAATATGTACAGCTTCCATTTTGTATGATAAATATTTTCATCCTCTCCAACAGACAACATGATATCAGACTAAGCAAAGAAGCATGAACGGCACCGCCACCTCAGGTATGCTGCAAAGGCATACCTTAGAATGGGCTGCAGGTATGTATATGAGAAGGCAGCCGGCAGATGGGCCTCAGAACCTTACGGACAACAAGAACCAGCTAATGTGCCCCATGGTGGGGGTGATGTAGTAGTTCTGGGAATATCTTCAGGCTGAACCCCAATTGCCCCACAGGCCCAAACAGCAACCCCAGGGCAGCCATTTGGCTTTGACCTGCAGGCCCTTAATCATATGGCGGAATTTAAGAAATATATTGGAGGAAAGGAACAGCAGCTGGACATGGGCATGATATTAAAAGTTTGTAGCAGGTGGTTGACCAGATTGCTGCCCAGATATGAGGCTCTCTTTTTCTTCCTGCCCTTCCCCTTTTTTGATGAAGTTTTTAGGATATGTTAGTAGCATAGGTTTGGTTAGTCATTAGCATGGGGATAATTTAGTATAGTTTAGTGTTAGTTGATGTTTAACATGTCTGTTGTGGTATATTTGTAGAGTAGAACAAGTTAGGTAGATTAGGGTAGTTTTAAGGTAAGTTAGTGTAGGTTAGATAACTTAGGTTAGTTTAGGTAAGTTAGTATAGTTAGGTTTAGAGTTTTATAGGTTTGACCCAGATATGAATAAAGTATGATAGTTACGTTCACAATTGCTTTGTCATTAACTGTGTAGGAGTTGTTATACATTGTTAGATTGTGTTAGACGCATGCTGTTGGGGCTCCATGCAGAGTTTGTTTACATGTGTGACGAGGTGGAATACCTACAGAAAATACCCTGTCAGGTTTGTAATGGATTTACATAAGGGATCTTCACACATGACTGGACAATGCAAATGGCACTCTGCTGTGAATGGACACACAGGCCAAAACAAGTATTCCCATACTGTTGCAGTGTGTGTGTGTGTGTGTGTGTGTGTGTGAGAGAGAGAGGTGCTACATCTGCTATGTGGATGATCATGTCAAACAATTGTAAGTGTTCATAGAGGTTTTTACCCAAACACTGATGACAGCTACTTACACACTCACCCTTGCATCATTTTATTGTCAAAGCAGTGTTGATTGATGGCTAGTATCCATGGATATGCTCCCCAGATGTGCTGGGACTTCATTCACCCTTACCATAGATTGAATGCTACTTGTTGGCACTTCATGCTTGTGACTTTGAGTAACTACTTGTTAGTCAATATGCACTGAGGGTTCACCTAAATTATTCCCCTTGACCAGTGTAGATTTGTCCATGGCTCCCTGACACACATTTCCGTTTGGATAGTAGTACCTTTGGGTCCAGAACATCCACCATGATCTACTTAGTCAAATCCTCAAGAGACACACAGGTTCAAGTCAGTGCATATATTTGTGCTCACATTACATGTGTGTAATAGTATGATGTAAGAAAGTAGGCTCTTTCTAGCTTGGTTACCCCCACTTTTGGCCTGTTTGTCAGTGTGTTTCACTGTGTCTATTGGGATCCTGCTAATCAGGACCCCAGTAGTTATGCTCTCTCCCTTAAATTTGGTTGTTGCATACTGGTAACCCTGTATTTCACCCACAATTGGCATACTGGTATGCCCTTATAAGTCCCTAGTGTGTGGTACTTAGGTACTCAGGGCATTGGGGCTCCAGGGGATCCCTATGGGCTTCAGCATATTTTCTGCCACCATAGGGAGCCCATGCAAAGCCTTCTGCAGGACTGCCATTGCAGAATGCATGAAAAGGTGCGCCCTTTCACTGCCATTTACACTGCCCAAGGTCAATTATAAGTCTCCTGTATTGCAGGCCCTCCAGCCCTGAAGGGCAGGGTGCAAAGTACCTGTGTGTGAGGGCACCCTTGCACTAACAGACCACGACCTCCAGGACCATTTACCCAGACTTTGTGAGTGTGAAGATGCCATTTTACACGTGTACTGGACATAGGTCACTACCTATGTCCACCTACATAATGGTAACTCCAAACATAGGCATGTTTGGTATCAAACCTGTTGGAATCATACACCAAGGCCTTTGCAAGCATTGGTTGTATGATTTCATGCACTCTGGGGGTTCCTTAGAGGACCCCCAGCATTGCCATTCCAGCTTTCTGAGGTTGTCCAGGCAGCCCCAGATTCTGCCACCTCTCAGGCAGGTTTCTGCCTTCTTGTTGCTTGAGAAGCCCAAGCCCAGGAAGGCAGAACAAAGGATTTCCTTTGAGAGAGGGGTGTTACACCCTCTTCCATTGGAAATAGGTGTTAGAGGCTTGGGAGAGGTAGCCTCCCCTCGCCACTGGATATGCTTTGAAGGGCACATTTGGTGCCCTCCTTGCATAATCCAGTCTACACCGGTTCAGGGACCCGCAGTCCCTTCTCTGGCATGAAACTGGACAAAGGAAAGGGGAGTGACCACTCCCCTGTTCATCACCACCCCAGTGGTGGTACTCAGAGCTCCACCAGAGGGTCCCTGGGATTTGCCATCTTGGATTCAAAGTGTGCAGGGAACTCTGGGAGCATCTGAGTGGCTAGTACCAGCAGGTGATGTCAGAGCCCGCCCCTGATATATGCTTACCTGTTTAGCAGACCAATCCCCATTTCAGAAGTATTTAGGGACTCTTTTTTGGGTGGTTCTTCACATTCGGATTGCAAGAATCCAGCAGGAATCCCCTGCATCCTCCACTTCAACTCCTCACTGAAGAAACTGCATCTGGACCCTCCAGGTCTCGCGTGGGTTCTCATTATCCTAATGAGACTACTGAATTTGGGCGGCAGAATCACCTGTACTGTGGGGGACTGAGTCTGAGCCAGCACCATGTGACACCTGTCGGCCTAATCTGGGTTTGTTCTGGCTACCTAGCAGTGCCTAATCTCCACCCAAGAGCAGGGATGATTAGGACAACTGCGCGCATGACATACATGACTTCTCAGGGGAATTGTGGTCACTCAGATCTCATCCGTTTCTCTCAGTTACATTAGTCTCACATATGCAAGGACCATCAGAGGAAGAGTATAGTTCAATAAGGTTTTATTGACGTAACTGCATTATAGATAATAAAGCATGTATTGAAATAACTATGATGATGAAGCACAATAAGATTAAGATTGTAACAAGAAGAGTAAAACACATGAAAAATGCTACCATACTGTCATTAAGGTTTGTAGACATAGTTGCTACCTAAGCTATTTTAGAGCACAGCATGTTAAGCTCTAATTCTGCCTTTCAGGTTCCCCATGGGAAGACATCATCCCTCACACCTGAGCAAGAGACCTGTAGTCTACATAAGCAGCATTAGCAAAGCAATCAGCATACAGTCATGGTCATCTGGCTAGAATCTTCCTCTAACATACATGGGTCAAAGTAGTACTTTTATAATAAAACAACTGATGTTCCAAGACAGGATCCCCACATAAGAGTGTGTATGTTTCTGTGAACATTGGAGACAAAGGGGGTCATTCTGACCCTGGCGGTAATTACCGCCATGGCGGAGGTCGGCGGTAGCACCGCCAACAGGCTGGCGGTGCACCGCTGGGCATTCTGACCGCGGCGGTTCAGCCGCGGCCAGAAACGGAAAGTCGGCGGTGTCCCGCCGACTTTCCGCTGCCCTTGAGAATCCTCCATGGCGGCGGAGCGCGCTCCGCCGCCATGGGGATTCTGACACCCCCTACCGCCATCCAGTTCCTGGCGGTTCTCCCGCCGGGAACAGGATGGCGGTAGGGGGTGCCGCGGGGCCCCTGGGGGCCCCTGCAGTGCCCATGCCAATGGCATGGGCACTGCAGGGGCCCCCATAAGAGGGCCCCAAAAAGAATTTCAGTGTCTGCCTAGCAGACACTGAAATTCGCGACGGGTGCAACTGCATCCGTCGCACCTTCCCACACCGCCGGCTCAATTCTGAGCCGGCGTCCTCGTGGGAAGGGTGTTTCCCGCTGGGCTGGCAGGCGGACTTTCGGCGGTCGCCCGCCAGCTCAGTGGGAAAGCCAGAATGACCGCCGCGGTCTTTCGGCGGGAACCGCGTGGCGGGCGGCGACCGCCGTCCGCCGCGGTCAGAATGACCCCCAAAGGGGGTCATTCTGACCCTGGCGGTAATTACCGCCATGGCGGAGGTCGGCCGTAGCACCGCCAACAGGCTGGCGGTGCACCGCTGGGCATTCTGACCGCGGCGGTTCAGCCGCGGCCAGAAACGGAAAGTCGGCGGTGTCCCGCCGACTTTCCGCTGCCCTTGAGAATCCTCCATGGCGGCGAAGCGCGCTCCGCCGCCATGGGGATTCTGACACCCCCTACCGCCATCCAGTTCCTGGCGGTTCTCCCGCCGGGAACAGGATGGCGGTAGGGGGTGCTGCGGGGCCCCTGGGGGCCCCTGCAGTGCCCATGCCAATGGCATGGGCACTGCAGGGGCCCCCGTAAGAGGGCCCCCAAAAGAATTTCAGTGTCTGCCTAGCAGACACTGAAATTCGCGACGGGTGCAACTGCACCCGTCGCACCTTCCCACACCGCTGGCTCAATTCTGAGCCGGCGTCCTCGTGGGAAGGGTGTTTCCCGCTGGGCTGGCGGGCGGACTTTCGGCGGTCGCCCGCCAGCCCAGTGGGAAAGCCAGAATGACCGCCGCGGTCTTTTAACCGCGGAGCGGTCTTTCGGCGGGAACCGCGTGGCGGGCGGCGACCGCAGTCCGCCGCGGTCAGAATGACCCCCAAAGTGTACCACTTTTGCTGGCTTGATAAAAGCACAAATTAAAAGAAATGTCTTGTTTAAGTACGCAGTGCTGACCTAAGCGAAGAACAGCTAGATAGAGAAAATAAAACAAGATTGCTAATGTAAAAATAATAAAACAAAGCTGAAAAAAATATATCTAGGTTAAAGTGCACAGCCATAGGCCTAATATGCTAAAAAAAAAGTGTATAAAACTATAGCTAAAATGGCTACACAACACCCTTCCTTTGCCGGTTGAAAGGTGGTTCAAAGCCTAATTGAATATATAAAACCTACTAAAATTCCTCTTAAATTATGTAAATGGGAATGCCAATAATGACAAGTTAAAAAACACTTGAGCAGGTATGAAAAGGACAATTTAAGATATTAACTGTGGCATTGATAAAGCTGAATTTCAGAAGTCACAGTCAGTTTAAAAGTCGTTAATTGAATCCGGGATAGTTGAAGATAGGAAATCTTGCACTTTGGCAGGTGGTAGAGTAGAAAGTTCCTCGTCAAGGGAAACCAAGGAGAATTTGTGTTCCAAAGCCTGAGCTCCAGCCGAGGCAGCAGCATTCCGTGGAGTGCCCAGCAGTGAGCTTAGAGCTGCATGATCAACAAAGGGCAACTCATAAACAGCTTCCCGTAGCAAATGCACCCTCAATGAGCATGTCTGGTAATGAGCCCTCAGTGAGAACATCAACAGATCAGCGTCCAATGAAAGTAAGCGCTGCATAGAAAGACAAACGTTCAGTGCATATTCAAAAGGGCACCAGAGGCACCGAAACACGGGCTGCACACAATGCAAAACCAGTCTGAATGACACAGACTAGTCACACTCCAATCGCTCCAGGAATGCGTTCACGACACAGCTGCGCAGAAAAAGTAGCAATAGCAAAATGCCACATATTATGGCCAAAGCTAACAGAAGTCCCCAAAAATACTTGAAAATATTGAGTGTATGGCTGAAGGTATTAAGCCAAACATAGAGGAAAAGGTATGAATGAAACCACAATGTGCGATTCCAGTAGTACTGGAAGCATTAAATATCCGTCCCAGGAGCTCACCAAAGTGTCTCGGAAAGTTAATACTTGAAAGGGACTGTATCTCTGCGGATAACCTCTCAACCTGAAGCACATAGGGCTTGCGTGCAGAAGTCCCCTGGGCATGGCCATTGGGCAAGGGGGCATGACTCCTGTCTTTGCTAAGACAGGAGTCATTTCAATGGGAGTTGTGCGTCAAAAAATGTTGCAAGTCTGGTTTGAGGCACGATTTTTGCCTCAAACCTGACTTGCGCAATTCTTTTACGCACAACCCCCACTTTCCCCTACGCCGGCGCCGCCTGGTTTGAGTCATTTTTTTTTCTCTGACCAGTCCACAGCGCCAGTTAACGTCATTCCTTAAATAAGGCACCTGCATGGCGCGTAGGAATGGCATTAGCCGGCGATACCATTTTTGACGTAAACCAGCGCCGGTGCAAATTTGCTTCAAAAAGTATAAATATGGGCGTAAATGTACTATTTTGGACCCATTCATCGAGCTGATCTTTTGTAGCATTGGTAAACGTTTGCCATTTTTAAAATTTTGCAGGTGCAGGAATACTGGGCGCATTCAAATCCTTAATTTTTGATAAGCCTAAACAACTTGTCTGTTTTACAGTTTCATTTAAAATAATCCTTTTAAGAGGTATCAGGCATGCTCTAAAGAAAGCTTAATTTCGCCTTGTTTGCCAATTTTTTGTTCCCACACACTTTTTAAGTCAATCGACTTCAACCAATATTCATAGACTTCTATCTCCAACCGGGAAACGAAGGAATCCAAATAAATGAATTTTGCATCTGTCAATAATATATGAACATTTTCCATCAATGGCAATTTGAAATAATATGACTCAGCATTTTTAACATTGTGCCCAGAAAAATATGCAACTTTTTCAGAATATTTTTTAGAAATCCCTTGTGATGGTGTTGGGCAATATTCCTATTGTGTAATTAAAAATAGTTTTGAGGGTTGATAAACATCCTCACTTTCAAATAGAGTAAAATACTGCAACTCAGTCATCATAGAATCAACTGTTTTCAGATCCCCGTCATCAGAAACAACTCCAGGTATTATTACATCATTCATAAAAAGTTTAAACACATATGGTATTTGAATGACCTTAGTCGGGCCATATGTATCAAATGTGACTTTATCCCAAACAATCCCATCAGGAATTGGTATGAGGAATTGGTATAGCTGAGATGTTCACAAAATACAAGTCTCTGCGGACTTTGTGACAAGAAAAATGGCATTTTAGGACCTCTTCCACCAGTTCAACTCTTGATCGTTCAGGAAGGTAATGACTCTGTATTATAGAAAAAAAAACAATAACAAAGCCAATTCAAAGGAGGAAAGCTAATATAGTCAAAGAAAGCCACAGATAGTTCCATGGGAGAATAAAGTAATTTGTTTTGACCCAAATTATCAGCTTACGTGTTCTTGACAGTTCAGATGCAGCATAGGCAGGTAAGTCCAAGAAAGTGTCATTGATGTCTGCAAAGTATCCAGAAGCAGTTCATGCAAAACGTGGAGCCATATTTTGAAGAGGAGAACTAATAGTGATTTCCCACGGTGGTTCGTAATAGATGATGCCATCCGTCTGTGTAGAATTTGCGAGTGATCAGTCAACATTTTCTGTGTTGCTTGTCATAAAAGATGGTAGTGGAACTTATCAAAGATCATTTTCCACACTCCCAAGCTCAGAGAGATGCCAGCATTGCTGCTCAAAACTTGTAGAGAGGCATCTTGACCAGTAGTGAGTGGGATTCGGGTACTATTGGATGTTCCTCTTGGTCTGCTGTGTAGGATCGACCACATGGTGTAACTTGACATTGTCGACGGATCCAGTCCTGGTACTGTGGTGCACAAAAGGAAGGACCAAATTCCTTTTTCACAGCAACTTTTTCAAATACTAGATCCCCAACCTTTGGAATCCAGTCGGTACATGTTATTGGTACATCTTTAATTCTTAGGGAGGCAGCGCTGGCAGAAACTTTGTCGTCACAGAACTGTTGAAATTCCTGCAAGACAGTGACACGATCATTTATGTCAAAAGGTCTTTCCGCCGCCTTCACGCCAGAACCATCAAGATCTGGAACATACATTTGAGTTCCAAACAGGCACTCGTATGAAGCACAACCCTCCCCGAAACCTTCTAGGCAGGTTATTAAGTGCTCTCTGGACTGCATACAGGTGATTAAGCCCACCACGACCAGTACCTAGTTCTCTGGCTGTTAAGGATTGCTTTTAAATCTGAGTTTTGTTGCTCCACACACTATTTCCCTCGGGATAAAATGGAGACGAGTAATGGAGTTAGACTTCTAACGAAGTCATGGCATTTCTGAATGCCCTTGAGGCGAAATCAGGGCCCTGGTCTGAGTGGAAAGTCGCAACTGTATATGTGCCGATAAAGTCTTGCAAATCTTTAATAACAGTCTGAGAGTCAGCCAAGCATTGTAGCCACACCCATAGAAATCTGGAGCAAGAGTCAACAGCGACTAGAATGTATTTGTATGTACTGTCAGGTGTCAAAGGTGTCAAAGGACCACAATGGTCCAGGTACACACATTGTAATGGTTTGTTAGAAATTAGGAGGGGTGTCTGCTGTGGGCATTTGACGGTGGACCCCTTAATTTGTCGGCATATAGCACATCAAAAGACACACTGCTTTGTCTGTTTGTATACACCTGGCCACCAATAACAAGCTTAAAACAAAGATATTGTAGCCGCCACACCAGCATCAGCAGAAGCAAATCCCTCATGTGCTGCTTTGATCAACTCTGGTCTTCGATCTTTGTTGGGAATCTCATGATTACCCACACCTGGTATTACAGCTATGGCTGAAAACAATTCTGCCATCCGGTAGGAACATTTCGCAGGAAATGCTTTTGCCAATGGCGTGCCTTCAGCCGTGGCTGTCACGGCAGCCCATATTTCATGGTCTGAGTTCGTCCTAGAATGAGTTACTGTAGCAATAGAAGCCATAGATACTGCTGATTTGGCTGCTTCATCATCCAGTGTTTTTCCAGCAAGGTATATTTCAAGGCACTGGTGGATGTACAACATGGACATTTGGTAGCATTTCCTTCAGATCCTCTACTTTCCTCCACAGAAGTATATGTTTGATGGTGTTACCTTTGGAACCTCTGAACCCATTCTGGTGCCAATAATGCAGGTATTCATCGAAGGACTGGACTCAATAGTACGAATCACAGACAATCAGTGTGAGCTGCTCAGGATCTGTATGTTCCAGTGCCATCACCAGAGCCTTTAGCTCTGCTAGTTGTGAAATGCAATCCCCTAGGGTTTGCGTAAAGGTATGTTGTGAATAGAATTTACTACCCTTCAAATAGCCACTTACAACTGCGAAAGCAGTGGAATACTGATGCTTTGTGCCTATAGCAGGTTGTTCTAAGCCATCGGTATACATGACTCTTTAATATTGATCAATAGGCAATGTGTTTGCTGGAACTGGGTATTCTATTTCCCTTTGTAAAAATACTTGAGTTTGTAATTTTGGGTCAAAATTATAGTCAACATCAGTGGCTGTCAGAGAAGTTGCACATTGGATCCAACGTGGATGTAATGCTGGCTTTGGTAACAGCCTCAAGAGCTGGGATTGGCTAATGGTCTTTCTTTAATGACAGCCATGTGAACAGCAGTGAGAATTTTCTCAGTGGGAGCGAAGCGTTTTTCTGCTGTAAAGTACAAATGTGATTTGTATGCAATCAGGATGCAATTTCACCTTGATTGAATGTTACATAGGTGAAACCAGTGGCACCAGCAATAACTCTGATGACCAGATGTTTTTTATTGTCCCTTGAGTGTAAGTGTTGTGCTACAAGCATGTCTTGTTGCAATGCTCTGAGGATGCATGTGTGTTCGAGTGTCCAGAATTTAATGGAAAAATCAGCACGTATCAAGTCATATAAGGGTTTTATGCCTGATGGATAATCTCGAATGTATGTTCTGTGAAATTTAGAAAAATCAATAACAATTGGAGTTTTTAATGGTATTTGGCAGTTGTAACTGTTCGCAATTTTCTAAGAATTGTGGCGCTAGGCTTTTTCCATCACTTGATAATTCGTGTCACAGAAACAGGACACTAAGGCCCTCATTGTAAGATTGGTTGTAAATGCCGCCTACCGTCACAGCACGACCGCCAAAAGACCGTTGCCGCGGTTTACAGCTGTCCACCAAATAATGACCACAGCCGGATTTCCGCGACAAGAAGGGCAGAAATCCAGCTGTGACCATACTGACAGATGGTGTTAACATGGCGCTGCTACCACCAGCAGCGCCACGCCAGTAGACCGCTGCCAGCCATATTATGACAAATAATATAGCCTGGCTGTGTCCTGCTGTTGGGTGCTGCTGGAGGTAGCAGTGCTTCATCCCCTGCTGAAAGACCCCCTGGATGCAGGTAAGTTGGGCTTCTTACAGGGGAGGTGGGTGGGGGTGCTGTGTGTGTGTGTTTCTGTGTGGGGGTTGTGTGCATGAATGTGTGAGTGTGTGAGTGTGTACGTGAATGTGACTGTGTGTAGTGTTGTTTGCATGGGTGTATGCATGTGTGAGATTGTATGTATGAATTGAAATGTGAATGCATGTCTGCATGTCAGTGTGAATGTATGGATGTGTGTGAGAATGTATGGATGCATGTGTGAAGGAATGTGTGTATGCCTCTGTGAGTGTTTATGTGTGGTGTGTGTCCGCGAGTGTGCGTGAATGGGGGGTGGGGGATTGGAAGGGGCGAGCATGGATGGAAAGGGGGTGGGGGGCATGGGGGAGTGTTTGGGGGGGTGGGTGAGCCTTCTACCAGTGACAGGGAAGGAATTCCCTGTCACTGGTAGGGCCTACTGCCATGGTTTTCAGGGTGTTGCAAACACCACAAAAACCATGGCGGTAGGCAGGGTCAAAATGCTGCAGGTGGTACAATAGAGGCCGCCGGGCTGGAGATTGTTATCTCTGGCCCGGCGACTGCTACCGTCATAGCGGTCAGAATGGTATATTGGCAGGTTGGCTGCAGCCAATCCACCAATGTCGTAATTTGGAGGTTTGTACCGCCAGCCTGTTGGCGGTACTACCGCCACATTATCACCGACCACCGTGGTCATAATGACCCCCTAAGAAAGGCTATTTTTGTTTTTTAAAAGTTGAATTTATAGCCAAATTCGGCAAATCCTACAACAATGTGGGCTACCCATTTTAGATGTTGCAGTAATTCATCGTCTGTAAGGTAGATATCATCTGCATAGGACAATGCTTCAGGGTCAATGTCATGCAATATTGAAGTTACACAAGCCGCAAGCAGGCCTGGACTGTTCTTGTACCCCTGTGGTAAACAACAGAATTTTTTCTGGGAGCCTAGTGCATTGAAACCTGTTAAGTCTCTACTCTCAGATGCCATATTTTGGCAAGAGAAGCCATTGGAAATATCCAATGTTGTTTTGTATTTTTTGTGCACTATGTTGTTCATAAGTGCTGTGCTATGAGAGTTTTGTATAGCATATGTGCTTGTATGATTGTTTAAATGTCTGTAGTCTAAGATTATTCTATATGAATGGTCTGGTTTAGCTACAGGGAACAAAGGATTATTCACTGGTGAGACACAGGGTTCGATTACGCACTGGTACTCTAGTTGTGTGAAGATTTCCCTCACAGGTGCTTTATCATCATGTTTTATTGAGTATTGGGGTTGGGGTTGATTTAATTGGAAGTACATGATAGGGGGAATCTTCATCCCACTCTACATGGTTGCAGTATAACACAGGTGCCTGCGCCAATGCCCATTCAATACCATAGGATTCCATGAGCTCGTTGTGAACAAGAGGCAAGAAAGAAGGTTTGATAATCTCTTCCTTATATGGGAAAGGGTGGGCAAATTCAGGTGGGCAATCTTTTTCTGCCAGTAAAATATCATAAACGTTAATGACGCGGTCCCAAAACATTGCGTTTATTGTGTGTTCAATCTCTCCTTCTAACTGTATCGTTACTTTGTGCACCCTGTCAGGTGTGGAGACACATGTCCTTAGTTTCAACTTGTAAGAAGTCATCAGTTGCTTTCACCTCTAGATGCTCTTGAAGACTCCGGTGAATTATTATGAACTCTGCTGCACTGTCTAGCAGAGCTAGTGCCCATGTCTTGTTCTTCAATAGAGCCCTCTTCTTGAGTGGCATGACGAATTGCAACTGCTGTCACCTTTTTCTTTTGAAATTGGGGTTTTTGTTGGGGGAGTTTCTTTTCTTTTTTTACAGAAACTTCTGTTGAGTGTTGTGATTCTTGTCTCGGTTTCACGTACTCAGTTCTCCGCTCTTACTCTTACAGTTCTCTTACTGCCCAACTCTCTCACTACTGTTTTTCATTGAGTCCTGAAAGGAACAAGATTGACGTGTATCAATATATTGATATCTGTCAGGCATTTTTATGTTATCTCTATTTCTGAGATTATATCTATTCTTAGGGGTATCCGAGTGCAGAGATTGTCCCCTTTCCTTTTTAGGAGTTTGTTGTTTTTTGTACCAGTGTTTTTTATTGCCCTCAGAACATTGCTTGGTAAAATCTTTATTAGATGTACCCTGGAACTGTGGTTTTGTTGGTCTGGCCCCCAGACTATCTTGACTAATGTTAGAGTAGGTCCCTGAGATAATCTTTGGCAGCTTGCGTTCTTGATCCTGTGGAATAACGTCCCGGAGCCGCATACGCACTGCTAGTGCTACTGCTTCACCTTTAAGGTTACTTAATATTATTGAAGATACTGTGGCAAAATTGCCCATTAATTCCATCCCCAAATCCAGGGCGGGGCAGCCCCGTATTCATCTTGAATTTGTTTCAACACTTTCAGTAAATTGTCAAGTGTTGGTGTGCCATGTGCTGTAGTATAGAGTGTGGCAAATACCATGCCCCATGTATTGCAGTTATCTACTGTGGTAACCATCCCAAATGGCAGGCACATAGTTAATATTCTATGCTTATCCTGAGGTCCCGTATGGGGAAATACTGCTTCCAGTGCATTTATTTTTTTGAGCTAACTGAAATTAAATTTCTTCCTGTTTGGCTAGTACCTTACCCATGATCGAATGTACAGTTGCAGGCATTGCTGCATAATGTTTGCATTACAAACTGTACTAAAAGTCTGTATTTTGCCATAAGCTCAGTATATAAGTGGTGAACCTCAGCTACCGCCAAGGTTGCTGCATCAGGATGCGGTGTAAATGAGGCCAATAAAGGCCAGGTTGGACCATCATTACTTAGAGGACCTAACCTAACATGTAGGATTGTATGTGGTAGGGTGCCATCAAGCCAATTATTGTGGTCTTTATAAGATAGAGGTATTTCTAAATATGCATATGCTCTGTATTGTGCAGGCATGTTTGCAGGTGTATAATGGTGAAATGTATTTGTGTTCCCATCAACTGCTGGAAATGTGACCTAAGAATAGAACATTTCTGTTCTGTATGCTGCATGTGCTTCAACAACAAATGTAACTGGAATGCCATGGGCCATTAGGCCATGTGCCAATAAATGTGCAGTAAAGGGCAGTAGCATATTGACTAAAATTGCACCCGATGTAGGTTTGCAATGATGAATGGTAAATTTTGTTCAGAGATAAGCACACCAAATGGGGATTATCCTTTTAGGGTTCAAGCTTGAAGAACCAAAAGCATAATTTAGGTACTCCCTACTTAGCTAAGGAGGAAAAAAAATCCTCAGTACCACACACATCTCCATATTTAGTACTGAGGTGTCTGTGCATGTAGTGAGACAGATACTCAGGAGGACCCGAAAATTAGTGCCTGACCAAATGTTGGTGGCACCATGTTGCGTAGGTTCTCGTTATCCTAATGAGACTACTGGATTCAGGCGGCAGAATCACCTGTACTGCGGGGGACTGAGTCTGATACTGCACCATGTGGCTCACCCTAATCCGGGTTTGTTCCGGCTAACTAGTAGTGCCTCATCTCCACACAAGAGCAGGGATGATTAGGGCAACCGGGCGCATGACATCCATGACTCCTCATGGGAATGGTGGTCACTCAGATCTCATCCATTTCTCTCAGTTACATTAGTCTCACATATGCAAGGACCATCACAGCAGAGTATAGATCAATAAGGTTTTATTGAAGTAACTGCATCTTAGATAATAAAGCATGTATTGCAGTAACTAGGACGATGAAGCACAATAAGATTAAAATTGTGACAGGGAGAGTAAAACACAAGAATAATGCTATCATGCTGTCACTAATAGTTCTTACCTAAGCTACGTCAGAGCACAGCATGTTAAGCTCTAATTCTGCCTTTCAGGATCCCCCTTGGAAGATATCATCCCACATACCTGAGTAAGAGGCCTGTAGTCTACATAAGCAGCTGTGGCAAAGCAATCAGCATACAGATGTGGCCATCTGGCTGGAATCTCCCTCTAATGTACATGGGACAAAGTAGTGCTTTTATAATAAAACAACTGATGTTCCAAGAAAGGATCCCCACGTAAGAGTGTGTATGTTTCTGTGAACATTGGAGACAAAGCATACCACTTTTGCCGGCAATCTATCTTACTGCAGCCTTAAGAAAAGCACAGAGTGAAAGAAATGTCTTGTTTACATTCTATTGTGTTTTTCACTATTTGCACTATTCTATGACTATTTCTTACCTGATTTTGGTTACTAGTGTGTGTATTGTGTATAATACTCTAAGATATTTTTGGCCTTGCGTCACTAAAATAAACTACCTTCATTTTTGGTAATACTGAGTATTGTCTTTTATTGTGTATAAGTACTGTGTAACTATAGTGGTATTGCAAGAGCTTTGCATGTCTCCCAGTTCAGCCTTGGCTGCTCTGTTATAGCTACCCCTAGACAGCCTAAGCTTCTAGACACTGCCTACATTTTACTAATAATGTATAAAAGGACCTGGTATAAGGTATAAGTAGCTTAGGTACCCACTACAAACTATGCCAGCCTCCTACAGCCATGATATCACCATTCAGCCAATTATGATATCTGATCATTGGACAGTTTATAACATCTGGCATTGAATTCTACACACATTACCCACTCACACCAAACCCTGGATTACTTCACAGGCCACACATTCTCACACTTTCTGGATGCATCAGGGTCTTCAACCCATACTACTTCACCAATTGTGTAGGGGGCTGGTCCACCTGTAAAACATGAATGGAAAACCATGCTTAGTGCAAATCAAAGTCACGGCAAGTGGACAACAAATTTCAGAGTAAGTTAGTTAAGAGGAGTGAGCTAGTCATTCAGTGCAATAGACACACCACTACGATCACTCAATGACACATACACTCAAATGAGGTAGAGCCACACATCTAAACACTAGCAGTGGGCCAGAGACTCCTGTGGTGCTACACCCTGCAACATTTATATGTGGCATTGTCATGCAGCTGTCTGTGATCACACAACACCTCCATTACCAAATGGGACTGTTTGATCATGTATTTTCCATCTGAGGGCCACGCTACAGTTGTGGCAGTGGCAGGACCATTGTCACACCCATAGCATTTCTGCCTGCAGCAGATGTAGGAAACATCTATGTCATCATCATAGCTCACAGACACGCTACTAATCTGGGATTGTGTGGGTATTGCAAGGTGTTAGAGATTTGCATTATATACCCTGCAATGAACAAAGTTAAATGTGTGTGTCATCATAAGGCATATACACATAAGGAATTGCTATTGCTGTGGACTCATGTGCAGTTGGTTTACCTACCTGCACATTGACTGATTTGTGAGATGTATGTATTGCCAATAGTGGGTGGCCGGCCACTGTATACTATTGTTATTCCAGTGAGGGAGAAGTACATGGGCATAGAAATAGCGCTCAACACAGACACACTTGCCCTGTGGTCAGAGGATGCATCTGGTGTTGTAGGTTAGTGAGTGATGCAGCAGAGATAGAGATGATGCAGTGAAGCCGCATACTGTCGGTGAGGAGTTGTAGACAGTGGAACAGACGCTATACATGTGTGGGGGCATGTTGTGGGCTATACTTAAGAAACCTTTTTGCTGCTTCCATCCCCTCCAAGGTTTGGGAATAATAAATGACTATAAGTATGTATATAATGGAACTTTTCTTTTTTTCGACCTATTGATTACTCTCCTCAAGATATACTGTTGATTTGTTCCACATATCCTCCTTTCCCTTCTCTATAGTATTCTTCTTCCATTTCTTTTCCCTTCTTTTTCTTCTTCTCTCCCCCTCTTGTCCCTGTTATTGTCTATTTTAGTGGTCTGTCTCCTTTTTCCTTTTTTTCTCTTATTTGATTTTCCTTTTAGGCACAGCTCAAGGTCCCGTGGCCCCGCTACGGATCATGAGGAGAGAACAAAAAGGTTATACGAACAGGAGGTAAGTCTTGCGGTATGGTCCTCTACTTGTTCTTATTAGGCTTAGAGTAAGTGAGGATGAGTGAATAATTGTGAATCCTCTTGTACCAACTTTTCTACCCTTTATTTCACCGTGAACGTGTGCAAGTAAAAAAACATAGAATTCAATAGTTGGTATAGTTCTTCGTGCATTGTTAGAATTTCGAGTAGCTGGTTATATATATTCTCTTTGCTTTTTGCTAAAATGTATGTCATGTTTTTCACCACCTCCTTTTTCCCACTTTTCTTTCCTCCTTCCCTCCCCATTTGTGCCTTTTGTCTTAAAGCAATGATCGAGCCCCATTTACGGGCACGTACCAGCTCTAGCCACGTCCCTCCGGGGACGTGGCTGGTTAGTGGGTTCCACATGTGGCATCTGCTACCCCTTTCGGTCTTTCCTTTGGACGAGGTGCTGTTTTCCACGATCTACTCTCCCCTCATCCAGGCTGTCTTTTGTCTCGCTGCTGCCTCAAAACAACGAGGTCTCCTCGTCCTCTTGCCTCGGTTGTTTCCTCTCTCCAGCTCTCTCCCTGTTCGCGTCCTCTCTGTCTTCTTCCTTTTTTTCTCGCCACACTTCCTCTTCCTGCTTTTGGAGGGCGTCACGTCGTATGGATGAGATACTCTCCGAAGTGCCCCCGGGGCACTTCTGTATCGGCCCCAGTTGCGCGTGAGGTTCCCAGATACCGGGAACCCTGTTACAGGGCGGTAGAGGCTGTGTGTGACAGAATATGAGCTGGAACATGGAACTGCCAGTATTCTCTTCCCGCTTCATGTTCAATCTCCCTTACATGGCCTTGCTTAATGACACAAAGGGGCCAATAGAACAAGAGTTGTGCAGCACCTGGGACTTGATTAATGGAAAGTGAGCTACGCCTTTGCATAATTTTCAGACGCAAAAGCAATGCAAAATTAAAAATCATGAGTTTGATGTTAAATTTGTGCTGTATATGCGTCACACAAAGATTTCATGAATCTGGCCTGGTTCTGCCCCACATAAAGTGTGCTCCTTAGCACCATCCTGGCAACACCATGCGTGGGCCATCTATACAAAACGGTGCAACATTGTGTAAGGAGGAGTTGTGTTGAAAATACATGACACTACCCTGGTGCTTTGCAAGACGTACATCTCAAGTACTTAAGCTAGTCCTGCAAAGCACCCAGAGGCACTCTGTAATTGAAGGCCAGCTCTTTTGTATGTCGGCAATGATCATGCGTTGAATATTTCAAGACTTATGGGGCAAAGATGTCTTATTGAATCAAATGCACGATAATCATTGCCCCCTTAGGACGAGTAAACCCCATTTGCACACATAAGGCTGGGGCAGGGCTCATGTGTGCGAAATGTTGTCAAAGTTGCGCTATGCATGCTTTGCGACACTTTGTTGACACAATCCTGGGAAAAATGGTAGGGTTGCAGTGCCTTAGCATTTCATACATGACACAATGCCGGTGTACAGATGGCGCTATGGGCTCTGAAATTTATGCCTTTGTGTTGGTTGTACAGGACTCATCAGACATCTGACCTGCATTCGTTTCATCATTGGACTAGTGAACTCCAGGCCTGAAGTGGCGCAGAGACTCTTCATACCGGTTGCGTACAACCAGTTTACAAGCATTGCATACAGCACTCCAACTTATCTGCTACTGTCATTCAAAAGCAATCAACAGTCAACGGTATGCCAATGGGAGACTTACCAACAGTTCAGCCGATCTTGATCCAAGGTGATCCAGAAGATCCTGCTCCCTTGCCACCAGATCTACCCAGCAATGGTTCAGCTGGTGGTCATTACAGCCTATTTTGTAGAAACGCCTCAGGTGGTGGAGCACCTTGCCCCGCCGCAGTTGCCTGGCCTCTGTCCGGTAGCCGAGGATCACCCGGTCACCCATTTGCAGCATCATTGGCAGGTAGTGTGCAACTAGCCAAATAAAACCTCCCAGCTCATCCGCAGACATTCTGCTCATCCTACCTTCGCAAGACATGTCGACAGGTGAATGGAGTTCATCCCAAAAATGTATAATGAAAAATAAAAGGAAATTTAACTCCACTAACTTAACCCAACTATCCCAACTAATTAACTAACACGGAGAGACACCCCACAATACAATTACAAAACTAGACAAGAACTACACAAAATTACAACTTCTCTGACTAAATCCACTTGAAATACACAGGGCACGGCACAAGAGACACCACAAACTTGCAATCATACTCAACAATCGACCACCAGCTCTAACACCCAACCACAAACAGTCACAAAGAAACAGACTGTAAAGAGAAATTGAAATTATAACCACTGTACCACGCTTGTAGACAGGATTTCTTGTAATGTTTTTCAGTTATACGTGTTTTTATTTGACGCATTAGGCTTATGCGTTGTTTTATTAGATGCATGATGCAGATGCGTCGTTTATATTGACGTATGAGGTAATGTGGTGATTTCATCTGGTCCAGGCGTCAAAAAGCCTTTGGACTTCTGATTGAGTTTCTGGGGCTTGGCATCATTCTGGTAATAGGACATGTATTGTACATGCGTATGCATGAAAAATAGCAACGCATGATGGTCATACGTCAATTTCACACAAGGCTGCATTAAGAGGAGTGTGAACGTAGAATTCCCGCTATGGGCCCATTTCTTGTTTTCTTCACAGTGGTGGATGTTTTTCACACATTTGTGTAATATTTTTTGCCTCATTTCTTGTTTGGGTGTTTTTTGCATTGTCCTTGAGTGCACCCTGATTCACCAAACATATGACATGGGCTGTGCTGCAAAGTGGCAAATGGGGTATGGCTACATGTGGAAATCCATGCAGCAGTGTGGTAAGGGTGTGATTGGTCGGTTCACTAATAAGTATGTTCCGGAGTCAACAGCAGGAAACCATTCTCACATCATGCATATATATGCACGTGCACCTACAGTGTGTCCACATATTTTTCACATGTGTGCTCTATTTGCAGATATGTGTAGGTATCTGAATGTGTGGGTGTACCACATTGGAAATTCTGTGACAATAGTGTTTAAAAATACCCATAACTGATAATATGAGATGGCCTGATTCCAACACATGCTCAGTCATTTGTCACCCATAACAATTTGGACTCAGACTATGCAGTGTACTTGAACTGCTGTAACACCACATTTCCACTGATGAGTTACGTGGCATTGTGTGTTGACTCTGTGGTTTGTATTTGAATGTTCCGTCTTGTTGCCCAGGTACATGTGTGCCATGTGGCTACCCATGCATCTCAGTTGCTGGTGATGTCATGTACACCTGTGTCAGGGATATATGTTATATGTCATGTGTGTGTGTAGAAGCAAGTGTAAGTGCATTTTGGTAACAAATTACAAGATTGGTGTCTAAAGGGTATATTCAAGGTCACATTACAATCTTACAGCATGGACAGATATTTGAATTTGACTATTGCATATGCAGTCACATCACTGGCACCTATAAAATGTGTATGTGAGAACACGCAGAGATAATATATGAATGTCACAGGTGTTTTGATATCTATGTAATTATTGTACTGCTAGGTTGTTTTCTTTCCTGATCCTGGCACGTTACAATGCCAGGGCCATTATGGTTGGAAGTGTGCTGAGATATGTCGTGTATGTGTGCTGGCCTCCAACTGGACTCTCAGATTTTCTTGGTCATGTTTGCCATTACTGTCACATACTCTGCTGTACCACGGGGTACCAGTTGTGCAGGGCTACTCTCCATCATCACTGTGTGGGTATAAATGGCAACAGAAACACATGTTTGTTTGGGAAGCTGCAAGTTCCTGTGCTCTACTTTGTTCTTGCCCTTGTTCAGATACATCAGGCACCTGACTATGTCATATGTTGATGTAGTAAGGACAGTGGTCTGTGGCTGTACAAAGCCGGGATCTCTGACATCATTGATTGGAACTCAGCAGCCAATGCTGACTCCCCAGTGGTTCTACATATGCAAAAATGTGTTCATACAGACCAGGATGCGCTGCTTTGCTATGCAGAACTTGATGTCTGGCCTTCCCCTCTCAGGTACAGTGCTCGGATGCTTGCACAAGTAGGGCATGTCTCATTCATAGGACTCATTATCTGTTTCCATGTGCAGCATGTGTAGGGGTTGTATGATTCTAGTGACTTCAACGATCAACTGATGGCATGGTACAGATGGTGTTGTACATAAGAGGCTTATGTCACGGTGACAGGTGAAGGCCAATTATCATGTCATGGCGGTTTTAAAGATGTCTGGGTCATGTACGTACCTGGCCAGCCTCAATATACATATGTGAAGGATAGACCTGCAAACATTGATGTGTAGCAGTGTCTGTTTTGGAGTATCTCTGTTCATTTCCCTATTATTTTCTGGCATTAAAGTTAAGTTATGTATTATGTCCTCCATAAATCACAGATATTTGGCATTTGCTGCTTTGTACGCATCTTCTATAACTACATTGTGTGCTGATGTGGAGACAGAATCCAACATATAATTTGGGTGATGTTGGGATCTTGCCTCCTCCTACTACCCCCAACTTGTTAGTTCCTGTACGATTAGTGGTATTTGTGAGATGTAATGAGTGCTACGCACACATATCAGAACTTATGGCACACCACTTGTGTAGTCTCCAGGTGACTTGGCGTATACTATTTGGAACTATCAGTGGGTATTTCTGACCTGTTAATTCACATCCGCCATGGAACATGGCCATGTAATTCTTCCAGCATCCCACAACCTAGCTGACTCTAACCATTACTGAAGGATGTAACGGTTAGAAATTATCTCAGGTTTGTATTAATCTCTTGGAACAACCTACCTACTTGGCTAGGTGTACTTTGTCTCAATGTGATGTTGAATATCTGATCATAGTGGACATTACAACACATAGGGGCCTGATTACAACTATGGCCCGAGGGGGTTAATCCGTCCCAAATGTGACGGATATCCCTCCCACCGTATTACAAGTTCCATACGATATAATGGACTCGTAATACGGAGGGTGGGTTATCTGTCACATTTGGGATGGTTTAACACCCTCTGCCACAGTTGTAATCAGGCCTATAGTAGCGCACCCACTCCAGATTGTGTTTTTGGAGTCCAAAACATGTATTGGACACATTTTTACAGTTATTGCCACACAATTGTTTTATATCGTGAGTGGGATTGTGTATTGTGTTTTGGTATGTGATGTGTGATGTTGTCATACAGCGCATGCTATTTGAATCTGCATACACAGGTCAGGCATTGTTGATGTTGGGCAAACTGTTGCTACATAGGAAATACAACAACACATTTAGATCGGTATTTAGATATGTATTTTCTGGAGACGTGTGAAGACAGCATATTTGTCTGACATGTGTACATTTTTGGTACATAGTGTGTGTAACACACTCTGCCTACAGTGCACTAAGAATATGCTTTGATCACACATTTTTAATTTAACTCATTGCTTTTGCCAATAGTTGTTGTACTTGTATAGTGGACCTGCAGCCCTGGCTGCATGAATTATCATCCTAACCAATTTATATTCCACAGACGTATGTGTACAATAAGTGAGGTCAAGTTTTCCCTGTGTCAAGGTTGTGTCCCATGGCAGTGGCATGACGTATCCCATGGATAGACTGTGCAGGCTCAACTTCTTCCATTGGTTACTATCCCTGGGCAAATCATGATGACCATAGTTACAGATGAAGTCACACCCTCGTTGCACATGTTCCATGCAGCCATTGCAACTATCCCTCTGAGTTGTGATGGTGTTCAGTTCCAACATTACTTAAGTTAAATTTTTTGAAATCCCCTACCTCATGTGTGGGCCCTGTGCATACATCCTAATGGGCCATGATGTAGTTGGGTGTGATGGGCGATTAAATGGGCTATCAAAATATGTAGTGGTCCATGGATTGTGTCCTTCAGTTGTCACATACCAGTAATAAGACTGTAAGTGATATGTGTGATGGTAGCAGTATGACCTATTACATCACATATGATGTCACTACAATACTTTAGTTTTAGTTTAGTTTAGTGTTTCTTACATGCTCCCCGAGCTTAGAGTCACATTCCTATGGTATATGTAGTGGAGATTGAATAGACCAAGGCAGTATTGGTGGAAAAATGTGAACTGTTTATTTACAAATTTTACATGGTGATTTCTGTGATTCTGATGTGTAAAAGTTGTCAAACATATGTTGTCTCCAGCATACCACAGCAGCAGTGTTGTGCTGCTCCCCCTCCAAATCATCAGCACCATTCTCCTCCTCCTCCTCAGGCAGTTCAGTCACACAGTTGTACAATGGAACGTTCATTTGCAGACATATTTTGTGCAGGATGGCACATGTGAGGATTATTCACACACAATGGGTGAGGCTTAAAGGAGGCTGCCTCCTGTCAGGTCCAGGCACCTGAATCTGGATTCAAGGATGCCAAATGTCCATTCCACCACATGGCTTGTCTGACGGTGTACCTCAGGCACTCACTGCTACTGTTTTAGGGTTTGTAAATGGGGTCATCACCCATGGTTGCATGCCATAACACTGATCCACTGTAAAGGTAAGAGATGAAAGTTGTTGTTAAAGCTTGCAGCAGGTTTTGTATGTAACATGGCAGTTGTTAGTTGGAGTTGGTTGTGGCTCAGATGTCCTTGTGGTACGGTGTGAATTCCTGGCCTTGTGCTACGTTTTATTAGCACTGTGTTGTTGGACATGACAATCTGAGTATTGGCTCAAGGACCTGGGACATAGAAATTTGTATTCCTAATTGATGCTTAGTATGTATGTACCATGTGTTGTGTTGTGCATCTTTGTAGCAGTCTGCTAATACTAGAGGAGAAATGACAAATCCTTGTACCACAATGGGGTCAGATATAGTGACAACATGGTAGCCCTACAAAGCCTGGACATCCCAGCCATTTAAAAATGTGGCAGTACAGAGGCAGTGCAACACTTCGGCCCATGTTAAAGAGTAAATGACAGAGCGCAACAGAGCTCCAAAATTGGCAGCGCCGTGCTGCATCATTTTCACTTTGCAGGAATGTACAGTGTGTAATATGTTACAAAGCAACCCTTTGTTGGCACATTCATATAAGGTCAAACCACAGTGTATATCCTTATTGCAACCTGTAACTGCCACCCCTGGGGTGGTGTTTGATACTGGCACTGCCTCAGGTTTTAGGAAACACCTACATCTGGGTCAGCGTCATCATGCTATGTGTCTGGCACTGACACATCTACAGCAACACACATTTCACACCCCTTCCACGCAAAGTGCTGCATGGGTGGGGGCCCTATTTACAAGGTGGCATCAAATCATAAAAGAGTTGTCATCCGCCAACTTATACATACAGTGCAGAGCATGATGATGGCACAGGGGGCTCTTACATATGGCCTTTAGTGATCTTGAGTGGCAGCTGATGTTTATGCCAGCCATGAGGTGTGCAAGGGTGTGTATCCCATTGTTTCAGGATGATCAACATTACTACCAGTGTTTCTCCTATCTTCCAATACATGAATCAGCATTTATACTGTCAACACATGCACAGTGCAGGCTATGGGATGGTGCACAGCTACTTTACAAATGTGTTCCTTAGCACAATGCATGTACGGTCAGTGATGTCCTCTATACTCCTACAGGGTCCACTATGGCATCCATAATCTGCACTGTCTAACAGTGACTCTGCCCCATTTATTGTCTACAGCAGTGGTTCCCAACCTGTGGTTCGGGGACCCCTGGGGGTCCACGATGCCTCCTCAGGGTATCTGTGGCAGCTTAGAAAATTAAATAATATTAACAGATTGGGTCCACAGCTTTTTGTAATGACTCAGTGGAGAGCCCCCGGATTCCAATAATGATTCAGTGGGGGTCCCTGGGTTCCAGTAATGAGAAAGTGGGAGTCCATAGAAGTCAAAGGGATAGGAGCCACTGGTCTATGGTACATACATGATGGTGTTGGGGGTCAGTCTTTGGTGGATGTGAGGTGGCACTACAGGAGGTGTGGTGCCACTTCTCACAAATCTGACACATGGTATGTAATGGCCGTTAATTTGGTATTCCTATGTGTGTGACCCAATGCATCAGGCATATGTATATGCATACTACTGGTAAGTCAGATATGTGTAGATGAGATGTAGTTGGTATTGGCACCAGTTGGCTGGAATTTGATGTATGTTCTTCCAGAGACTTTCACAGCATGATTTAAGGGGGCTGTGCCTATGTGTGACTTTCTTTACATGACCATAGTGTATGTCACTGACATTGCTGTGCTATTCTTTGTTTGATGTAATGTGTATGTGAATCGTGTATTTAGTGGCCAACCTTTGGGCACTTGTAGTGGTTTGTGGACATCTTCTGTTAGCAAAGGATACATAGCTCCACCTGTCCTTCAAGTGGTGTGCCTGTCAAGTTGTGGGTGTGTTACGTACATGTGGTTGTTTGTGTTTGTGCTGTGCAATGATTGTGCTGTACTACGGCATTGTACATATGTGTTATAACCTGCACATCTGTGTTACCCTGGCCATGTGTTTTTGGAGTGGTGGATGTCTTGTGTGTCCTACAGGGTTGGTGTGTTATGTGTATATTGCTGGATTTGTTGACTTATCCACAAGTAAGCCATTGAAATATTATCCATCCTGGAAGTGTTTGTTGACTCTGCTGTGTCTCAATATGTAGGCATCATGGACACTACCAGGATAGTTGGCTAAAATATTGTTAAATAGCCCACGGCTGTCCACTATGGCCTACACATTTATGAAATGCGTATGTTTCAGGTTCCTATATAAATGTTCTGTCGCTGCAGGTGGGACGAGTTAGGCATGGGTGCAGTCCATTGCACCCAGCACATAAGGAAACCCAACAATTTGGTAAAAGCCTTGTTTTATCTCCTGCTGCAGTTGCTGGGTGTTGGGGAAGCAGATGTGGTGGGGTGTCAGGGAGATGATTGCATCTAATACCTTCGGCAGGAAGACTGAGAAAGATGGTTGTGACACACCAGCAACCAGTGCACCCATTGTCTGGAAAGAGACCCATAACAGAATATGCAGGACATCTAGCAGCTTTGTGACAGGTGGTATGTTATATGGTGTCTGCCGCCTGGCTGTGATCTGTGGCTCAATGTGGCATAGCATGGCTTTACGGTTGAGACGGTAAGTCCTGATGAGGTCTTCTTCCCTGATGCCAAGGATTCCTGTCCTGTTCCGAAATATTCTCTCCTGCGTTCTGTGTTGCCTTTGTGGGTACCATTGTGGTGGATGTGGTTGCTGCGGTAGTGGTGGAAGGTGCGCTTGTGGTTGCTGTCCTCTGCGTCATGTCCCAAGCTGGAGCAGTAACACTTCCATCTTGTCCTGTGGGTTGCCAATGTTGCTTCTGTGAGTTTTCCTTAACCTCTTAGCTGCTGGGCCTTTTCCCCCCCAGTGCTGAGCCCTTTTTTGGCTATTTGGGGTAGTTCGCGCTTAGGGCTTCATAACTTTTTGTCCACATAAGCTAACCACGCCAAATTTGCGTCCTTTTTTTCCAACATACTATGGATTCTAATGGTACCCAGAGTTGGTGGTTTCCCCTGGAGGAGACCAAGAAAATAGCCAAAATACAGTGAAAATTTTGTTTTTTCCAAAAAAATGGGAAAAAAGGGCTGCCGAAGAAGGTTTGTGGTTTTTTCCCTGAAAATGCCATCAACCAAGGGTTTCTGGTGCTGAAATCACTATCTTCCCACCTTTCAGGAACGGGCAGACTTGAATCAGAAAACCGAATTTTTCAACACAAATTTGGCATTTTACTGGGACATACCCCATTTCTACTATATTTGGTGCTTTCAGCCTCCTTCCAGTTAGTGACAGGAATGGGTGTGAAACCAATGCTGGATCCCGGAATGCTAAACATTTCTGAAAACTAGACAACATTCTGAATTCAGCAAGGGGTCATTTGTGTAGATCCTACAAGGTTTTCCTACAGAAAATAACAGCTGAAATAAAAAAATATTGAAATTGAGCTGAAAACAACAGCCATTTTTCTTTATGTTTTACTCTGTAACTTTTTCCTGCGATGTCAGATTTCTGAAAGCAATATACCGTTTTGTCTGCTGGACTCTTCTGGTTGCAGGGATATAAAGGGCTTGTAGGTTCATCAAGAACCCTAGGTACCCAGAGCCAATAAATAAGCTGCACCCTGCAGTTGGTTTTCATTCTATACTGGGTATACAGCAATTCATTTGCTGAAATATGAAGAGTGAAAAAGAGGTATCAAGAAAACCTTTGCATTTCCAAAATGGGATCAAGATAAGGTTTTGAGGAGCAGTGGTTATTTGCACATCGCTGAATTCCGAGGTGCCCATACTAGCATGTGAATTGCAGGGCATTTCTCAAATAGACGTCTTTTTTACACACTCTCTTATATTTGGAAGGAAAAAATGTAGAGAAAGATAAGGGGCAATAACACTTGTTTTGCTATTCTGTGTTCCCCCAAGTCTCCCGATAAAAATGATACCTCACTTGTGTGGGTAGGCCTAGTGCCCGCGACAGGAAATGCCCCAAAACACAACATGGACACATCCTATTTTTTTTATAGAAAACACAGCTGTTTTTTCCAAAGTGCCTACCTGTAGATTTTGGCCTCTAGCTCAGCCGGCACATAGGGAAACCTACCAAACCTGTGCGTTTCTGAAAACTAGAGACCTAGGGGAATCCAAGGAGGGGTGACTTGCGGGGCTCGGACCAGGTTCTGTTACCCAGAATCCTTTGCAAACCTCAAAAAGTGGCTAAAAAAACAAGTTTTCCTCAGATTTCGGTGACAGAAAGTTCTGGAATCTGAGAGGAGCCACAAATTTCCTTCCACCCGGCGTTTCCCCAAGTCTCCCGATAAAAATGATACCTCACTTGTGTGGGTAGGCCTAGCGCCCGCGACAGGAAACGCCCCAAAGCGCAACGTGGACACATCAAAATTTTTGGAAGAAAACAGAGGTGTTTTTTGAGAAGTGCCTACCTGTAGATTTTGGCCTCTAGCTCAGCCGGCACCTAGGGTAACCTACCAAACCTGTGCATTTCTGAAAACTAGAGACCTAGGGCAATCCAAGGAGGGGTGACTCGTGGGGCTCGGACCAGGTTCTGTTACCCAGAATCCTTTGCAAACCTCAAAAAGTGGCTAAAAAAACAAGTTTTCCTCAGATTTCGGTGACAGAAAGTTCTGGAATCTGAGAGGAGCCACAAATTTCCTTCCACCCGGCGTTCCCCCAAGTCTCCCGATAAAAATGATACCTCACTTGTGTGGGTAGGCCTAGCGCCCGCGACAGGAAACGCCCCAAAGCGCAACGTGGACACATCAAAATTTTTGGAAGAAAACAGAGGTGTTTTTTGAGAAGTGCCTACCTGTAGATTTTGGCCTCTAGCTCAGCCGGCACCTAGGGAAACCTACCAAACCTGTGCATTTCTGAAAACTAGAGACCTAGGGCAATACAAGGAGGGGTGACTCGCGGGGCTCGGACCAGGTTCTGTTACCCAGAATCCTTTGCAAACCTCAAAAAGTGGCTAAAAAAACAAGTTTTCCTCAGATTTCGGTGACAGAAAGTTCTGGAATCTGAGAGGAGCCACAAATTTCCTTCCACCCGGCGTTCCCCCAAGTCTCCCGATAAAAATGATACCTCACTTGTGTGGGTAGGCCTAGCGCCCGCGACAGGAAACGCCCCAAAGCGCAACGTGGACACATAAAATTTTTTGGAAGAAAACAGAGGTGTTTTTTGAGAAGTGCCTACCTGTAGATTTTGGCCTCTAGCTCAGCCGGCACCTAGGGAAACCTACCAAACCTGTGCATTTCTGAAAACTAGAGACCTAGGGCAATACAAGGAGGGGTGACTCGCGGGGCTCGGACCAGGTTCTGTTACCCAGAATCCTTTGCAAACCTCAAAAAGTGGCTAAAAAAACAAGTTTTCCTCAGATTTCGGTGACAGAAAGTTCTGGAATCTGAGAGGAGCCACAAATTTCCTTCCACCCGGCGTTCCCCCAAGTCTCCCGATAAAAATGATACCTCACTTGTGTGGGTAGGCCTAGCGCCCGCGACAGGAAACGCCCCAAAGCGCAACGTGGACACATCAAAATTTTTGGAAGAAAACAGAGGTGTTTTTTGAGAAGTGCCTACCTGTAGATTTTGGCCTCTAGCTCAGCCGGCACCTAGGGAAACCTACCAAACCTGTGCATTTCTGAAAACTAGAGACCTAGGGCAATACAAGGAGGGGTGACTCGCGGGGCTCGGACCAGGTTCTGTTACCCAGAATCCTTTGCAAACCTCAAAAAGTGGCTAAAAAAACAAGTTTTCCTCAGATTTCGGTAACAGAAAGTTCTGGAATCTGAGAGGAGCCACAAATTTCCTTCCACCCGGCGTTCCCCCAAGTCTCCCGATAAAAATGATACCTCACTTGTGTGGGTAGGCCTAGCGCCCGCGACAGGAAACGCCCCAAAGCGCAACGTGGACACATCAAAATTTTTGGAAGAAAACAGAGGTGTTTTTTGAGAAGTGCCTACCTGTAGATTTTGGCCTCTAGCTCAGCCGGCACCTAGGGAAACCTACCAAACCTGTGCATTTCTGAAAACTAGAGACCTAGGGCAATACAAGGAGGGGTGACTCGCGGGGCTCGGACCAGGTTCTGTTACCCACAATCCTTTGCAAACCTCAAAAAGTGGCTAAAAAAACAAGTTTTCCTCACATTTCGGTGACAGAAAGTTCTGGAATCTGAGAGGAGCCACAAATTTCCTTCCACCCGGCGTTCCCCTAAGTCTCCCGATAAAAATTATACCTCACTTGTGTGGGTAGGCCTAGCGCCCGCGACAGGAAATGCCCCAAAACAGAACGTGGACACATCACATTTTTTCATAGAAAACAGTGCCTACCTGTGGATTTTGGCCTCTAGCTCAGCCGGCACCTGGGGAAACCTAGCAAACCAGCACATTTTTGTAAACTAGAAACCCAGGGGAATCCAAGATGAGGTGACTTGTGGGGCTCGGACCAGGTTCTGTTACCCAGAATCCTTTGCAAACCTCAAAATGTGGCTAAAATACCACGTTTTCCACACATTTCGGTGACAGAAAGTTCTGGAATCTGAGGGGAGCCACAAATTTCCTTCCACCCAGCGTTCCCCCAAGTCTCCCGATAAATATGATACCTCACTTGTGTGGTTAGGCCTGGTGCCTGCGATAGGAATAGATCACACAACGGTCAATGTTGGTCCTTACGTGAGGCAGCTGTTGACCCTGGGGTGATCCATTCCTGACACAGGGACTAGGTGTAGGCACTCAAGTGGGGTAGTGTTTTTATCAGGACAGGTGAGGAGTCACTGGGTGGTAGGAATGTTGTGGATCCCAGCATATTCCTGTAGTTTGTGTGACAGAAATGCGAGAAAAATAGAGTTTTTTCTCAACATTTCAGCTTTGCAGGGTATTCTGGGTAAGAAAACTTTGGGGAATCCACACAAGTCACACCTCTGTGGACTCCCCCGAATGTCTAGTTTCCAGAAATGTTTGGGTTTAGTGTGTTTCTCTATATGGCCGCCGAATCCAGGACCAAAAACACAGGTGCCTGCCTTACAAAACCAGTTTGTTTTGCCATAGACAATTTTGATGTCTCCACAATATGATTTGGGTGGTGGAATTTGGGGCTGAACTAAATTGGTGAGCTCCCAAGAGAGCACTCTCTCTCTGCTTGCCGCCGCATTCACCTGCTCTCTGGGTTGGCCTAACCCACTATTACCCAGTTGCACGAACAGCTTGCGAAGGGACAGCAGGACTGTCCTCATCACCTCCCTCATAATGTACTGGAAGAGGAGTTTTCGAATGGGACTCCTCTGACTGAAAAATCACTCCCAGAGTCTGCGCCATTGTCCTATCCCTCAGATGCTGCCTCAGTATCTGATGTCTCAGTCTCTGATCCTATGTCAGAGCGGTCCTCTATAACCCGAGTGCAGGCAGCAGTCATCCATCAAGATGCCATCTCTGCTATTGGCTAAACTGTTGCTCTAAAACACTAGCCTACGTAGACAGTCACAAAATCGATGGTGTGTGTGAGATACGTGCAACAGTAGAGGCCACCTTACCTGCGCTTCTTCCCTCAATCAGCACGTACTTTCAAGACACTCAAAAAACACCTTGTCACATACCATTCGTCACAGTCTTTAGCACCTCCTGCGCCCAGTCCAACAATCATTATTGGTGCTCCCACTCCCTCCTCCTCGGATTCCCTCATTACCACCCAGCAAAAGTGCCCTTCATCTCTCCATAGACTTTACTAATGTACTCAGCTATTTACATAAAATACAGATGTGCTCTTTGCAGTAGGCATATAAACCTTCTGCGCTTCTTTATGGCACTAAAACTGCCACTAGACAAGTCGGACCCTTTTCCCCCCAGGGAAACCACACACATATTGACAAAAGTGATGTATATATGACAGCCAACCACCTGAAACTCAACTCAAGCAAAACCGAAATAATCCTCTTTGGCCCTCACCAAAAAAACCTGGGACCCCCCATGGTGGCCCACCACGCTAGGCCCTGCACCCACCCCCGCCAACTACGCACGCAACCTCAGCATCATCCTAGACTCCTCCCTCTCTATGACCCAACAAATCAACGCTCTTACCTCCTCATGCTTCAACAAACTCCGTATACTGAAAAACATTCAAATGGATCCCCACAGAGACCAGAAAAACTGTCACTCACGCACTCATCAGCAGCAGGCTTGATTACAGAAACGCCCTCTACGCCGGCACCACTCTAAAACTCAAGTGCAAACTACACGCATCCAGAACTCAGCAGCACGACTCATCCTCGACCTCCACCGACACGAACACATCTCTCCACACCTCAAATCCCTCCACTGGCTCCCCATTGACAAAAGGATCACCTTCAAGATCCTCATCCTCACACACAAATCACTCCACAACACAGGCCCTGCCTACCTCAACGAGAGTCACCTTCCACACCCCCACACGAAACGTCCGTTCAGCTGACCTCTCTCTCGCCTCTGACCCCCGCATCAAACACACCACCACCGGGGCAGATCCTTCTCCTACATTGCACCCAAAACATGGAACGCACTCACAACCCACATTCGCAAGACCCAAAACCTACTTCTTTTCAGGAAGGGCCTCAAAACCTGGCTTTTTGAACAGTGAACCTCCTAGCCCCTTTCCCTCCCCCCCGTCCCCCCCCCAGCGCCTTGAGACCCTCACAGGTGAGTAGCGCGCTTTATAAATCTCTTTGATACAGATCTACCTATATATATATATATAAATATATATCTACATAGATATATCTATAGATATATCCATGTACCTAGATATATCTATCTACATAGATATATATATATAGATATATACATATATTTTTTTTTTGTTGTTGTATGGTTTCCTTGGGGGCCAAAATGGCCCCCAGGGAAACCCTACAACATCTAAAAAAAAAATTGCCCCCACAGGGGGTCACCCTGCCCACGGGCGACCCCCTGTCATTTCATTTTTTTTTTTTTTTTTTTAAAAAAATCCCCTGGGGGTGGGGGGGGGCGCGATCGCGCCGCCCCCCCCCTCCCCAGGGGGCACCTACCTTTTTATTTTTTTAGGAAAATTATCCGGGGGGGGTGGCCCGTTTTCCGGGGGGGGGCTGCCCCCCAAAAGTGAAATCCCTGGTGTCTAGTGGGGTTTCCTGGCCCCCGATCGCAGCTGTGCTGCGATCGGGGGCCAGGAAACCGTTTCAGAAGGCCTCATAAGAAAGGGGAGACTCTCCCCTTTCTTACGAGGCCTTCTGAAACTGTTTCTGGCCCCCGATCGCAGCACAGCTGCGATCGGGGGCCAGAAACAGTTTCAGAAGGCCTCGTAAGAAAGGGGAGAGTCTCCCCTTTCTTACGAGGCCTTTTCAAAATGTTTCCTGACCCCCCCGATCGCAGCTGTGCTGCGATCGGGGGAGCCAGGAAACCTGAAAGTGTTTCCTGGCCCCCGATCGCAGCACAGCTGCGACCGGGGGCCAGGAAACACTTTCAGGAAGGCCTCGTAAGAAAGGGGAGTGTCTCCCCTTTCTTACGAGGCCTTCCTGAAAGTGTTTCCTGGCCCCCGATCGCAGCTGTGCTGCGATCGGGGGCCAGGAAACACTTTCAGGAAGGCCTCGTAAGAAAGGGGAGACTCTCCCCTTTCTTACGAGGCCTTCCTGAACGTGAAAAAGGCCGTTTTCCCCATGAAAGCCGGAAGCGGCCGCAAGGCTGCTTCCTGCTCTCATGGGGAAAACACCTTTGCAACGTCAGCGCGCCTCGCGGCGCGCTGACGTCACAAAGGGGCGGGTGGGGGGCGGGGGGAGACACGGTAGCTTCCGTGTCTCCCGGGGGGAAAAAAAATAAAAAATAAATCCTCGGGTGCGACGCACCCGAGGATTTATTAATGCCCTTCCTGGTGTCGGCCACTGGTCGTGACCCGCACCAGGGAGGGTGTGTGGGCGTCGGCCAGTGGCCGACGCCCGCATTTAACGGGTTAAGTAGTGGTGTGTGGGCCTCATTTCTAATGCCTGGTCTGACCCAGGCATTAAAATTTGATGCTAATCAGGGTTTACATAAATTTTTTGCTCCGCTTCTTAGTTGTGTGTTGTTTTTGCGTCGGGGTTATATATGACGCAATGGGGTTAATGCCATTTTTGGGGGGGAACGTCTACCTTGCATATCATTGTTGCAATCTGATGCAAGGTGTTTTGGCACATCCAAAAAGTGACACTAATGCCTATATTTTGGAGCTAAATGGGCCTAGCACCAAAATATAAATATGGAGTTAAGTTTGCGCTTAATTTGCATCAATAAAAATGGCGCCAATTCAGCATAGACAGAGTATAAATATGCCCCTAACTGTTCAATCTTGGGCTAAACAGCCAAAACGACACAGTGAAGAACAATGGTAGAGAAAAAAATGCTTCTTTAAATTAAAAAAAAGCAAAACACACAGTGCATGATTTGTGTTGAAGTTCATCTTTCTATATGTGTTTTTTCCTAGCTATCATAACCATTTAGCAGAAGTCAATTCTGAAATACTTTCCTTCAAAAATACAGCATGGAGGCGCAGCTTGTTTCACAGGTAGATTCGTACAATCACTGTTAAATAGCTCTTTCTTTCACTGAGTTGTTTATTTGCTCAATAGAGCATCTGTAAAACCGCTATGTGTTTATCTCACCATGGTCTGTGTGTGCTGCCCCTTTAGCCAGTCGTGGGGGCTTATTTACAAACCCTTTGCTCCGCCAGTGCGTCACTTTTTATATGGTGATGTGATTAATAAAAGCATTTCAAACAGTGATTGTCGCTGTTGGCTATATCAGAATTTCAAAGTAGGTGAATGTTAACAAGACACACATTTGTCTAGTTTTAACCCCTTCGCTGCCAGGCCTTTTTCCCCTCAGGTGCCAAGCCTTTTTTGTCTATTTGGGATAGTTCGCGCTTAGGCCCTCATAACTTTTAATCCACATTAACTATCCATTCCAAAGTTGCATCCTTTCTTTCAAACATCCTAAGGATTCAAAAGGTACCCAGAGATTGTGGGTTGCCCTGGAGGAGACCAAGAAATTAGCAAAAATACAGCTAACATTTTGCTTTAAAAAAAAAAAAAAAAATATGAGAAAAAAGGGCTGCAGAAAAAAGCATGTGATTTTTGTCCTGAAAACGGCATCACCATTTTTCTAGCTTTGTGGAACAGACAGACTTGAATTAGAAAACCACATTTTTCAACACAACTTTGGCATTTTGTTGGGACATACCCCATTTTACTATTTTTTGTGCTTTTAACCTCCTTCCAGTTAGTCACAGAAATGGGTGTGAAACCAATGCTGGATCCCAGACAGCTAAACATTTCTGAAAAGTAGGCAACATTCTGAATTCAGCAAGGGGTCATTTGTGTAGAGCCTTCATGGTTTTCCTAAAGAAAGTAACAGCTAAAATAAAAATATATTGAAATTAAGGTAAAAAAAGAGCCATTTCTGTCCACGTTTTCTTCTATAACTTTTTCCAGTTATGGCAGAATTTTGAAAGTAATGTACCAATACTTCTGCTGGTCTCTTCTGGTAGTGAGGATATATAGCGCTTCTAAGTTAATCTAGAACCCTACTAGCTTGGAGCCAATAAAGGAGCTTTACGTGATTTCATTGTATACCAGGTATACAGCAATTTACTTGGTGAAATATAAAAAGTGAAAAATAGGTATCAAGGAAATCTTTGTATTTCCAAAATGGGCACAAGATAAGGTGTTGAAAAGTAGTGGTTATTTGAACATCTCTGAGTTCTGGGGTCCACGTATTAGCATGTGACTTACAGGGCATTTCTCAAATAGACTTCTTTCCTACACACTGTCCAACATTTGAAAGGAACAAATGTAGAGAAAGACAAGGGGCAATAACATGTGTTCTTTTTTTATGTGTTACCCCAAGTATCCCGATAAAAATGTTACCTCACTTGTGTGGATAGACCTAATTCCCGCAGCAGGAAATGCCCCAAAACGCAACATAGCATGATCACATTTTTACATTGAATCTGGCAAAGTGTTCAGCTGTGGATTTTGGCCTCTAGGCCATATGGCAGATAGGAAAACTAGCAAACCTGGACCTTTCTGAAAACTAGACACCTAGGGAAATTCAAAATGGTGTGACTTGCGGGGATCTCCCCAGGTTCTATTAACCAGAATTATTTGCAAACCTCAAAATAGGGCAAAAAAAATAATTTTTCCTTACATTACTGCGCTGCCAAGTTCGGGAATCTGAGGGGAGCCACAAACTTCCTTCTACCCAGAGTTTCCCCAGGTCTCCTGATAAAAATGGTACCTCACTTGCGTGGGTAGACCCAGTGCCTGCGACAGGAAATGCCCCAAAACACAATGTGATCTATTACAAAACTACCTGATTTTCCGGGGGGGGGGGGGCACCTGGTTTTTGGTCCCAGGGACTCCTACCATCACCCAGCGTTCCCCTCAGTCTCCCAAGTAAAATTATACCTCACTTGTGTGGGTCCCCAAAGCAGAGTCAGCCTAAAAAGGAATAAAAAAAAATTATAGTTATCAACTCGCTGTGCTATCCCCTCAATCTCTACAATTTTACGGGCCTTTCCTGTTGCAGGCACCTGGGCCACCCACACAAGTGAGGTATCATTTTTAGCGGCAGACCGAGGGGAACATTAGGATGTAGGAATAAAAGCAGTAAAAGTTGCTAAATGAAACAAATGTATGGCCAACTTTCTATACCAAATGTAAGACTTGTGAACAGCAGTGTGAGGTTCCAATCTCTGATCTACTCTATCAACACCACCCATGTTCTTATTGTACTTATTGTAGTACAAAATGCACGCAGGTTTGCACACTTCGGCAACCTGACCCCAAACAGTCACAGGGGAAGTTCTCTCATCATGGACGGTAGTTAGCATGTACACATCCCTCCTGTCTGCAAATTTCACAGCTAGCAGCTCATCATTCCGAAAGGCACTGCACTCTCCCCTCTCAAGTTTTTTACACACAAGCTCCCTTGGATAGCCTTTCCAGTTAGAGAGTATTGTGCCACAAGCAACAGTGTCCACTATGAACAATTCCCTGAACAAATGGACTCCAGTGTAGAAGTTATCTACGTACAAATGGTGACCTTTGTTAAACAGTCATCTACCACATTCCCACACAATTTTCTCACTAACTCCAAAACTGGGCAGACAACCAGGTGGGTCAATACTGAAATCCCTACCAGTCTAGACCCGGAAATTTTGAACCTATCCTGTACTACTTTCAGACAGCATGTAAATCTTAATTCCATACCATGCCCTCTCGCTAGGAATGTACTGCCTAAAAACCAAGCAGCCCTTAAACAGGACCAAAGACTCATTTACAGATATTTCTTTCCCTGGAACATAGACCTCTGAAAACCAATCTACAAAATGATCAAGGCCTAATCTTAAAAAGACGGTCAAATTCATGGTGATCTAGTGGCAAGGCTAAAGCATTGTCAACAAAATGCAGCATCCGAGGAAGAAGCAAATACCAATTACGGTTGCAGGAAATATAGCAGTTGCCATCAAGGGACTAGTAGACCAATAAGAAGCCAGTGACAGCTTCTTTATCAACCCCCATCAAAAAAGTAAAAGCCAAGAACATTTTCATCTCTTCCAGATTTGTGGGAATCTAATGGGTATCTCTAGAGTGTGGCTTAAGTCTGGCAGCGTAGTTCCTCAAATACTGCTCCATATACAAATTAGTATGCTCAACAACCTCTTCCAAAAATACATCGTCCATAAACAACTGAAAGAAATTGACAGGCAAAAAGTTTTCTGTATTCACTCTACACCCTATTAGACCAGTAAAGGCAGGCAACCCTGGCTGCTCCATGTTTAGGGGAAACCCAGAGTTCAGGTCTTCCAATGGGAAACCTTTCAGCCCCAGGCTGCTGTACTATTGGCACATCAGTGTCCTTCTCTAAAACAGGCCCTTTATCTGCACTGAGAGTGGATTCCGCATCAGAAGATTCCTCTTGGACAGAAAATTCACTGCCAGAATCTCTCTATTCCTCCTCTTGCTCAGATGCAGAGACAGCCTCATAATCATGATTAGAAGATGACTCAAAAAGCATGCCAACAACCTGCTGAACAGTAACCCTGCGGCTAGCCAAGATCCTTCCTAAGAAAAGTAACTTGACAAATGCGCCAACAACAACCAGCACTGGCTAAAATAAGTAATAAACAAAGTGCGGCCTTATCACGAAGAGTTATGTACTCAAAAACTATAAGACTCACTTTCCTGAAAAAGCTAGACTCACCAGTAACTACACTGGATAGGCACAGCAATCACCAATGATATCCTACTAAAAAAAAATTAGACATAAGACAAAACAAATATCATTGTGCAGAAATTGAAAGACATTTTCACACACAATCCTGCATTTAATACACCATTTACAAAAATGTCATTCAAGCATGGCAAAAATACTCAATTGATGTAAATTGTTTTTTCTTACCTAAAACATGCAACTACGCAAACTGCAGGTCAACCACTGCCAAAACTGCAAGGAATCACAGCAAAGGAAGCAAAAGCTTTGAACTAGAACAAAAAGGAGAAATAAACTGCTATAATTCATAAATGCAAATATTTCGCCAGTTGACAAACACCCGCCACCAAAAATTTAGAAATTTTCTCTGGTGTCTACTGGTTTCTGCCCCCGAGGGGGAGATGGGCCTAAAAAAACTAGGCCGATCTGCCCCCAGAGGGCCAACAGTTATGTGCCCACTTTGGGAGGCAACCCTTGCCCAAGGGGATGCCCCTCCACAAAAAAACATAAACAAAAACTATCCCTGGTGCCTTAGTAGGAGCAGATGGGCCTACATAAAATAGGCCAGTCTGCTCCTAAGGGGGGCAGAAATGGCCATCAGTACTGTTCCCTCTTTGGGGAGCAACCCTTGCCCAAGGGGCCACCCCCACACAAAAGACACACAAACAAGATCTCTGGCGCTAAGTGGTTTCTTGGGGGCAGATGGGACTAAAAAAATTAGGCTGCCCAACAGTGCTGTGCCCCCTTTGGGGGGGGTGACCCTTGTTTAAGGGGCCATCCCCTACACACAATAAAAACAACCATAAACAATCCCTGGCATCATTGTTGCTTCTGCCCCATCGGCCTAAAAATAATAGGCTGATGTGCCCCCAAGGAGGGCAGAAATGGCGATAAACAATATGTTCCCCTAAGGGAAGCGACCCTTGCCCAAGGGGCCGATCCATGCCACATGGAACTGACAAAAGAACAATCCCTGGTATCTAGTGGGCATTCCTGATGTCCGATCGGGCTGCGATCTGGCAGCAGGAATGCTGAAAGATACATAAGGACTTTCCTTTCCCCGATGGCCCTTTCACAAACAATCCCCCCTGGATGCAGGAGAAACTCACTTGTTTATCTGTTGCCCCGCTGGAAGCCATTTGCTTCCAGTGCGATGGGGGCCTCTAATGATGTCAGGGCACGATCATGCGCTGAAGTCACTATATGGGGGTGAGGGGGAAGAGGTGGAAGGGAAGTGATTCCCCTTCCATCTTTGCCCAGGGGAGGTGGGTGGGAGGCCCATGGAGGGAGAGCTAGCTCTCCCCGTGGGCCAGGTCCAAGACATAACTGTAAGCCGAGGACGTAACCATTACGTCCTCGGCACCCAATGGGTTAAGGTGGTTTTTCCAGGTGAAATATTGACTGTGATGTAATGACTCCAAATCGGTATGTAGCATTTATGACGTGGTGCTTACCATGGTGGGCATTACAATGCAAGCTTTTTACAATGCAGGTCGGTACATAAAGTCTCCTTTATAACTGTATTACAATGCAGTCCTTTAGAACAGACCTATTTTAGTTTAAGTGACAATTTTGATGTCACTTGAAGGTGGGGGGGTAACTTTAGGGGGGTAATGGGTGGAGTATTGAGGAGTCATTGATGGGTAGAGGTAAAGGAAGTAACTGCTTTTTAGGTTTCCGGGATAGATAGACATTAGGGTGAAGTAGGCTGGCCCTCTATGTAGTGTGCAAACCTAGACACACTATGCAGGGATTCCAGGCAACCATCCGTTGATTTGCAGGAGTAAAAACTAGACCACCTAATACTCTAATTGCTATAGTGGCTTTGTCGAGCAGTTAGTCCAATCTTGGAAAAGTGCAAATCAATTGTTGTACTCACAGCATCAATCTTGTAATTCACACACTCAAATGAATAATTCAAGACCAATTTATAAAACTACTACAGATTTCTATATAATTTTTAAGACCAAGATCATCAAAATTGGTTAAGTACTTTTTGAGAAATAAATTTTTGAAGTTTAATAAAAATAGTCTTTTGTGCGTATTTACACACCGTAGGAATCAATGGAGGATAACTTTTAAAACTGCATATCAAATCATACAGTAGGTTTGCCAAGTTCTTCTTTTACAGGTTGGTCGAGGCTGTTGTTGGACATACTGTTCCAGCTGGAGAAGTTCGGGTGGCTCCCGGTTCCCGCGGTAGCAGCAGGGAAATGTCTCTGCAGCTGGTGCAGGGCCACTGCAGGGTACCACCTGGAAAGGCACTGCACAGGTAAGTTTAAAGGTGAATCCTAGGGGTCCCCTTGGAGTGGGGAGGTTGCAAGTGGTGGAGAACCCATAAAACACAGCTGGATCCTCTGTGCAGGGCACAGGATGGCCGGGTGCAGAGCGAGTCCGTGAGCCAAAAGCTGTGCGCAAAGGATGCCCTCAGAAGCATGAGGTAGGTTGGATCAAGGTTCGATTGCAGGTCAACAGGTGCACTCTGGTGGGAGATACAGTTTGTTTCTGAAGTCCCTCAACTGGGACCTCCTTCTGTTCTTTTTTCAGTCCCAGGTGGTCGTTTTTTTGGGATGTCCGAAGCTAGGTGACCAATACAACATGTATTGGTATGGTTCAGCCACTGGAGGACACAGTGCCACCAAACTTGGCAAACTGGCATGGTGTGTCCTTGCGGTAATTGTTGTGAGGTTTGATGTGACTGTGGCATCCAGTTCCAGAGTTAGCATCCAGTCTGTGAAGTGGACTTCACTGGCTTGTTGGTTCCTTGTGGATTTAGAGTGATACTTCCACTCTGGAGGGAGTTTTCTGGCAATTCGTGAAGCCTGGAGATCCTCTGGGGTTCTTTAGAGTTTGTCCAGCTGTCCAGTGTAGGAAATTACTCTGTTTCTTGGCATGGTTACCCCCATTTACTGCCTGATGTCAGTGTGCTTGACTGTGTCTACTGGGATCCTGCTAATCAGAACCCCAGTAGTTATGCTCTCCCCTTCAAATATTGGTTGTTGGTTGGAACAGAGTATTTCAACCACAATTGGCATACTGGTGTCCCCTTATAAGTCCCTAGTATATGGTACCTAGGTCCCAGGGCATTGGGTTTCCAGGGGATCCCTATGGGCTGCAGCATTTATTTTGCCACCCATAGGGAGCCCATGCAAAGGCTTCTGCAGGACTGCCATTGCAGCCTGCGTGAAAAGGTGCAAGCACCATTTCACTGCTATTCACATTGCACCAGGTCACTTATAAGTCACCCCTATAGCAGGCTCTTCAGCCCTGAGGGCAGGGTGCAAAGTACCTGTGTGTGAGGGTACCCCTGCAATAGCGGGGTGCCCCCATGACCTCCAGGACCTTTTTTCCTTACTTTGTGAGTGTGGGGATGCCAGTTTACATGTGTACTGGACATAGGTCATTACCTATGTCCAACTACATAATGGCAACTCCGAACATGGCATATTTGATATCAAACAAGTTGGAATCATAACCCAATGCTTTTGCAATAATTGGTTGTATGATTCCATGCACTCTAGGGGCTCCTAAGAGGACCCTCAGTGTTGCCATTTCAGCCTTCTGAGGTTTTCCAGGCATCCCCAGCTGCTGCCACCTCACAGACAATTTTCTGCTCTCCTGTTGCTTGAAATGCTAGAACCCAGGAAGGCAGAACAAAGGATTTCCTTTTGGAGAGGGGTTTTACACCCTCTCACTTTGGAAATAGGTGTTATGGTCTTGGGAGGGGTAGGCTCCCCAAGCCACTGGAAATGCTTTGAAGGGCACATTTGGTGCCCTCCTTGCATAATCCAGTCTACACCGGTCCAGGGATCCCCCAGTCCTTGCTCTGGCACGAAACTGGACAAAGGAAAGGGGAGTGACCACTCCCCTGTCCATCACCATTCCAGGGGTGGTGCTCAGAGCTCCTCCAGGGGTTCCCTGGGTTTTATCATCTTGGATTCAAGGTTGACAGGGAACTCTGGGAGCATATGATTGGCCAGGGCCAGCAGGTGACGTCACAGCCCTCCCCTGATAGGTATTTACCTGGTTAGGTGACCAGTCCCCATTTCAGGGCTATTTAGGGTCTCTCTTTTTGGTGGTTCCTCCGATTCATCTTACAAGACTCTAGCTTGAATCCTATGAATCCTCCACTTCGACTTCTCACTGAAGAAACTGCATCTCGACCATACAGGAACTCTACAAGCTGCAACAATGAAGCAAGACGCCTTCTGCAATACTGTTCGTTTGGCTCTTGCCAGTAACTGCAACACTTTCACAGTCGTGCATCCTTTGAGGACAGCCCATCTTCAGCCTGCATGAGAAGCGCGAAGGAATCTCCCTTGGTGTAAAGGAGTCACTCCCTTGCTTTTGCAAGCACCAACTGCAATGATGACCGGCTGCGTGGATCCCCTCTCCTGCTGAGCTGTGCGAATCCTGCTCGCAGGTGGACTTAAGTGGTCCCAAAGGTACACACGTCCAACTGTCCAACTTTGGTGGAGGTAAGTGCTTGCCTCTCCACGCAAGACAGTACCCCCATGCACCACATGTTTTGCAGCTGCCGAAGCTTGTTGGCATCCTCCCACGAAGTTCTTTGTGCATCTTGCGGCTCCGGCCCCCAGCACTCTATCCTCCGATGCACAGCTTCCTGAGCAGTTCTCCGGTGACGTGGGAGCCTTTGTCATAGTGCTGCATGGGTCTCTTTCACACCTTCTTTGTCCCCCTACTGTGGGACTCCTATACACACTGCCTGGTCTTCTGTCAGCTCTCTGAGTTGCTGAGAGCACCCTCTGACTCCCCCTCCTGGAGACAGTCCACTTGGTACTTCCTGGTCTCAGGCAGCACCATTTTTTGCTAACTGCAAGCTTTGCGCATGCCAAGGCTCATTAGCAGACCCCAGTGACGCAAACCAGACTGCAATCCTCCATCCGGCATGGGACATCACTTGCACCAACCAGGAACCCGACTCTGTCTTCTTGGGTGCAGTACTTACTGTTCTTCTTCACCGGTAGTTCCTTTTTGCACCTTCATTCGGGTTAGCAGGGGCTCCTGTTCTTCCTGCACTCTTCAGTGCTTCTTGGACTTGGTCCCCTTCTTCCACAGGTCCTTTGGTCCTCTGGTCCAGGAATCCACTGTTGGTGTATTGCAGTCTCTTCTGGTTCCTGCATAATTCTTCTTTTCGTTTATGTGTGTGTTCTGGGAAAGTTATTGTGTTTTACTCCTGCTTTCCTGGTCACTAGGGTGGGAAAGCAGGAGTGGGGTTTTCTAGTACTCCTAGCTCCCCTCTACACACTACACTTGCCTAGGTGGGGGACTGACTTTTGCATTCCACTTTCTTAGTATCTGTTTGTGCTCCCCCAGGCCCATTTCTAACTATTGTTATTTTTACTAATTGCACAGTTTTCTAACTGTTTGTATGCCTATTTATGCATACTAGTATAGATAATTTGTATATTACTTAATTTCTAAGAGAGTACAGTCTCTGTGGTATATTTGGTATTTGTGCCACCAAAATAAAGAACCTTTAGTTTTGTAACACTGAGTATTTTCTTTCATGTGTGTGAGTACTGTGTGACTACAGTGGTACTGCATGAGCTTTGCATGCTTCCTAGATAAGCCTTGGCTGCTCAACAATAGCTACTGCTAGAAAGCCTGGCTTCCAGACACTGCCTAAATCCCACTAATAAGGGCTAACTGAACCCGGTATAAGGTGTAAGTATCATAGGTACCCACTACAAACCAGGCCAGCCATCTTCATTGGTGGTGCAGCGGTGGATACGTTTTAGCAATTTCCTTCTCATTCTGTCACCTGGTACTTTCCCAGGAAAGACTACTCTATACCTAGAGATATACATTATAACTAGTACAGGTATCTAGTCTCTTCCTTTCTTTAAGTGAGACTAGAGGTTAGGTAGGCTAGGTGCACACTTCACCACCCTAACACACACCATGTCTGAAGCTGGACCTAGCTCTGAGGTCAATGACTCTCCCTATGAGGGCATGACCTTCAAGGAATTGAAGGGGCTGTGTTCAGAGAGGAAGGTAGACATGGAGAGAACTCCAAACAAGAATTTCCTTTTGAGGCTTCTTCTCCAGGATGACGAAGAGCATGCTGGGAGCCAGGGGGAAGAGGAGGAGGGAGACTCTAACCCCCTTGAGTTGGAAGCTAATCCAAGCATCTGGTACCCAGTAGGCCAACTAATGTAGCTGGTAGTGGGAGGGGAAGTCACTCAGGTAGGGCTCCCTTTACACCCAGGGGACAGGTAGCTAGGGTCACAAAGATTAGGAAAAGATCCACCTCTGCCCATTCCCATGTCACCTCAGGGTCTGAGGGGGTCACACTGCACAACTCCAGGGGATGGCTCTATAGTTAGAGAGCTCAGAAAGCTGAGATTGGAGGAGGCCAGGTAGAAAGGGTAAGAAATTATCCACTATCCCTCCCTCCACTAATGATTTCCCCTTTTAGGAGGAGGAGTCAACTCCTTGGACAGAACCTACACCTGAAGAACTTCAAGCTGACACAGCTGAACTCTTAGGTGCATGGGGGTCTGTCAGGGAGGAGTTAAGTGTGGCACAGCAGACTTGCCCCACACTTGAGGGTTTGAGACAGCAAGTTGTCTGAGAAGAAGCAAGGGATATCAGTGGCACCCACAGTGTACTGGGAGAACAATCTCATGTATTCTGAAGCAAGGGACCCCATACCTGGTACCATCAGGAGACTGGCCATTCCCTTGCAATATAGTGAATTTTGTTGACCTTGGCACATGGTATTCCCCTTGCTGGACATCTGCAGCAAAGCAAAACCTGGGACAGACTGGTCCCTCACTGTCACTGGCCTCACATGTCTGAAGATACCAAGGAGTTTTGTCTCTCCTGTGTCACTTGTCAAGCCAGTGGCAAGATAGGTGGCACTCCAAAGGCCCCCTTAATCCCACTACCAATGGTTGGATACCTTTTGAAAGGGTAGGGGTTGATATTGTTGCCCCACTTGACCTTTCCACAGCTTCTGGAAACATATTTATTCTGGTGGTGGTAGACCATGCCACAAGGTATCCAGAAGCCATATTTCTTAGGACCACTAGAGCTCCTGCAGTGCCCAAAGCCCTACTGGGAATCTTTTCTGTGTTGGGTTTCCCAAAAGAGGTTGTATCAGAAAGGGGTAGCAACTTCATGTCTGCATACTTGAAAGAAATGAGGAAAGAGTGCTGTGTAACTTATAAATTCACTACACCTTACCATCCCCAGACAAATGGGTTTTAACAAAACACTCAAATGCATGATTATGGGACTCTCTGAAAAACTCAGGAGGAGATGGGGTGTCCTGTTACCATGTCTTCTCTTTGCCTACAAGGAGGTACCCCCAAAAGGAGTAGGCTACAGCACCTTTGAACTCCTCTTTGGTCACCCTGCTAGAGGTCCATTAGCTCTTGCAAAGGAGAATTGGGAGCAACCCGTAAAGATCCCAAACAAGATATAGTGGATTATGTGCTTGGCCTAAGATCCAAAATGGCTGAGTACATGAAGGCCACTAAGAAGCTTCAGGTAAGCCAAGAATTTCCGAAGCAATTGAATGACCAGAAGGCTGTCATGGCAGTGTATCAACCAGGGCAGAAAGTGTCGGTCCTGGAGCCTGTGGCACCAAGGGCACTCCAAGACAAATGGAGTGGACCACATATCATAGTGGAGAAAAGGGTGAGGTCACTTATTTGGTTGACCTTGGCACTCCAAGACGTCCTATCAGAGTACTTCATATGAACTGCCTCAAGCCCTACTATGACAGGGCTGACTTAACCTGCTCATGATCACTGATGAGTGACAGGAGGAAGAGAGTGACCCTCTTCCTGATCTCTTCTCCAAAACTGCAGGTGATGGCTCAGTAGATGGAGTGGTCCTGGCAGACTGCCTTAGTGAATCTCAGAAGGAAGACTGCAGGAACCTCCTAGGCCAGTTCTCTGAACTGTTTTCTCTAACACCTGGTCAGACTACATGGTATGAACACCCCATTGATGCAGGAGATAGTTTGCCTGTGAAGAGTAAAATGTACAGGCAACCTGATCATGTAAGAGATTGCTTCAAAGCGGAGGTGCAGAAGATGCTTGAACTAGGAGTGATTGAGCACTCTGACAGCCCGTGGTCTAGTCCAGTGGTGCTGGGACCAAAACCTCACTTACAAAATGGGAAAAAGGAGATGGATTTCTCCGTAGATTATAGAAGGCTCAACACAGTCACTAAGACTGATGCTCACCCTATACACAGGGCAGATGAGCTAATAGATACACTGGCATTTGCCAAGCATCTAAGCACCTTTGACTTGACTACAGGGTATTGGCAGATAAAATTGTCACAGGATGCAAAACCTACAGCTGCATTCTCAACCATTGGATGGCATTCGCAATTTACAGTTACGCCCTTTAGTTTGAAAGAGGTTGGTGAATACAGTTCTCCAAGATCTGGAAGCCTTCATTGCAACATATCTAGATGATATAGCTCTCTTTAGCTCCACCTGGGATGACCACCTGTTCCACCTATGGAAGGTTTTAGAGGCTCTGCAAAAGGCAGGCCTTTCTATCAAGGCTTCAAAAGGCCAGATGGGGCAGGGGAAAGTGGCTTATATGGGACACCTAGTAGGTGGGGAACAGATTTAGCCACTACAGGGAAAAATCCAAACTTTTAGATTGGACTCCCCCTACAACAGGGATCCAGGTCAGAGCCTTTCATGGTCTCACTCAGTATTACTGGAGGTTCATTAAGAACTATAGCTCCATTGTGGCCCCTCTTAATGATCCCACCTCAAAGAAAATGCCTCAAAAAGGAATTATGGACAGCAGGCTGTCAAAAAGCTTTCCAGGAACTCAAACATGCCATGTGCTCTGCACCTGTTCTAAAATGCCCAAAGATGCAGATGCAAGATGACCAGGAATATCCTACTGATCAGGTACAGTCAGTGGGGGAGGGAGATTCCACCCAGGTAGATTCAGGAGCCCATTCTGAAGACCCAGGGGAGGGTCCTTCCACAGGCCTTTCCATAAACAAATCTCCTAGTGCAGCTGGTAGTGGGAATGGGTCACACACAGGTAGGGCACCCTTCACACCTAGAGGCCAGGTCACTAGAGTTTCTCAAGTTAGAGAAAGGTCTTCCTCTGCTAATTCCCATGTCACTTTTGTCTCAGAGACGTCACACACATCCAACCCTGAGGATCAGTCCCTAGATAGGGAACTCAGAAAGCTGAGGTTGGAGGAGGCAAGTCTGAGGCTACACAGTTGGCCTTAGATGGGGAATCAGTGGCTGTGGAAAGGGAAAGGCAGGGGTTGCGGTTAGGTCCTCATGGTGGCAGCAGCAGTAGTTTCAGGAACCCCAGTGTTAGAGAACATACATTTAATTCCAGAAACCTGCACATGGTTGTCCCCTCTTACAAGAATAGGGATGACATTTACAAGTGCGTTGCTACACTTGATAGGGCCAGTAAAGTGCAGAGAGTCCCTCAAGCACATTGGGCTGCTATCCTGTGGTTGGTATTCACTGGCAAGGGGGGAGAAAGACTCCTTGTTGTCAGAGAAGATGACTCAGACAACTACCATGTTCTGAAAAGTACACTCTTAGATGGATCAGGCTTCACCACTGAACAATATAGAATCAAGTTCAGAAAAAACAGGAAAGAGTCTTCACAGGATTGTATAGACTTTATAGACTGTTCAGTGAAGGCCTTAGAAGGTTGGTTAACCCCTTCGCTGCCAGGCCATTTCCCCTCCTGTGCGGAGCCTTTTTTTGGCTATTTGGGGCAGTTCTCACTTAGGCCCTCATAACTTTTTCTCCACATAAGCTACCCACGCCACATTTGTGCCCTTTATTCCCAACATCCCAGGGATTCTAGCGGTACCCAAAATTGGTGGGTTCCCTAGAAGGAGATCAAGAAATTAGCCAAAATACTAGAACATTTCATAAAAAAAAAAAAAAAAAATGGGAAAAAAGGTCTAAAGAAGGCTTGTGTTTTTTTTCCCTGAAAACGATCTCAACAAAAGGTTTGTGGTGGTAAAATCGCCATTTCCCCAGCTTTCAGGAACAGGCAGACTTGAATTAGAATACCCAATTTTTCAACACAATTTTGACATTTTACTGGGACATACCCCATTTTTACTATTTTTTTGTTTTCAGCCTCCTCCCAGTTAGTGACAGAAATGGGTGAGAAACCAATGCTGGATCCCAGAAAGCTAAACATTTATAAAACGTAGACAAAATTCTGCATTCAGCAAGAGGTCATTTGTGTAGATCTTACAAGTATTTCCTGCAGACAATAACAGCTGAAATAAAAGAATATTGAAATTGAGGTGAACTAAAAAAACAGCCCTTTTTGTCCACATTTTACTCTGTGACTTTTTCCTGCGATGTCAGATTTTTGAAACCAATATACCATTACATCTGCTGGACTCTTCTGGTTGTGAGCATACATAGAGCTTGTAGGTTCATCAAGAACCCTAGGTACCCAGAGCCAATAAATGACCTGAACCTTGCAATGGGTTTTCATTCTATACCGGGTGTACAGCAATTAATTTGCTGAAATATAAAAAGTGAAAAATAAGTATCAAGAAAAACTTGTATTTCCAAAATGGGCACTAGATAAGGTGTTGAAAAGCAGTCGTTATTTGCACATCTCTGAATTCTGGGGGGCCCATACTAGCATCTGAATTACAGGGTATTTCTCAAATAGACAGCTTTTTTTCACACTGGCTTACATTTGAAAGGAAATAATCTAGAGAAAGACAAAGGGCAATAACACTTGTTTTACTATTATGTGTTCCCTCACGTCTCTGAATAAAATGGTACCTCTCTTGCGTAGGTAGGCCTAATGCTCGCGACAGGAAACACAAAATGGACACATCATATTTTCACAAAGAAAACAGAGCTGTTTTTTGCAAAGTGCCTAGCTGTGGATTTTGGCCTCTAGCTCAACCGGCACTTAGGGAAACTTAGGAAACCTGCACAGTTTTGAAAACTAGACACCTAGGGGAATCTAGGATGGGGTGACTTGTAGGGCTCTCAACAGGTTCTGTTACCCAGAATCCTTTGCAAACCTCATAATTGGGCAATAAAACACGTTTTCCTCCCATTTCGTGACAGAGAGTTCTGGAATCTGAGAGGAGCCACAAATTTCATTCCAGCCAGCGTTCCCCCAAGTCTCTCGATAAAAATGGTACCTAATTTGTGTGGGTAGGCCTAGCGCCCGCAAAAGGAAATACCCCAAAACACAATGTGGACACATCACATTTTCACAAAGAAAACAGAGCTGTTTTTTACACAGTATCTAGCTGTGGATTTTGGCCTCTAGCTCAACCGGCATCTGGGGAAACCTAGCAAACCTGTGCATTTTTGAAAACTAAACAACTAGGGGAAACCAAGATGGGGTGACTTGTGGGGCTCTGACCAGGTTCTGTTACCCAGAATCCTTTCAAACCTCAAAATTTGGCCAAAAAAAACAATTTTTCCCCTCATTTCGGTGACAGAAAGTTCTGGAATCTGAGAGGAGCCACATATTTCCTTCCACCCATTGTTCCTCCAAGTCTCCCAATAAAAATGCTGCCTCACTTGTGTGGGTAGGCCTAACGCCTGTGAAAGGAAATGCCCCGAAACACAACGTGGACATATCACATTTTCACAAAGAAAACAGAGCAGGTTTTTTTACAAAGTGCCTAGCTGTGGATTTTGGCTTCTAGCTCAGCTGGCACCTGGGGAAACCTAACAAACCTGCACAATTTAGAAAACTAGACACCTTTGGGAATCCAAGATGGGGTGACTTTTGGGGCTCTGTTACCCAGAATCCTTTGCAAACCTCAAAATGTGGCCCAAAAAAACCTTTTTCCTTGCATTTCGGTGACAGAAAGTTCTGGAATCTGAGAGGAGCCACAAATTTCCTTCCACCCAGCGTTCTTCCAAGTCTCCCGATAAAAATGGTACCTCACTTGTGTGGGTAGGCCTAGCGCCCGCGGAAGGAAATGCCCCAAAACACAATGTGGACACATCACATTTTCACAAAAACAACAGAGCTGTTTTTTACAAAGTGCCTAGCTGTAGATGTTGGCCTATAGCTCAGCCGGCGCCTGAGGAAAACTAGCAAACCTGTGCATTTTTGAAAAATAGACACTTGGGGAATCCAAGATGGGGTGACTTGTGCGGGTCTGACCAGGTTCTGTTACCCAGAATCCTTTGCAACCTCAAAATTTGACCAACAAAACACTTTTTCCTCTCATTTTGGTGACAGAAAGTTCTGGAATCTGAGATGAACAACACATTTCCTTCCACCCAGCGTACCCCCAAGTCTTCCGATAAAAATGATACCTCACTTGTGTGGGTGGCCCAGGTGCCTGCAATAGAAAGATTTCAACAACCTGTAGTTGAGAAGTGCATATTTTCTTTTATACATCTTTTAGGCTGACTCTGCTTTGGGGACCCACACAAGTGAGGTATCATTTTACTTGGGAGACTGAGGGGAACGCTGGGTGGTAGGAAATTTGTGCCGCACTGGTGATCCTACAAAGAAAAGTGAGGAAAATATGTTTTTTTCAGCAAATTTTGAGGTTTGTAGAGGAGTCTGGGTAAGAAAATGTTGGGGTATCCAGGCAAGCCACACCTCCTTGGACTCCTTGGGGTGTCTATTTTTTAAACATGTCTGACTTTGGTAGGTTTCCGTAGATGAAAGCTGCACCCGGGACCAAAAACATAGGTGCCCCCCACCAAACACAAGTAGTTTTGCAATAGATCATTTGGGTGTCACCACATACTTACGTGATGTTCTAAAACACAAAAATTGTGAAAAGAAACACACTTAGGTTATGTTAAAAAGACCCCTCACTCACCAACCAAGTTGGTGGCATGCTTCATCATCGGGGTCCAACCCGAGACACCTAGAGTGTCATAGGTGAGCTGCGACGCCTGATTACAGCGGAGCAGGTTTTGTCCTTTTTACCACACATACTGGTTGGATTTGGCACGAGGGTGAGTAATGGTTCAGTGGATCAAATTTTATTAAGAAGTGTAGGAAAATGGCACCCTGTTGCAGTTACCCCCCACTTTTTGCCTGATATTGATGCTGATTTGACTGAGAAGTGTGCTGGAACCCTGCTAACCAGGCCCCAGCACGAGTGTTCGTTCACTTAAAATGTACCATTGTTTCCACAATTGGCACACCTCTGGCACACAGATAAATCCCTTGTAAAAGGTACCAGTGGTACCAAGGGCCCTGTGACCAGGGAAGGTCCCGAAGGGCTGCAGCATATGTTGTGCCTCCCTAAGGGACCCCTCACCTAACACATGCACACTGCCATTGTAGATTGTGTGTGTTGGTGGGGAGAAAAAGGCAAAGTCGACATGGCATCCCCCTCAGTATGTCATGCCCACAAAATACTGCCTGTGGCACATGTAAGTCACCCCTCTAGCAGGCCTTACAGCCCTAAGGCAGGGTGCACTATACCACAGGTGAGGGCATAGCGCATGAGCAATATGCCCCTATAGTATCTAAGTCTATTCTTAGACATTGTAAGTACAGTGTGGCCATATTAAGTATATGGTCTGGGAGTTGGTCAAAACGAACTTCACAGCTCCATACTGGCTACACTGAATACTGGGAAGTTTGGTATCAAACTACTCAGAATAATAAACCCACACTGATGCCAGTGTTGGTTTTATTTAAAAAAAATGCACACAAAGGGCATCTTAGAGATGCCCCCTGTATTTTACCCAACCCTTCAGTGCAGGACTGACTGGTCTGTGCCAGCCTGCTGCTGAGAGATGATTTTCTGACCCCATGAGGTGAGGGCCTTTGTGCCCTCTGAGGCCAGAAACAAAGCCTGCTCTGGGTGGAGGTGCTTCACACCTCCCCCCTACAGGTACTGTAATATCTAGCAGTAAGCTTCAAAGGCTCAGACTTTGTGTTACAATGCCCCAGGGCACTCCAGCTAGTGCAGATGCCCGCCCTCTTGACACAGCCCCCACTTTTGGCGGCAAGTCCAGAGGAGATAATGAGAAAAACAAGGAGGAGTCACCCACCAGTTAGGATAGCCCCTAAGGTGCCCTGAGCTGAGGTGAACCCTGCCTTTAGAAATCCTCCACCTTGGTTTTGGAGGATTCCCCCAATAGGATTAGGGATGTGCCCCCCTCCCCTCAGGAAGGAGGCACAAAGAGGGTGTAGCCACCCTCCAAGACAGTGCCCTCCCGGACCTAAACACGCACCTAAATTCAGTATTTAGGGGCACCTAAGTACCCAGGAAATCAGATTCCTGCTACCTGAAGAAACAAGAAGGACTGCTGACCTACAAGCCCTACAGAGAAGACGGAAGACAACAACTGCTTTGGCCCCAGCTATACTGGCCTGTCTCCTGACTCGAAAACCTGCAACCAGCGACGCATGCGATAGGGACCAGCGACCTCTGAAGCCTCAGAGGACTGCCCTGGATCAAAGGACCAAGAAACTCCCGTGAGCAGCAGCTCTGCTCAATTTGAACTCAATTTCAACAACAACTTTGCAATTTTCTTGCAACTTTTAAGAACTTCACTCTTCCCGCCTGAGACGTGAGACTTCACACTCTGCACCCGACGCCCCCGGCTCGAGATCCAAAGAACAAACACCACAGGGAGAACTCCCCGGTGACTGTGACCCTGTGAGTAGCCCGAGACGACCCCCCTGAAACCCCACAGTGACACCTGCAGAAAGAATCCAGCGGCTCCCCCTGACCGCAACTGTCTGTAACATGGTCTCCAATGCCTGGACCAAGCACTGCACCCGCAGCCCCCCGGACAAGAAGGAACTGAACCTCAGTGCAGGAGTGACCCGCAGGTGACCCTCTGCCTAGCCCAGGTGGTGGCTGGCCCGAGAAGCCCCTCCTATGCCTGCCTGCACTGCTAGAGTGACCCCCGGGTCCCTCCTTTGAAACCAATACAAAACCTGACGCCTGCTTTGCACACTGCACCCAGAGCATTAGAATTATCTATTTTTGCCACAATCTTACCTCTAAGGGGAACCCTTGGACTCTGTGCACACTATTTCTTACTTTGAAATAGTATGTACATAGCCAACTTCCTACAACAAGAGATTTCACAAAAATGAAATGTCCTGTTAATAACTGAAAGGCCAAAAAACTGAACCAATGACTCACAGCTCGTGAGCTGTAAAGCCACGACAAGGCACCAACCGCTTTACAGTCCATTCACACACCTTTCATACATGACATGCACAAGACCATTCACGCCGCCAGCCACGGGCCCAGCACATTACAACACTCGCATCGACAGACAGCGCCACTCAAGGGCCCATCACTTACATACGCCCACATGCCTGATACAGCAATCACACCAGCTGATGGGAGTGTATGGACTGGCGCTTGGCTGGCAGTGTGTTGCAGTAGCCAACAGCAAGTCAATATGTACGCCATCAGCCAAGTGCCACTCCACACACAATGGCATCACTTTTTTTTGTTTTAAAAATAAAGAAACCACTAACTAATTAGAAATAATTACAAAACTACAAACACAAAAGCTCTAACTAAGTACGTGACAGAAATGCCAACCATGAAACTGAACTCATGAAAATATAAAACAGGCAATTTACACTCATGGTAGTTCCCAGTATTTCAACAGCCCAGGCTTTGAAGGACAATCTGGGCAGTACGTTCGAGTCTCCCTCCGGATACCTGTTCGAGCACAGACTCTACGGGCCATATTTATACTTTTCGACGCACAACTGCGCCAATGCAGTTGTGCGTCAAAAAATCTAACGCCGGCTAACGCCATTCTGAAGCGCCATGCGGGCGCTGTATTTATTCAATGACGTTAGCCGGCGTTAGCCGGCGGCGCTGCCTGGTGTGCGTCAAAAAAAATGATGTACACCAGGCAGCGCCGGCGTAGGAGAATATGGAGCTTGGGCGCCAAAAAATGGGGCAAGTCAGGCTGAGGCAAAATTATCGCCTCAACCCGATTTGCGCCATTTTTTTCGACTCCCAACCCCCATTGAAATGACTCCTGTCTTAGCAAAGACAGGAGTCATGCCCCCTTGCCCAATGGCCATGCCCAGGGGACTTCTGTCCCCTGGGCATGGTCATTGGGCATAGTGGCATGTAGGGGGGCACAAATCAGGCCCCCCTATGCCACAAAAAAAAAAAAAAAAAAATTACCTGAACTTACCTTATGTTCCCTGGGATGGGTCCCCCCATCCTTAGGCGTCCTCCTGGGGTGGGCAAGGGTGACGGGGGGGTCCCTGGGGGCATGGGAGGGCACCTCTGGGCTCCTTCCGAGCCCACAGGTCCCTTAACGCCTGCCCTGACCAAGCGCTAAAAAACCACGCAAAAGCGTCTGGACGTAATTTTTTTTGACCCGCCCACTCCCGGGCCTGATTTTTGCCCGGGAGTGTAAATACGGCACACATGCCTCGGAGTCAATTTTTTAGACGGGAACGCCTACCTTGCATATCATTAACGCAAAGTAGGTGTCCACGCTAAAAAAATTACGCAAACTCCATGGACTTTGGCGCTAGACGAGTCTAACGCCAAAGTATAAATATGGAGTTAGTTTTGCGTCGGAATTGCGTCAAAAAAAACTACGCAATTCCGGCGTAAACAGAGTACAAATATGCCCCTACATTTCTTAGCTGGAAAGTCTTTTTTGGGCGTGGAAAGAATGTGCTCAGCAAAGTGGTGATCTTTCAATCTAGCCACATCCCTCCAGTCTGAAAATTTCAAAGCTAGCAGTTCATCATTCAGCAGGGCACTGCACTGTCCCCTCTCAAGTTTTTTACAGACAAGCTCCCTTGGATATCCTTTCCGATTACAATGAATTGTGCCACAAGGAACAGCTTCCACTCTAAACAATTCCTTGAACAACTGCACTCCATTATATAAGTTATCTACATACAAATGTTGACTACCAAGTTCCCAAACAATTTTCTCAGTAACTCCAAAAGTGGGAGGACAACCAGGGGAGTCAATACTGGAATCCCTACCAGTGTAGACGTGGAAAATATACATATATCCTGTACTACTTTCAGACAGCATATACAATTTAATTCCATATTGTGCCCTCTTGCTAGGAATGTACTACCTAAAAACCAAATGATCCTTGAAGAGGACCAAAGACTCGTGCACAGCTATTTCTTAGCCTGGAACATAGACCTCTGAAAACCAATCTACAAAATGATCAAGAACAGGCCTCGTTTTAAAAAGACAGTCAGAATCAGGGTGATCTTGTGGCAAGGCTAATGCATTGTCAATAAAATGCAGCATCTTAAGAAGAAGCAAATACCGATTACAGCTCATGGTTGCAGGAAATATAGCTGTTGCCATCAAGGGAGTAGTACACCAATAAGAAGCCAGTGATGTCTTCCTTATCAACCCCTTCAAAAGTCAAACCTGAAAACCTTTTCATCTCCTCCACATTTGTGGAAATCCACTGGGTAGCTCTAGAGTGTGGCCTAAGTCTAGCACCGTTGTCCCTCAAATACTGCTCCGCATACAAATTAGTCTGCTCAACAATCTATTCCAAAAACACATCATCCACAATTAACTCAAAGAAATTGACAGGCAAAAAGTTCTGTATGTTTACTCTACACCCAAGGAGAGCAGTAAAGGAAGGCAACTCTGGCTTCTCCATGTTTTGGGCAACCCAGAGTTCAGGTCTTCTAACGGGAAACCTTTCAACCCCAGGTTGCTGCACTAATGGCACATCAGTGTCCTTCTCTGACACAGGCCCTTCATCTGCACTGAGAGTGGCATCCTCATCAGAAGATTCCTCTCCGACAGAAACTTAACTGCCAGAATCTCTCACTTCCTCCTCTGCCTCAGATGCAGAGTCCGTCTCATAATCATGATCAGACAATGACTCAAAAAGCATACCAACCACCTGCTGAGCAGTCATCCTGCGGCTAGCCATGATCTTTCCTACGAAAAGTAACTGGACAAATGCACCACCAACAATCAGCACTGTGTAAGATAAGTAATAAATTGTAGCTTTATCAGTAAGAGTTATAAACTCAAAAACTATACTGCTCACTTGCCTGATGTGCCAATGATATCCCACTAAAAAGAAAGAAAGAAATAAGGACCTGGTTTGGCAGTTTGGGCTGGACTGTTTTGCATATGGCTGGGTCCAAACTGTGGTGGCATGGTGAGCAAAAGAACGATGGATTAAACCCAGATCTGTTACTGGGGGTGAGTGTTTACATTGTTCAGCACTCCGTCCGTCATCCTTTTGTTTTGCTAAAGTTACCCTGAGTGGGAGGGGTAAGCTCAGACGTGGGTCCCTTGCTCACTGTACCACTGGATTCAAGCTAGCCTGGCTGATGAAGTGTGAAACCCTGAAACCAGTCCCAGGATGCTTGTTTCCGGTCCAGGGAGGACCTGGCTTGGCAGTTTGGGCTGGACTGTTCCCATGAGAAACAGGGTCAAGACTGATTTGAGTATGGCTGGGTCCAAACTGGGCTGGCATGGTGAGCAAAAGAACAATGAATTGAACCCAGATCTGTGACTGGGGATGAGTGTTTACATTGTTCAGCACTCCGTCCATCATCCTTTTGTTTTGCTATTTAGGATCTCTCCTCTGGGTGTTTTCTCAGATTCAGCTTGAAAGACTCCTGCAGGAATCCTCTGCATCCTCTGCTTCATCCTCTGACTGTCGGATCCACTGCAAGCTGCTCCAGGAACCGCTGTAACTGCAACAAAGTATCCAAGATGACTCCTGTAATCTGCAACCCCAGCTCCAGCCAGCATTTGCAACAGTTTCCAAGGTATGCACACTCTTAGGATTGGCTGTCTTTATTCTGCACCAGAAGATCTTAAGGAATCTCCCGTGGAGTGACGGAGCCACTTCTCTGCTTCTGCAGGCACCCTTCTTTAAAGACGACTAGTATACTGGGACTCCTCTCCTGACAACGAGCATGCTCCGTGGAACACAGGTTGTGGACCAATGTGACCCAGACTGTCTTAAGGTCCAGCTCTCCAAATTTGGTGGAGGTAAGAGCTTGTCTCCCCATGCTGGGACAGTACACCTGTGCGCCACCTCATCTCCAGCTCCTTGGGCTTCTGGGCATGTCTTCCAAGAATTCTTCATGCATAGTGTAGCCCAGGTCCCCAGCACTCCTTCCTGTGACGCACAACTTGTTGAGTTGTTCTCTGGCAGCGTGGGACCTTCCTTTGTCGTGCTGCGACAACCACAGTTTGCATTTTCTTTTTCCCGTGTCCTGGGACTCCAGTGGGTGCTGCTTGGTCTTCTGTGGGTTCTCTGAAGTGCTGAGAGCCCCCTCTGTCTCCTCAGTCCTAGTTGAGACCCCCAGGTCTCTTCTGGGTCCAGGCAGGTCCATTTTGATGCAAATCGTGGACTTGCCTGAACCAAGGCCTGTTGGCGGAATCCGTTGACGCAAACAGCCTGCATCCAACAACTCGACGTGGGACATGTCCTGCATCATGCAGAAACCCGCAGCCATCTTCTTTGGTGCTCTTCTGTACTCTTCTTCTTACCGGAGAATCCACGTTTGCACCATCTCCTAGGTTGGAAGTGGCTCCTGTCCTTATTGGAATATTCTGTGACTTCAGGACTTGGTCTCCTCTCTTCACAGGTCCTCAGGTCCAGGAATCCACCGTTTGTTGATTGCAGTCTTGCTTGGTTGTTGCAAAATCTCTTATCACAACTGGTAGTATGACCTGAGGAAACTTGTAGTACTTCACTCCTACTTCCCTGGGCTCTGGGTTGGGGTACATTACTTACCTTTGGTGTTTTCTTACACTCCCAGTGCCCCTCTACACACTACACTTGCCTATTGGGGAATTCATTATTCAATCAATCATTCAATCAATCCTAAAATTTATAGAGTGCGCTACTTACCCATAAGGGTCTCAAGGCGCTGGGGTAGGGATGGGGGGAGAGGAGGCTGATTACTGTTCTAAAAGCCACGTCTTGAGGTTTGTTCTGAAGAGCAGGAGGTTCTGAGTCTTGTGGAGGTTGGTGGGGAGGGAATTCCAGGCCTTGGGGGTGAGGTAAGAGAAGGATCTGCCTCCGGTGGTGGTGAGTTGGATGCGGGGGACTGTGGCGAGTGCGAGGTCGGCGGAGCGGAGGTGGCGAGTGGGAGTGTGGAAGTTCACTCTTTCGTTGAGGTCGGTTGGTCCAGTGTTGTGGAGGGATTTGTGTGCATGGATGAGGATTTTGAAGGTGATCCTCTTGTCGATCGGGAGCCAGTGAAGGGATCTGAGGTGTGAAGAGATGTGTTCATGGCATGGGAGGGCCAGGATAAGGCTGGCGGTGCGTTCTGGATCCTCGGGAGTTTTAGTTTGAGCTTGAGTGTGGTGCCGGCATAGAGGGCGTTTCCGTAGCCTAGCCTGCTGCTGATGAGTGCATGGGTGACAGTCTTTCTGGTCTCTATGGGAATCAATTTGAAGGTTTTTTGCAGTATGCGGAGGGTGTTAAAAAAGGAGGAGGTGATGGCGTTGATTTGCTGGGTCATGGAGAGGGAAGGGTCCAGGAGGATGCCGAGGTTGCGTGCGTGGTTTGAGAGCGTTGGTGGGGAACCTAGGGTGGTGGGCCACCAGGTGTCGTCCCATATAGTTTTGTTGGGGCCGAAGATGATGATTTCGGTTTTGTTGGAGTTTAGCTTGAGGTGTTTTGCTGTCATCCATTTGGCGGTGTCAAGGAGTCCAGCGCGGAGGTTGGTTTTGGCGGTGGTAGGGTTTCGGGAGAGTGAGATGATGAGCTGGGTGTCGTCTGCGTAGGATATGATGGTGATTCCATGTGGTCAGAGGATGTTGGCGAGCGGGGCCATGTAAATGTTGAAAAGGGTGTGGCTGAGGGAGGAACCTTGGGGGACTCCGCAGATGATTTTGGTGGCTGTGGCATGGAAGGGAGGGAGGAAGACTTTCTGGGTTCTTTCGGTGAGGAAGGAGGTCTGCCAGTCTAGGGCCTTGTGTCAAATACCTGCATTGTGGAGGCGTGTGCGGAGTATTTGGTGGCAGACAGTGTCGAAGGCAGCGGAGAGATCCAGGAGGATGAGTGTGACGGTCTCGCCTTTGTCGACTCTGGTTCTGATGTCGTCAGTACATGCGATGAGGGCAGTCTCGGTTCTTGCGGAATCCAGACTGGGAGGTGTTGGGTGCGTTGCTTTCCTCTAGGAAGTGAGACAGGCGGGTGTTCACTAGTTTTTCTGCAACCTTGGCGAGGAAGGGGGGGGGACAAAATTGGGCTGTAGTTGGTGAGGACATCAGGGTCTGCTTTGGGCTTTTTCAGGGGTGGCAGCGTCGAAAGAGCTGTTGATTATGGCGTGAAGCTTGGGAGCGATGGTTGGGCTGGCTTTGTTGAAAACGCGGTGGGGGTAGGGGTCCGAGGGGGAGCCTGAGTGGATAGAATTAATCGTTTTTTCAGTTTCTTTGTCATTGGTAGGGGCCCAGGTGAGTAGTAGGTTAGGGGGGTGAGTCTTTGCTGATCGTGTCGGTGGTGTGGGTGCGGGTGTGTGTGGTGTGAAGCTGTTGTGTATCTCTAAGATATTGAGGTGGAGGTGGTTGGAGAGGGAGTCGCAGAGGAGTTGTTTGTGCGTGGGGTCGATGTTGCTAGCTTTTGGTTTGGAGAGCTCTTTGATGATGGTAAAGAGTTCCTTGCTGTTGTGTGAGTTACTGTCTATGCGTTCCTTGTAGTATGCTCTTTTGGTGGTGCGTATGAGTTGGTGATGTTTGCGTATGGTGGGTTTGAGGGTGGAGAAGTTGGTGGTTGAGGGTTCCTGTCGCCAAGCTTTCTCTGTTTTGTTGTATTCACCCTTGGAGGCTTGGAGTTCAGCGGTAAACCAGGGGGCGTGCTTGATCTTGCGGGTGGTGATGTTTCTTCTAAGAGGGGTGAGTGAGTCTGTGCAGGTTGTAATCCATTGTGTGAGGTTATGGGCAGCAATGTTGGGGTAGTTGGTGTTGGGGGGTTCTGGTGGAGTTGGGCGTTCAGGTGTTCTGTGGGGATCTTGTCCCACATGCGGTAGGGTGTGGTGTGTTGGTGGTGGTGTGTGGGGGGTTTGGAGAAGGAGAAGTGGAGGCAGTGGTGGTCAGTTCAGTGAAGTTCAGTGGTGTGAGTGTAGGTTATGTGGTTGCTCGAGGTGAAGATCGCGTCTAGTGTGTGTCCTGCTGAGTGGGTGGGTGCTGTGACCAGTTGTTTGAGTCCAAGGTTCGTGAAGTTATCTAGAAGGGATGAGGAGTTGTGGTCGTGGGGGTTCTCTAGGTGAAAGTTAAAGTCACCAAGGAGGATGTAGTCTGTGGAGGTGCGGGCGTGAGGGCTGATGGTGTCAGCGATGGCGTCACAGAAGGGGGGTGAGGACCTGGTGGTATGTAGATGAGAGTTCCTCTGAGGGTGGTGTTGTTGTTTATGTGAATTAGGAAATGCATGTGTTCTGCACTGTCTAGGGTGTCGTGTGTCTTGGTGGTGACCTTAATGGTGTTTTTGTATATAATGGTGATGCCACCTCCTGGTTTGTTTAAGCGCTCTCTACGATGGAGTTTGTATTCATCTGGGGTGGCTGTGGCTATGTCTGGCTCAGATAAGGGGTTCATCCAAGTTTTCGTGAGGAAGACAAAGTCTGGTGAGTGTGATGTGATAAGGTCCCAGAGTTCGATAGCATACTTGTGCATGGAGCGGGTGTTTAGAAGTATGCAGTTAAGGTGATTGTGGGAGCTGTTGTTGTTGTGGTGCGTGATGGTGTTGGTGTGGGGGTTTTGGTGTTGCTGAGGGTTGTGGTGGTGTAATGGAGTGTGTTAGGGTTGTGGGGCTTGTTGGTGTTGGAGTAGGGTCTGTTGGGGTGGGTAAGTACTGTGTGAGAATCTTTTGCGTTGGTGTTGTGGTATTTGTTCTGGGGAGTGTTGGGGTTGGTGTGTGGCATGTGGGTGTTTCTGGTGTTTGTGGGGGAGCAGGAGAACTGGCAGGCATAGCAGGTAAAAGGTCCCTGTGTGTGTTTGGGGTTGGCTTGGGTGCAGGCAGGGAGTAGTCCTGGGTTGAGGGAGTGGAATGTGGTTGTAGAATAGTGTTGTCTGGGGGGGTCTGGGTTAGGGAGACCAGGGGGACTGGCGCCAGGTGCGGTCCAGGTGCGAACGGGCGCAGACAGACTTGCCTCTGATGCGTCTTAAGCGTGCCAGCGCCGCGGCCACGCAGCCGCCACCATTAAGAGGGTGGGGTGGGAGGGTGGGGCAGCTGTGAGGCGGGAGGGTGGGCCAATGGGTGTGAGACAGGGGCAGGGCCGTAGAGATGGCAGCGGCAGAGGGAACAGTGACCGGCCTGAGCTGGTAGCAGAAACAGGCGGTGAAAAACAGGCAAAACGAAAGATATACAGGGGGGCACAGGGGCAGAGACGCGCTAAGAGTTGAAGAGCAGAAAAACACAAAGCATCAGGACAGACGTGGCTATAACAGAATAGACGCTAAAAACAGCAATACAAACGCCGATACAAATTACAGAAACACAGAAGGATTACTTACGGGAGGCGGGGCGGGCCAATGGGTGTGCGAGGGGGGCGGCAGCGGCGGGGGAACAGTGACCGGCCGAAGCTGGTAGCAGAAACAGGCGGTGAAAAACAGGCAAAACGAAAGATATACAGGGGGGGCACGGAGGCAGAGATGCGCTAAGCGATGAAGCGCAGAAAAACACAAAGGGTCAGGACAGATGAGGCTATTACAGAATAGACACTAAAAACGCCAATACAAACGGCGATACAAATTACAGAAACACAGAAGGATTACTTACGCGACAAAACCAGGGAATGCCTACCATTAGGCACCAGGGATGAGGCGCAGGCGGGTGCCTGCGGGTGGAAGAGGGCCTCGAACTGCTGTCCAGGGGGCAGTCATCAGTATCAGGGGCACGGGGCAGGCTGGTGGAACCAAGTGAACTCCTGGCCAGAACCCGGTCAGGGAGTTACATTTCACTTTCTTAGTATATGGTTTGTGTTGCCCCTAGGCCCATTGCAATCTATTGTATTTTCTACTGTTTGCACTATTCATTGACTGTTTACTTACCTGATTTTGGTTACTAGTGTATATATTGGCCCTCATTCTGACCTTGGTGGTCTTTGCGCGAGACCGGCGAGTTACCGCCGCGGTGAAGACCGCCGACCGCGGCGGTATGCCGCTGTGCGCATTCCGACCGCTGGGAGCGTTCCGCCGGGAAACCGCCAGCAGCCACACTGGCGGTCGGCGGAAAAGTGGAGACTGGTCAACCTCCAGCGCCACGCCAGCAGAACACCGCCCACAGAATTACGACCCACATATCTGTGTGGCGGTCTTCTGTTGGCGGTGTTCTGTTGGCGGTCACCTCCCCATGGCTCCCGTCGCCTCCCGGAGGACCAACGCACAAGGTAAGTGAGGGGAGGGGGAGGGGGGGTGTTGTGTGATGTGGGCGTGCATGGGGGTGTGCGTGTGAGTGTGTAGAGGGGGTGTGTGAGTGCGTGTATGCGGGCGGGGGGTGCTGCTGTGTCTATGGGTAATGTGTGCTGTTCGGCAGGTGCGCATGTCTGCATGTATGTGTGCGGGTATGTGTCCCCGTTGTGTATGTGTGTGTAGGGGGTGTGTATATGTGCATGTTGGGGGTGTGTGCATGTCGGGGTGCATGTATGTGCATGTCGCGGTGGGGGTGGGGAGGGGGTTCGTACCACCTCTGGGGGGTGGCAGGGGGGTAGAGGGTGTGGGGGGAGGACTCGGGTGGGTAGTGGGGGGTGGGGGAGACCCCTATCAGTGCCAGGGAAGGAATTCCCTGGCCCCGATAGTGCTTACCGCCATGGTTCGCATGGCGGTTCCCGACTGCCAGAAACCGCGGCGGTAGGCAGGGTCATGATACCGTTGGCGGTCTTGGGACGACCGCCGGGCCGGAGTGCGCAAACTCCAGCCCGGCGGTCATGACCGCCGTGGCGGTCGGAGTGGGGAAGTGGCGGTCGATCGCGGCGGTGACCGCCGCGGTCAGAATGCCATTTTTCCGACCGCAGGTCTGTTCGCGGTCCGACCGCCGCCTCTCCGCCGACCGCCAAGGTCAGAATGAGGGCCATTGTGTATGATACTTACCTCCAGTAAAACTGAGTATAAGTACTGTGTAACTATAGTGGTATTGCAGGAACTTTGCATGTCTCCTAGTTCAGCCTAAGCTGCTCTGCTACAGCTACCTCTAGACAGCCTAAGCTGCTAGAACACTGCCTACATTTCACTAATAAGGGATAACTGGGCCTGGTATAAGATGTAAGTACCTTAGATACCCACTACAAACCAGGCCAGCCTCCTACAAGGACCCCCAGCAATACCATTTCAGCATTCTGAGGGTTGCTGGCAGCCTCAGCTGCTGCCACCTAACATACAGGTGTCTGCCCTCCTGTTGCTTGACAAGCCTGAGCCCAGGAAGGCAGAACAAAGGATTTCCTTTGGAAGAGGGGTGTTACACCCTCTCCCTTTGGAAATAGGTGCATAGGCTTGGGAGGAGTAGCCTCCCCCAAGCCATTGGAAATGCTTTGAAGGGCACATTTGGTACACTCCTTGCATAATCCAGTCTACACCAATTCAGGGGCCCACAGTCCCTCCTCTGACGCAAAACTGTACAAAGGAAAGGGGAGTGACAGTTCCCCTGTCCATCACCACCCCAGGGGTGGTGCTCAAAGCTCCTCTTTTGGGTGGTTCCTGAATTTTAGAATGCAAGACTCCAGCAGGAATCCTCTGCACCATCCACTTCAAAGTCTCACTGAAGAATCTGCATCTGGACCCTCCAGGAACTCTGCAAGCTGCAACAAAAAAGCAAGACTTCTTCTGCAACATTGTATCTCCAGCTCCTGCCAGCAACTGCAACAGTTTACCAGTCGTGCATCCTTTGAGGACAACCCATCTTCAGTCTGCATCAGAAGAGCGAAGGAATCTCCCTCACGGTGAAGGAGTCAGTCCCCTGCTTCTGAAGGCACCAACTGCGATGACAACCAGCTGCGTGCATCCCCTCGCCTGCTGAACTGCATTGATCCTGCATCACAGGTAGACTGAAGTGGTCCCGACGGAACTAACGTTCACCTGTCCAACTTTGGTGGAGGTAAGAGGTTGCCTCCCCATGCAAGACAGTACCACCGTGCACGGTGTGTTTTGCAGATGCCAAGGCTAGTTGGCATCCTGCCATGAAGTTCTTCATGCATCTTGCAGCTCTGGCCCTCAGCATTCTATCCTGCAATGCACAGCTTCCAGAGTGGTTCTTCGGCAACGTGGGAGCCTTTGTCATAGTGATTACACCTTCTTTGTTCCCATGCTGTGGGACTCCTGTGTGCAGTGCCTAGTCTTCTGTGGGCTCTCTGAGTTGCTGAGAGCCCCCTCTGACTCTCCCTCCTTGGTAGAGTCCATCTTGTCCTTCCTGGTCCCGGGCAGAGCCATTTTCCACTATGTGTGTCAAGGCTTGTTGACAGACTCCAGTGGTGCAAACTAGACTGCAATCCTCCATCTGGCATGGGACATCACTTGCACCAACCAGGAACCCAACTCCACCTTCTTGGGTGCAGTACTGACTGTTCTTCTTCACCAGTGGTTTCCCTTTTGCACCTTCATCTGGGTTAGCAGGGGCTCCTGTTCTTCCTGGACTTGGTCCCCTTCTTCCACAGGTCCTCTGGTCCAGGAAACCACTGTCTTGCAGTCTCTTCTGGTTCTTGAATAATTCTTTTCATTCCTGTGTTTCCTGGGAAATATTTTGTGTTTTACTCCTGCTTTCCTGGTCACTGGGGTGGGTTCTGGTACTTACCTCTGGGGTTTTCTAGTACTCTTGCCTCCCCTCTAAACACTACACTTGCTGTGGGGACCTATTTATGCATACTAGTGTATATAATTTGTGTATTACTTACCTCCTAAGGGAATACAGTCTCTATGGAATGTTTGGTATTTGTGTCTCCAAAATAAAGAACCTTTAATTTTGTAACACTGAGTTTTTTCTTTCATGTGTGTGAGTACTATGTGACTAAAGTGGTATTGCATGAGCTTTGCAAATCTCCCGATAAGACTTGGCTGCTCATTGAGAGCTACCTCTAGAGAGCCTGGCTTCAAGACACTACCTACATTTCAATAATAAGGGATAACTGGAGTGGGTATAAGGTGTAAGTAATATGGGTACCCACCTCAAAACAGGCCAGCTTCCTACATCCAGCAGCTCATCAGCAGTGATTGCTGGGTCCATTGTGCAACAGGCAGGGTTTGGTGCCTTTCCTTGGTGCAGCATGTCCACAGTTGTTGTGCCTTGAATATTCGTGGTGCTGTTCTTCTTCTGTTCATTGAATCTGATTTCTTGGACTATGGATACCCATTAAATACTGCATTTAGTGGGTGTTTTCGGGGGAACCTGGTAGTGACCAATTGGTCATCGACCTTAGGGTGGCTACACCTATGAAGCGATCACTTCCTCTGATGGAGGAAAATGAAATGGAGAGTCAACCTCGCATGCAACACCTTAGGGATGGTGAATGCTAGGTAGGGCCAGGTCTTCTGACCTTTGTTTGAGTTTCCCACCATTGCTCCAGCCAAAAGTAGTGGTTTGCAATGGGGCAGCCATCTGCTGCTAGCAACAGGCCTGCGCACGTATGCCCTTTAAAGCTCACTGTCAGTGCAGTACACATTCCTGAGGGAGGGGGTGTTAGCACCTCCACCCAGTAAGGGCTTTGTTCCACATCCCAGAGAGAAGGATCTCTCACCCCCGGGGTTGAGATTGGTGTCTGCCATGCCAGGGTAGTTAGCTTTTGCAAGGGGCACCTCCAAGGTGACCCCTCAGTACATTTGCTAATAAATCCAATACTGGAACCAGTCTGGAGTTATTATTCTGAGTTGTTTGATACTAAATAACCCAGGGTTCAGAGTAGCCATCATGTAGCTGTGAAACTCGTACTTACCAGTGTCCAGCACATGTATTAAAATGGAGGCTCTGTTTAGTCACTATGCTCCACGTTTGGCAAGGATACAGTGGGAGAATATATCTCATGCAGCCCTCACATATGGTATAGTGCACCCTGCCTTAGGGCTGGAAGGCCTGCCAGAGGGGTGTCTTACCCATAGTGCATGCAGTGTATAGTGAACAGGGCACACCATCAGTGTGCCGTGTCCAGTTTTTTTTAGGTTTGCACCAGAGTGCCCGTCCTACAATGGTAGGACTAGGTGCATCAGGATGCATGGACCTAGAGGGTGGCACAATCAGTGTTGCTGCCCTCAGGGGCATACCTTTAGTATCCAATGCCCTGGGTAACTAGGTACCATTTACTAGAAACTTATAGTACCAGCTAAGCGTGTTGTAAATTGTGCCAATGCATCACAATAGTTAAGGGAAAGAGCTCTGACCCAGGGAACCTGGTTATCAGGGACCCTGGGCACTAACAACTTCTAAGCTACATCACATACCAGGCAAAAAGTTGGGGCAAACTATATCAAAAAGAGGCCTTTACTCACAAAGGGTTTTTAGGGTCCAAGAGAAGAAAGCCCTCTTGGTCAAACAGATTGCTCTTTTAGTAGAGGTTGCGTGCCCTATGGACTCCAGTGGAAGGCCCTCTACCCGACTGTCCAGATATCTATATATTTTTTATCATAATCTCTCAAAGCCAAATGCAAGGATGCACACCAGATCACAAAAAGCATGTTTTGTATGTAAGAAGCTAGCTTTCTACCAAATGTGGAGTAATTCCATTCAGCCATCTTGGTTGTAGTGCTGTTCAAAAAGCAATATTATAATTGTAGAAGGGAAATGAGGCAAAGGCAGGTAAAGAGGTTTTCATGTACATGCGTGGGTAGATGTAAAGGAATATAAACATTTTTATGGATTCAAAAGTAGGTAGAGATAAGGAATGTGAGAGCTTTTTACATATCAGTGCAGGTAGAGGTAAATAGAAGTAATGATTTTAGAGGGTTTAGGGGACAGTAGAGGAAAAGAGAAGTAAGGTTTTTCTAATACGTTTTAAGGCCCGGTTGAGGTAAAAGGAGGTGAGGGTTTTAGGGTTTAGAGGTGGGTGGAAATAAATGGAGGTAAGTGGATTTTCACATTCAGGGGTGAGTAAATTTAAAAGGAGGCAAGGCATCTTTAGGGTTCAGGGGCAGGTAATGCAGAGGAAGGTAAGTTTTTTTTAGAAAATATATATTTATAAATATGTGTATATGTACATATTTATATATATCTATGTAGTTATGGGTAAACAGTTAGGTCAGAGTGTCCACAGCATTGAAATAACTTTGCTTTGCTAATAACTTTGGAGACATTTGACAAATCTTCACAAAACATTTTTAAAAACTTAATTCTCCTCCATCCTCCATTTCAGGATGCAAGGGCATAAATTAGAAAGATATAAGGAGTGGAGTGAGCAAAACTAGACCCCAAGGGACGTGGGAGAATTTAAAATTGGCTGTCCGTGACTAGTAGTGTACAACAATTACAACATTTTGTGGCAACCATTACAGGACGTAGGTACAGAGTCCCAATTGACATGCATGTGGGGAAAGCCTGTTGAAAAGGATGACAAAAAGAAGAACATATGAAGAATGATAACACATTTATTGTGCTTTTGAAAAAAAGACATAGAACTCCTGCCAACTGGCCGGACCGCATCTCAGGGAGATTCTCTTCCTTTTTTCCTATGACTGCAAAATATGCATAAACATTTCTTAGTAAATCAACGTCTGACTAGACAAAACTCTATTCAAGATCATCAAGAGACATAATATAGAAAACTCATAAGTGGCAGAAGCATTACAAATCCCTTAGGAGTACTTTCAGTTCCAACCCCATGGGCCTTTTGTTTCTACACCTATAATATATCCACATTTCAAACACCTAAGGGCTAAACCTCCATTCCCACTTCAGATTTTCATGGAAATCTAGTCAACAATGTGGTACACCATCTTATTCCTGTCATTGTAATGTTTTTCATAAAAATAGCTCACCGTGTGATATTGGGGGCACTTGTTGTCAATTGCTTGCATATGTTCCAGGATCCTCTTTTTAGCCTGGTGAACTGGGCTCCCTATATAGCTCTTTTTGCAGGGCCACTCCAAGACATATATGTCAAATTTAGAACTGCATGTAAGGAGTTTTGCTATCTTTCTAGATTTTTGCCCGGGTGGAATTTCATATTCAGTTCTCACTGTACTGTATCTGCAAGCTTTGCACCTCTTGGGCCATCATGGGGTCACCAAGGTGTTTGTCTGTTCTGGTTGTGATATTACTGCGTACTAGTATATATCCTTAAGGCGTGTGATAATGTGTCTGGGATCAAGAGTTGCACCTATGATCTGGTCATTTGAAGGGCTCAGCCAATTGGTCCTAAGAATTCTTTCCACTTCCCTATGTTTATTGTTGTAGGTCGTTATGAGTCTGATGGTGTTATCGCTTTCTTTGTCTCCTTCTCATGTGTGGTGGCATAACATGTACTTTCTGTCCTTATTTGCACTCTGTCAACTGTTCTGTGAGGCACCCATGAGGGTCACCCTCTAACCTGGAATCTAGTAAATAGGCTCTCCTATACTGCTGTAAATGGTTTGTTGGACCTACAGTTCCTTTTGGCCATCAACAATTACCCATATGGTAAACTTAATTTTAATGTTTCGGGGTGACTACTAAGTGTATGTAACAGGCTATTCCCTGCTGTTGGTTCCTAAAAGAGTTTTCTTGTAAGTTTGCCTTATATCACTTCTACCACACATCAATGAAATCAATTCTGTTGGTAATGATATTGCTTGTAACATTCAAATTAATACAATTATATCAAAAAGTCTCTAGAAAACTCATGACAGACTCTGTTGAGCCCTTTGATATGATGATAAAAGTCATTAGCAGTATCATCTGTGATTGATGTCCGCTCCTCTTACCAGCACATAAATAAATGAGCATAGCTGGTTGCAAAGCAGGTACCCATTGCAGTGACTTTCAGTTCGAGATAGATGTCCCCATTGAACATGAAAATATTATTGGATAGACAAGATTCAATCATCTCCATGATCATTTCTGTAAGTTGCAAATGGCAAATAGGTTTTGCTCTCAAGTTTTGTCTGCATTCTTGTAACTTATGTGTACGTTCATAAGGATAAACCCATCTTTTCAGGCAATCACATCTATTTTCTGAAGGAAATCCTTTGTGTTCTGCATTTATGAGGGCAATGCAAATACAAAATCTCTGAGTTCTCTTGGCATCTCTTCCTTCTGTGATAATCTACTCGAGCATGTTAATTGACAGATACAGTTCAGCAGCAACCCCCCTTATAAAGTTACATGTTCATGGCCTTCTTCTTTTTAGAATATCTTGTAAATGGCTGAATATAATATATATTTTTTGAGTAATACGTAATCCATGTGAATCAATGTGGTCTGTATCTTCTTTCTTCTCAGCAGTGAATGTACTGTAGTGCCATGTCTGTAGGACTTGTGTGCTTTCTTCGAGTTGCTAGCACTTTTGACTCATGAAGGGATACATATGAATACAGCGGGTGATAATTGCGTCATACTATGGGCCCTAGTGTTCTCTGACCTAACAAAGGAAAGATCCTCTTTGTGTACCATCTTGGAAAGTGTTGGACCTTGGAGGAGCTAGAGTTACTATTCCTACTCTAGTTGGTGTTCCAGTAGACAAAGCCTTTGACTTCAAATGGATTAAATTTACTATTTCCAATCCAGTCTAAGCAACACTAGGGAAATAGTTGGACTTAGGAGTGGTGAAATTCAATGTTCTGGCTACAGTCTAAACAGCAGTAAGGAAATTTTGGACTCTAGAGGGGTTCAACTTACTATTCCCACCAGAAAAGTAGGAAAAGCAATGGATTTTGGAGAGTAAAGTATTTCCACTTCAAACAGGTCAACAGTAGTGAAATTATTGGCCTTCCGAGGGGTGAAATTCACATTCTCACTCCAAACTTTGCAATAGTAGGGAACGTGTTGGACCTCAGGGTGAAATGCATTATTCCCACTTCAAACAACACTGCGGTCTAATCAAGAGAAAGGAAAGTACTTCACTTCAAACAAATTTCAGATAGGAGTAGCCCAATATATGTAGAAAAAATATTAAGCTCTGCATATGAAAAATAATAATTATCATAAGAATATATGTATAAAAAAAAAAAATAATAATTAAAAGCAATTCATCATTTCACATAATCAGTATTCAATAAAAAAGTATTAATTAATAAATAATTGTTATTCAATTATTACTTAATTCACTTCCCACCATGTACGCCCACAAACCTAGCACCCAGCACATAAAATATAACCAAGAAAATAACTATTCCACAACTTGTGTATTTTAAATAAATTAACTAATAAATTAGCAATTAATAACTAATTGTTATTTACTTATTATTTAATTACTTTTCCACCCTAAATGCCTGCAAAGGCATCCTGCAAATAAAATTAAAAAGAAAATAAATAAAGAAGTACTCCACAAGGTGACAACACTGGATACGGAGTTCCACCAGTCATGGTAGTTTCAAGATGTTGCATAAATTATAAATTTAAGTTATAACTAAAGCTTTAGAATTTCTAATGTTTGTCTAGTTTAAGCTACGTTTGTAGAGAAAGAATAAATCAAGTTTTCCTACCTAAAACGTATACTGACCTTTGTTTTTTTTATTGAACTTCAATAGCTATTATTATTGTTTTATATTAATAAAAATGTGTTTTAAATGATAGTGTGTGTGTCATTTATTACTTTGTCATTAATTGAAGTGTGATATAGTGCAATGGACGAGAGATGCGTACAGTGTAGTGTGGTAGAGTGGGGTATTGTACAGTGAAATACAGTGCAGTGCAGTATAGTATAGTAAGGTAACGTACAGTGGAGTAAGGTCTTACACAGTGGAATCGTGTGAAACAAAAATGCAATTTATAATGCATTCTAATACCTGGGGGTGTCTAGGCGCTGGATCTCAGAGAACAGTAGCCAACTGAGCAAAGAAAAAAGATGCTGAATAAGATTTATTGGGTGAAAAGTCAGGTCTTGAGGGTTTTTCTGAAGGCTAAATGGTCGAAATTGTTTTCAGTTCAATGGAGAGCGAGCTCCAGAGTCTAGTTGGACTAATGGCAATGCTTCTTCCATCCAAAATACATTTTTTAAATGTAGGAACTATAAGGTTGTAGGCTGTGGCAGATCAAAGTGGTCTAGCTGGAATATGCCATTGAAACCATTGCCTGAGATAGTTGTGGCCAATGCCGTGGGGTGCCCTAAATGCACTGCACAGGGCTTTAAAATCAATGCGCTTCTTGACAGGAAGCCAAGAAAAAAGATTAAGCTTGGAGGAAACAGACTCAAATTTGTGAATGCCCAAAAGTAGGCGAGTGGCATTCTGTATGATCTGGATTTTACTGAGACATTTTTTCCAAATGTTGCCAAATAAGAAGTTCTGGTAGTCAACTTTAGATAAAACCAAGGCTGAGGCCAAAGTTTTCTTCAAGTTGGACAGCATGAAAGGGAAGATTTTCCTGAAGATCTTCATAGTGTAGAAGGTGGTTGAGGTAATGGTATTGATGTGTCCCTCAAAAGAAAGGTTACTATCAAAAACTACCCCTAAGTTTTTGAACTTATTGACAGGGGACCAAGCTCCTGCGGCCACCAGGCAGGAGAACAGAAGTAGGTGTTATTGCCAAAAAGCAGGAACTCGATTTTACTAGATTTAAGTTTTAAGCATTTCAGAGACATCTATTTTCCAACCTGAAGCAGACAGTCATGAAAGCAAGTGGCTCTGTCTGCTGGATTGCTGGCCACGGATATTACAATTTTGGTATCATTGGTGTTAGATACTACTGAGAAACCAATGAACTGATCAGTTTAGCTGGAAGGGCAATGTAAATGTTAAGGAGAGTAAATGCTTGGCCCTTACTCCCAATGGAGGCTAGACGATTTAGAAGAATCTTGTGATTAACAGTGTAGAGTGCTGCCTGGAGGTCCAATATGACCAAGGCAGTATTACTTCCTGCTTCACCAGTTCGTCTTATTTGCTCTGATGCTGTAATAAGGGCAGGTTCCCTGCTATGGTGACTTCTGATGCCGAACTGAGTGGGGTCAAGATGCCCATTCTTCTCGATAAACCAATGTAATTCAGCATTCATGGCCATTTCAATTACTTTTGCAGGAAAGTGGGGTATGAAATAGGATGATGGTTGTTGGGGATCATGGTGTCAAGATTGAGATTTTTCTGACGAGGGAGACTAGAGATTTGCACTTGGGAGGGACGTAACCCGTGCAAAAAATCTGATTGAAGATGTACATTAAGGGCCATATTTATACTTTTTGACGCAAAACTGCGCTAACGCAGTTTTGCGCCCAAAAAATTAGCGCCGGCTAACGCCATTCTGAAGCGCCATGCGGGCGCCGTATTTATTCAATGACGTTAGCCGGCGTTAGCCGCCGGCGCTGTCTGGTGTGCGTTAAAAAAAACGACGTACACCAGGCAGCGCCGGCGTAGGGGGAAAATGGCGTATGGGCGTCCACAAATGGTGCAAGTCAGGCTGAGGCGAAAAAATCGCCACAACCCGATTTGCGCCATTTTTTTACGACGCCCATCCCCCATTGAAATGACTCCTGTCTTAGCGAAGACAGGAGTCATGCCCCCTTGCCCAATGGCCATGCCCAGGGGACTTCTGTCCCCTGGGCATGGTCATTGGGCATAGTGGCATGTAGGGGGGCACAAATCAGGCCCCCCTATGCCACAAATAAAAAAATAAAAAAATACTTACCTGGACTTACCTTAATGTCCCTGGGGTGGGTCCCTCCATCCTTGGGTGTCCTCCTGGGGTGGGCAAGGGTGGCAGGGGGTGTCCCTGGGGGCAGGGGAGGGCACCTCTGGGCTCATTCTGAGCCCACAGGTCCCTTAACGCCTGCCCTGACCCAGGCGCTAAAATCCGGCGCTAATGCGGGATTTTTAGACCCACCCACTCCCGGGCGTCATTTTTGCCCGGGAGTATAAATACGACGCATATGCATCGGAGTCATTTTTTAAGATGGGAACGCCTACCTTGCATATCATTAACGCAAGGAAGGTGTTCACGCAAAAAAATGACGCTAACTCCATGAACTTTGGCGCTAGATGCGTCTAACGCCAAAGTATAAATATGGAGTTAGTTTTTCGTCGAATTTGCGTCGAAAAAAACGACGCAAATTCGGCGCAAACGGAGTATAAATATGCCCCTAGATGTTCTGAGATAATTTCTGGTGCTTGATGTATAATTTCAGGGAGACAGAGATCAACGGGAAAAACAGATTTAGGGCCTGATTACCTGAAGCTGAGTCTCAAAATGGCTGCCAGCACTTCCTGGTTGAAGTGTTAGCAGCCAATTAGATCTCTGCAAAAGATCGGCAGTATTTGCAGAGTCATCATGACCCTTTATATACAAATTTGGATTTCCTATAAATTCTCTTAATCTACTGAACTATTGACACCAAAGGCAAAAAGGGTCACCTGTTGCCCAAACTGTACATTTCTGCCAAATTTAGTGTAATTCTGTCCAGTCGTTCGGGCTGCAGGTATGTCGAAACAGTCCATGGGAAATAACATGAGAAACACACTTTTTTTACCTCCCCCTTTTCTCGGCCCTCCCTTGATGGATCACCCTGAAACTTTCCATGCACAACATGACCTAGGAGGCACTTGTTCTGGAAAATTTTGTGATGATTTGTCAAGCGGTTCCAAAGATATAGCCAAGTTAAAAAATTATTTTTCTACAGAAACTCAGTCCTAACTATAACTACCTAACTACCTACTAGCCACCACCAGTAGGTGATATATATATATATATATATATATATATATACATATATCATCTTTACCCAGGGAGCATGCTTCACTCTGCAATTTATTGTCCGAGCAATCCCAGGAGAATGCACAAATCCGATACGACTTATTGCTTTTTTATAAAGAATTTATTGTTTCATAACAATGAAAGTGAAAAGTGCGTTTTGGCAGAAGCCTTCTACTGGGCCATACATTAAAACAACCATGGCTCCGCACAGCCTTTGGCATCCAGCCAGGCCCTGTGGCCAACCCCTCTACATGCAGACATCCAGTGTCAGCTGTGAGGTGCTGGGTTCCATCAATGAATGGGTGTTTTTTAAAGTCTGTTTTGGATTTGTGTATCCATTGTGGATCCATTGTGGGGCCACACTGGGTCTGACAGTGGATACCCAGATCTGCAGTTCAGCTCAAAAAAAGGCAATTATTTGCACATGAGGGGCCATGATGGTCCTCATCCATGTGTCTTAAGGGGTCAGGATACTTTTTTTCTGACTTCTTATGTTTCATCTGTTTTTCCCCTTTTTTTCCCTTCCAGGCCCAAGCGACAAAGAAAATGGTGGCTGCAACTTTCCTGTCAAGTCGTGGCCGGCCAATCAGAGTCTTACATTTCCCCGGGTTTCATGGATCCTCAGAGAATTGATTCGCAGAGTCAACAGACGATTTTCATCCTTAGATATAATTTTCTTTTCGCTTTAATGACTCTGAAACTACTGAATGAAGCATGCTTTCTATACTGACATCTGGCTTTCTGCCAAAAGTGTGGTAATTCCATCCAGTGGTTTGAGCCGTAGTGATGTGTTCCTATGGGAAACTGCAGGAGGAAACACGTTTTGGGACCCCCCTTTTTCTCAGGCCCCACTTAATGAATCACTCAGAAACTAAAGGTGAGTGGAAAACTAGTTTTGAACATATAGTGGAGATTCATCAAACAGCACTAAAGTTTTAGACAAAACAAAAAAGTTTTTTCCTGTGGAAATTAGGTTCCATCTTTAACTATTGTATTTTGCAAGTAGATAATCAACACACACACACACACACACACACACACATAGGCAGGATGAAATATATATATATATATATTGCCTCCTGCCTTTCATTACCTACCCAATAATTAGTATTTTGTGGCCCAATATAAAATTAACTTTTTGTGCCTTATGCTTTAACACTTCTGAATTGAATTAGAACTACAACCACCCCATAACCCATAATCTTGCAAAATGTCATCTACATCCTTTTAGCCATTTTCTCACTAGGTATGTAACAAAAGTTTAAAATATACTCAATAAAACAGAATTGCATGCTACCCCCACTTCACTGTATTGTTGTGTAGCCATTTTAGTTATAGCTCCATGCATGTTTCTTTAGCATACTAGGCCTGCTGCTGTGCACTTTAACCTGCTGGGGCCCTGTCAGAGGGCCCCTGCACTGCCCATGCCAGTGGCATGGGCAGTGAAGGGGCCCCCAGGGGCCCCACGACACCCGTTCCCGCCATCCTGTTTCTGGCGGTGAAAACCGGCAGAAACCGGCTGGCGGGAAGGGGGTCGGAATCCCCATGGCGGCGCTGCTTGCAGCGCCACCATGGAGGATTCTCCCAGCCGGGGGTAATCCGGCGGGAAACCGCCTGACCCGGCTGGGCGACCGCGGCTTTACAGCCGCGGTCGGAATGCCATATGAAGCACCGCCAGCCTGTTGGCGGTGCTTCCGGCGACTTCCACCCTGGCGGTCATAGACCGCCAGGGTTGGAATGAGGGCCTCAGTCTCCTACACCGCAGGTGATTCTGCTGCTCAAAATCCAGTAGTCTCATTAGAATAATGACAGCCTACGTGACATGGCACCCCCAACGTTTGGTCAGGCTCTAACTTTCAGGTCCTCCTTAGTGTCTGTGTCTCACTATATACAAAGACACCTCAGTACCACATATGGAGATGTCCGTGGTATTGAGGATTTCCTCCTCAGCTAAGTAGGGAACACCTATCTGACGCTGCAGGTTGTTCAAGCTTGAACTCTAAAAGGATAATCCCCATTTGATGTGCTTATCTCTGAACAAATTTACTGTTCATTATGGCAAATCCACAGCAGGTAGCAATTGCAGTCTGTATGAGACCACCCATTAATACACAGGGGGGTCCAGTCACATTTAATGTTGAAGCACATGCAGCTTATAGAACAGAACTTTTTTATTCTTGGGTCACATTTCCAGCAGTAGATGGAACTCAAATACATTTTATCACTATACACCTGCAAATGTACCTGGACAATACAGAGCATATGCATCTTTAGAAATAACTTTATCTTATCAAGAACATAATAATTGGTTTGATGGCCCCCTACCCCACAACATTTTACCTGTTGGGTTAGGTCCTGTAGGTAATGATGGATCTACCTGGCCTTTAAAGCCACTTATACACCTCATCCAGCTGGAGCGAACCTAACGGTAGCTGAAGTCCATCGCTTATATACTGATCTGACAGCAATATACAGACGATTAGTACAGTTTGTAACGCAAGCATTAAACACAAACCCAGCACGTGCTGCTCCAGTGCAACCACATGCAGTGACGCCAGGCATTAACCCTGCGACTGTACATTTGATCATGGGTAAGGTACTCGGCAAACGAGGAGAAATTCCGCTTTGGTTAGCTTAAAAAATGCGTTGGAAGCAGTATTTCCCCATACAGGACCTCAGGATAACCACAGAATACTAACAACATGCTTGCTGTTTGGGATGGTTCCAACAATAGATAACTGTATTACATGGGGCCCGGTATTTGCCATGCTTTATACTTCCGCACGTGGTACACCAACACTTTCCAATTTACAGGAAGTGTTGAAACAAATTCAAGATGCATAAGGGGCTGCCCTAGATTTGGGGATACAATTAATAAGCAATTTTGCTGCAGTATCTTCAATAATCTTAAGTAACCTTAAAGGGGAAGCAGTAGCACTAGCAGTGCATTTGCGGCTCCAGGACATTCTCCAACAGGATCAAGAACGCAAGCTGCCAAAGCTTATCGCAGAAATCTACTCTAGCATTGGTCAAGATAGTCTGGGGGCCAGACCAACAAAACCGCAGTTCCATGGTAAATCTAATAGAGATTTTACCAAGCAAGCTCCTGAGGGCAATAAGAAACACTGGGACAAAAAACAACAAACTCATAAAAAAGAAAGGGGAGAATCTTCGCACCCGGAGCCCCCACAGAAGAGATATAGGCCCTCATTCTGACCTTGGCGGGCGGCGGAGGCCGCCCGCCAAAGTCCCGCCGTCAGGTTACCGTTCCGCGGTCGAAAGACCGCGGCGGTAATTCTGACTTTCCCGCTGGGCTGGCGGGCGGTCGCCTTCAGACCGCCCGCCAGCCCAGCGGGAAAGAGGCTTCCACGATGATGCCGGCTCGGAATCGAGCCGGCGGAGTGGAAGCTGTGCGACGGGTGCAGTTGCAGACGTCGCGTATTTCACTGTCTGCGAAGCAGACAGTGAAATACATGTAGGGGCCCTCTTACGGGGGCCCCTGCAATGCCCATGCCAGTGGCATGGGCACTGCAGGGGCCCCCAGGGGCCCCGCGACCCCCCCTACCGCCATCCGGATCCCGGCGGTCGGACCGCCGGGATCTGGATGGCGGTAGGGGGGGTCGGAATCCCCTCGGCGGCGCAGCAAGCTGCGCCGCCTTGGAGGATTCAATGGGGCGGCGGTACACTGGCGGGAGCCCGCCAGTGGTGCCGGTCCGACCGCGGCTTTACCGCTGCGGTCGGAATCCCCATTGGAGCACCACCGGCCTGTCAGCGGTGCTCCCGCGGTCCTCCGCCCTGGCGGTCTTTGACCGCCAGGGTCAGAATGACCGCCATAATCTCAGAAATAGAGACAATATAAAAACGCCTGAAACATATCAATATACTGATACACGCCAATCTAGTTCCTTTCATGACTCACTGGAAAAACGCAGTGAGAGAGGTGGGTGGTCAGAGCGAAGAACTGAATACGTGAAACAGAGACAGGAAGCACAACGCTCAACAGAGGTTTCTGTTAAAAAGGAAGAGAAACCTCCTCAACAAAAACCCTAATTTGAAAAGAAAAAGGTGGCAGCAGTTGCAGTTCGACATGCCACTCAAGAAGAGGGTCCTCTTGAAGAACAGGGAGTGGGCACTAGTGCTACTAGACAGCATGGCAGAGGTCACAATATTTCACTGAAATCTTCTAGAGCATCTGGAAGTGAAAGCAACTGATGACTTCCTACAAGTAGAAGCAACGTGTCTTGATGCCTGACAGGGTGTACAAAGTAAAGCTACAGCTGGAAGGAGACATTAAACACACAATAGGCACAGTCTTTTGGGATCGCGTGGTAAACATATATGATATTTTGTTGGCAAACAAGATTGGCCACCTGAATTTGTCCGTACCTGCCTATATGGGGAAGATGTTATTAAACCTTCTTTCTCGCCCCTTGTTCCCAGGGAGCTTTCAGAATCCTAAGCCATCGTTTGGGCATTGGCGCAGGCACCCGTGCTATATCGCAACCATGTAGGATGAGACAAAGATTCCCCCTTCCATGTAATTCCGATTAAAAATCAACCACACCCTCAACCCCAGTATCCTATTAAACATGAAGCTAAAGTACCCATGAGGGAAATCCTCACACAACTGGAATACCAGGGCGTAATCAAACCCTGCGTCTTACCTATGAATAATAATCTATTCCCAGTAGCTAAACAGGACCATTCATGTAGAATAGTCTTAGACGACAGACATTTGAACAATCATACACACACATATGCTATACAAAACTCACATATCACTGCACTTATGAAAAACACGCAAAAAATACAAAACAACACTGGTAATTTCCAATGGTTTCTTCTGCCAAAATATAGCACCTGAGGGTAGAGACTTAACAAGTTTCAGCACACTAGGCTCCCAGAAAAAATTATGTAGTTTACCCCAGGGGTACAAGAACAGTCCAGGACTGTTCGCAGCTCGCATGACTTCAATATTGCATGACATTGACCCTGAAGCGTGGTCCTATGTAGATGATATCAATTTCAGGGATAATGAGTTACTGCAACATTTAAGATGGGTAGCCCTCATTGTTGTGGGATTTGCCGAGTTCAGCTACAAATTCAATTTCAAAAGAGACAAAAATAGCCTTCCTTAGCGTCCTGTTTTTGGGACATGAGCTATCGAGTGAAGGAAAGAGCCTACCGTCACAATTCTCAGAAAAATGCGCACAATTACAAACTCCAAATACCATTAAAAAACTCCAATCTCTATTGGGTTTCCTTAATTTTGCCAGAACTTACATTCCTGATTATGCATCACACATAAAACCTTTATATGATTTAATATGTCCTGACTATTCAAGTAAAATTTGGACTGTCGAACCCACACGCACACTCAGGGCTCTGCAAACGAACATGCTTGCAGCACAACATTTACACACAAGGGATAACAGAACACATTTGGTCATCAGAGTAATTGCTGGTGCTATTGGATTCACCTATGTAACTTTCAATGATGGTGAGACAGTCCCAATAGCATACAAATCACATTTGTATTCAGCAGCAGACAATGCTTTGCTCCCACTGAGAAAATTCTCACTGCTGTTCAGATGGCTGTCATTAAAGAAAGACCTCTAGCCCAGGGCAACACATTATTGTCCTTTCGCCAATTCCAGCCCTTGAGGCTTTTACCAAAACCAGCCTTCCAAAGGCTAAAGCATTACATCCACAATGGATTCAATGGGCAACGTCTTTGACAGCCACTGATGTATGCTACATTTGTGACAAAATTACAAACTCACGAATTTTTGTAATATGAGCTAGAATACCCAGTTCCAGCAAATACACTGCCTATTGATCAGTATCAAAGAGTCATGTACACCGATGGCTCAGCGCAACCTGCAATTGTCACAAAACATCAATACTCCGCTGCTTGCGCAGTTGTAAGCAGCTATATGGAGGATAATACATTTTGTCCCCAACATACATTTACGCAAACCCTAGGGGATTGCACAGCACAATTAGCAGAGCTAAAGGAACACATGGATCCTGCACAGGTAACACTGATTGTCTGTGATTCGTATTACTGTGTCCAGTCCTTTAATGAATATCTGCATTACTGGTGCCAGAATGGGTTCAGAGATTCTAAAGGCAACACCATCAAACAGACTTCTGGGGGGGAAAATAGCGGATCTGAAGGAAAGGCTACCAAATGTCCGTGTTGTACATACACTTGGACACCAGCGTGTTGGAATACAAGTTGCTGGGAATATACTGGCTGATGAAGCCGCAAAGTCAGCAGTAGCTACAGCCACTGTTGCTGCAGTAACCCACTTAAGTGCGAAACCGGACGAGGACATATGGGCTGCCATGAAAGCTACAGCTGAAGGTAAGCCAAATCCAAATGCCTTTCCTGCTAAATATTTCTCCCGATTGGGAGGCTGCCTAAAAGCTAAGTTTAAGATACCAGGCTTAGGGGTTCAAGAAATTCCCAACAAAGACATAAGACCAGAGTTGATTAAAGCGGTGCATGAGGAGGCAGCATTTGCCCATGCTGGTGTGGCGGCTACAATATCATTGTTACAAGCCCGTTATTGGTGGCCAGACCTCTACAAAGAGGCTTACCTTTGTTGTGACATCTGCCAACACATTAAAGTTTCCACTGCTAAACTCCCACCACCCCTCCTTATTTCAAACAAACTATTACAATGTGTGTACTTGGACCATTGTGGTCTCCTAAAAACGGACAGTGCATACAAATACATCTTAGTCACTGTTGACTCTTGCTCCAGATTTCTATGGGTGTGGCCACAATGCTCAGCTGATGCTCGGACTGGTATTAAAGATTTGTGAGTCTTTATTGGTACATATGCAGCTGCGGCTTTCCACTCAGACCAGGGCCCTGCTTTCACCTCAAGATCATTCAGGAACACCATGGCTTTGTTAGGGGTCCAGCTCCAGTACTCATCTCCATTTCATTCTGAGGGAAAAAGTGTCCTGGAGTGATAAAACAGTGATTTAAAGCAGTCCTTAACAGCCAGGGTCTTAGGTACGGGTCATGGTTGGCTTAATCACCTGTATGGAGTCCAGGGAGCACTTAACAATCTGCCCTAGAAGGTCCCTGGGGGTCGTACTTTATATGAGTGCCTGTTTGGAACCCGAATGTATGTTCCAGATCTTGATGGCCCTGGCATTTAGACAACAGAAACACCCTTTGACATAAATTAATGTGTCACAGTTTTACAGGAATTGCAACAGTTCTGAGATGACAATGCTTCTGCCAGTGCTGCCTCCACAGGAATTAAGGATGTAACTGTAACCCCTACAGGCTGGATGCCTAAAGTTGGGGATCTAGTACATGAAAAGGTTGCTGTGAAAAAGGAGTTTTGTCCTTCATATCGTGCACCGGTCCCAGTCTTGGGAATACACGGTACCAGAACTGTCATTCTACCACCGTTGGCTGGTGCCAAAGAAAATCGCTTTGTATCCATCGACAATGTCAAACTACACCATGTGGCCGATCCAGCACATCAGAACAAAGGGAACAGTCAGTAGTTCCCAAATCCCCCTCACTGTTGGTCAAGAAGTTCCTCTATAAGTTGTAAGCAGCAACACTGATACCTTTCCGACCGTGGGGAGGGTGGAAAATGATCTTGCATTAGTTCCACTAACATCTGTTTTAACAAATAATATAGAAACAATGGATCGATTTGACACAACTTCAACACAGACGGATGGCGTCATTTATTTTGAACCACAGTGGGAGACACCCACTGGTTCTCCACCTACAAACACGGGCCCGTATTTATACTCCGTTTGCGCCGAATTAGCGTCGTTTTTTTCGACGCAAATTCGGCGCAAAACTAACGCCATATTTATACTTTGGCGTTAGACGCGTCTAGCGCCAAAGTATGGGCAAATAGCGTCATTTTTTTGCGTGAACGCCTTCCTTGCGTTAATGAGATGCAAGGAAGGCGTTCCCGTCTAAAAAAATGACGGCGACGCAAATGCGTCGTATTTATACTCCCGGGCAAAAGTCACGCCCGGGAGGTGGCGGGTCAAAAAACCCCGCATTTGCGCCACTATTTAACGCCTGGGTCAGGGTAGGCGTTAAGGGGCCTGTGGGCTCAAAATGAGCCCACAGGTGCCCTCCCCTGCCCCCAGGGACCCCCCCTGCCACCCCTGCCCACCCCAGGAGGACACCCAAGGATGGAGGGACCCACCCCAGGGACATTCAGGTAAGTTCAGGTAAGTATAATTTTTTATATTTTTTAATTTTTTTTGGGTGGCATAGGGGGGCCTTATTTGTGCCCCCCTACATGCCACTATGCCCAATGACCATGCCCAGGGGACATAAGTCCCCTGGGCATGGCCATTGGGCAAGGGGGCATGACTCCTGTCTTTACTAAGACAGGAGTCATTTAAATGGCGTCTGGGCGTCGAAAATAATGGCGCAAATCGGGTTGAGGCGATTTTTTTGCCTCAACCTGACTTGCCCCATTTTAAGACGCCCTAACGCCATTTTCCCCCTACGCCGGCGCTGCCTGGTCTACGTGGTTTTTTTCCACGCACACCAGGCAGCGCCGGTCTGCTAGCGCCGGCTAACGCCATTCCATAAATACGGCGCCCGCATGGCGCTTCAGAATGGCGTTAGACGGCGCTAAATTTTTTGACGCTAAACTGCGTTAGCGCAGTTTAGCGTCAAAAAGTATAAATATGGGCCATGGTTCCAGCTTTTGCAAGAACTGTTTCTGGATACTTTTCTGACATCAACGACACTGTTTCGGACTCATTCACTTCTTCTACAACTGAACTGTCAGGAACACGTAAGCTGACAAACTGGCTAGAATAAAATTACTTTATGTTTCTATTCAAATGTCTTTGACTGTACTGGCTTTCCTACTTTGGATTGGATTTGTAATAACATTCTTTCTATTAATACATGGTAATTTTTTTCCTGAAAGATAAATAATTGAACTGGTTCATGAGGTCCTAAAGCCACATTTTTCTTCTCACAAGGCCCACAGAGACTTGTGCTTTGTGAACATTTCCGCTATACCGATTCCTGATGGGATTGTTTGGGATAAAGTAACATTTGATATATACGGCCCTACAGAGGGCATTCAAATACTATGGGGGTCATTCTAACTTCGGCGGGCGGCGGAGGCCGCCCGCCAAAGTTCCCCCGGCAGAATACCGTTGTGCGGTCAAATGACCGCCGCGGTAATTCTGGCTTTCCTGCTGGGCGGGCGGGCAACCACCAAAAGGCCGCCCGCCCGCCCAGCGGGAAAGCACCAGCAACGAGGATGCCGGCTCCGAATGGAGCCGGCGGAGTTGCTGGTGTGCGACGGGTGCAGTTGCACCCGTCGCGATTTTCAGTGTCTGCCACGCAGACACTGAAAATCAATGTGGGGCCCTGTTAGGGGGCCCCTGCAGTGCCCATGCCAGTGGCATGGGCACTGCAGGGGCCCCCACGGGGGCCCCACGACACCCGTTCCCGCCAGCCAGGTTCTGGTGGTGAAAACCGCCAGAACCAGGCTGGCGGGAAGGGGGTCGGAATCCCCATGGCGGCGCTGCTTGCAGCGCCGCCGTGGAGGATTCCCTGAGGCAGCGGGAAGCCGGCGGGAAGCCGGAGGGAAACCGCCGGCTTCCCTTTTCTGACCGCGGCTTTACCACCGCGGTCAGAATGCCCCCGGAAGCACCGCCAGCCTGTTGGCGGTGCTTCCGTTGCCCTCCACCCTGGCGCTCATAGACCGCCAGGGTTGGAATGAGGGCCTATATGTGTTTAAGCTTTCAATGAATGATGTAATAATACCTGGAGGTGTTTCCAATGATTGGGATGTGAAAACAGTTGATATTATGATGACTGAATTACAAGTTTACTCTGTATATGAAAACAAAGATGTTTATCAATCTAGAGAGAGTTGTGGCAATATGTTTTGCTATAATTATTATGGGCACCATTTCATCCATAGAGCAAGTACCCCAAAGACTGTTTTTAATTACACACAATGGGAACATTATCCAACTCCACCACAAAGGAGTTCTAGAACATATTCTGAAAAGTTTGCATATTTTTCTGGGCACAATGTCAAAAATGCTGAGTCATATTATTTTAAATTGCCATTGATAGAAAATGTATGCATATTACTGACAAATACAAAATGTATTTATTTGGATTCCTTTGTTTCCTGGTTGACTATAGAAGGCTAGGAATATCAGCTGAAGTCTATTGACTTAAAAAGTATGTGGGGAACTAAACATTGGCAAATGTGGGGGATGGAAGCTTTATTTAGAGCATGCCTGATTCCTGTTCAAATGATATTTTTAAATGAAACTGTACAACAAACAAGTTGTTTAGGCTTAGCTAAAATTAAGAAATTGAATTCCCTCAGTATTTCTGCCCCTGCAAAATTTCTTAATTGGCAAAAGTATATTAACGCAACTGAAGATGAGTTCGATGAATGGGTCCACAATGGCACGTTTAATGATTCACTGTCACATCCTGGCGGGTGGTTATTGTGGCCAATAGATACCTATGGGTGTCACAAACATTTTATAAACTCCACGGGGTTTTAGACCTAGTAGGCCGGACCCTCGCTATATATCATCCGAACATGCGGGTAAAGTAACAACATACAGTGTAGGGAAACTATGCCAGCAATGGTTAAAGAGTTCCTCACTAGATGCTGTTAAAGAACACCTCAGTCACCTGTCTAATAACACCAACTTACAGGATTTCCTGTTAGGCCCCTGGAAAAAATGCAGAAAGTGCTTCTTATATGAAGTAATGAAATTTGGAAGCTTTCCCAACTAGGAGCTACTGCCCGGTTAAGGCCAATAGACCAGGAAAATTTACAGAAGGCAATAGCTGTTGTGGATAATGGGATTAATACCCTGTCCGACCGGATATACACTCTAAATAATATAGGTGGTCATTACAACCCTGGTGGTCGGTGTTAAATCGGCGGTAAGACCGCCAACAGGCCGGCGGTAAAAAAATTGCAATTACGACCGTGGCGGAAACCGCCAACAAAGACAGCCACTTTAACACTCTGACCGCCACGGCGGTACAAACAAACAGCGCAGCGGTCACCGCCAACAGACAGGTGGGAGACAATGTACCGCCCACACTATTATGACAGGCCAATCCGCCACCTTTTCCGGGGCGGATTCACCGCGGATAAAAACACTGCGGAAACAGGAATCCCGAAGGGAAAACGCTCACCTCTACACACCCCACAAGGAATGAGGATGTCATGTGCAGCGGTGCTTGAGATGGCAGTGCCCTGTTCAGCAGTGCTTGAGACGGCGGTGCCCTGTGCAGCAGTACTTGAGATGGCGGGCTCCATTGCAGGGTCTCAGCTGCTGGCGGTCCTTCATGGCCCAGCGGGGCTTTTGCTGGCGGTCCTTCATGGGCCAGCGGGGCTTTTGCTGGCGGACCTTCATGGCCCAGCGGGGCTTTTGCTGGCAGTCCTTCATGGCCCAGCGGGGCTTTTGCTGGCGGTCCTTCATGGCCCAGCGGGGCTTTTGCTGGCAGTCCTTCATGGCCCAGCTGGGCTTTTGCTGGTGACACTTCAAGGCCCAGCGGGGCTACTGCTGGCGGGGGCCTCCTGGGCAGCTGGGCTGGTGCTGGCGGTGGCCTCCTGGGCAGCTGGGCTGGTGCTGGCGGTGGCCTCCTGGGCAGCTGGGCTGGTGCTGGCGGGGGCCTCCTGGGCAGCTGGGCTGGTGCTGGCGGGGACCTCCTGGGCAGCTGGGATTTTGCTGGAGATGAGCCCCTGGGCATTGGGGATGATGGTGGTCTTCTCCGCCGTTCTGCTCTTCCCAGACTTGCCGGGTTTCTTGTGGCTCTTCCCCACCTTGGAAGGTGTCACAGCTGACTCCATACTCCCACCGGGACCCCTGGGAGCGGCATAGGTGGCTGGAGTCTTCCCCCTCTCCTGCCGGGCACTGGCCAACTTCTGATGCTTCACAGGTGGGGGACTGTCTGTGCTGTGGCTCCATGACACACTGGCTGCCCTCGTGGCCGGTGCACTCCAGATTCCGGTGACTACAGGCACCACTGGTCCCGGAGATGTTGTGGCTGAGGTGCAGGTTCGGGACCTATGAGATGGACGGGGTGGGGGAGGTGTGGGAAAGAGGTCAAGGTTGGACAGGAAATGTTTTTGGGACACACTGGGATGGGTAGCTGGAGGGGTTTGGGAGTGGAGGAAGAGGTGGTCGTTGTAGGAGGTGTACGTTTGGTGACTGTGGGTGAAGGTGCATGCGCTGGAGGCTGTCGTGAGGTGAATGGCTGTTGGGTGGGTGTGTGCCTGCGTTTGTGTATCTTGGGAGGGGGCGTCACAGACACACTGGGAGAGGACACAGGGGACGTGTGAATGGTAGTGGGGATGGTGACTGCACATGAGCGGGGTGTGGAGGTGGGTGTGCTGGAGAGGGACGTAGTGGCTGTAGAGGTAGTGCATGCAGGTGTGAGTGTAGACGAGACTGGGAGGGAGGAGGGAGACGAGGAGGAGGGGAACACAGTGGAGGCAGTGGATGTTGGTGTGTCTGCATGTGTGTGATGCTTGCGTGAGTGCCTGTGGGATGTGTGGTGCTTATGTTCGCCTGAGATTCCCTTGTGTGTTGACGTGTGTGCATGTTGGTCTGTAGGTGCTTGGGATAGGCTGAGGTACAGGGGATTGGGTCGGGGTGGAGGAAGTTAGAGATGGGAGGCTAGAGACTGGGACAATGGCTGCCATCAGTGCTGAGGCCAGAGTCTGAAAAGCTCGCTGAAGGGCCACCTGACCAGAATGAATTCCCTCCAGGAATGCATTTGTTTGTTGCAACTGCCTTTCTACACCCTGGATGGCATTCAAAATGGTAGACTGCTCAACAGTGAGGGACCTGAGGAGGTCAATGGCCTCCTCACTGAGGGCAGCAGGGGTGACTGGGGCAGGGCCTGAGGTGCCTGGGGGGAAGGTTATGCCCACCCTCCTGGGTGAGCGGGCACGGGGAAAAGGCTGAGGGGCTGCTGGGAGGGCGGTGCTGGTAGGGGGGGTGGCGGCTGTACCTGTAGATACGAGGGGCACAGATGTTGCCGCCACCACAAGGGAGCTCCCATCAGAGGACGAGTCCGTGTTGCTGGTGTCAGCTCCTGTCCCCGCCGTGGAGCTCCCCTCGCCCTCCGTCCCACTGGTGAACTCTGAGTCCGTAGTCTCGTCCTTCAGGGCCATGTGGGATGCAGCTCCCTCGTGCTCCTGTGCCACTGCTCCTCCGCCTGATGATGCTAATGCACACAAGAACAGGGAGACAACAAAAAGGAGGGGAGACAGAAGAAAGACATGTTGAGTGCATGCATTACCGCTACCGTTGGCGGACACGACAGACACAGAAGCCCCCTGCACTACGCCGCTCTCTTGAGCTCCACAGTTCAATTCCTGGGAAATGGCCTACAAGGCTATGGACAACATCTGCACACATAGATGACACAGGGGCATGACTAGGTGTACTTGGCACTTGTGGTTCTAAAAATTCTGGACCCATGTAATTTACTTTGCCACAGCAGTACGATTTTAGTATCAAAAGACCGATAATGACTAGTACACTAAGCATGAGCATTTTCGCTCAATTCCAGCAGCGTTTTTACCTCGAAATCGCCATTTTCGTCCTGCACTCGTGGCTCCCATTTTATACACGGCAGCCATTTTTAAAAGTTGCCCTCACATAGGCTTATAATACAGTCAGATTTGATTCCAAGGACACATACACCTTGATTGACTTTTCTCTGACCTGGGCAAGCTGGAACCATTGCCTCAGGCCAAACCTGTTTGGTCAGTCCCTCTCCCAGTGGCCGAATCAGATAGCATCAAGGCACACCATGCCATAAAACCCTTATTATCGCTCACACACCCTGCCTAATCTTGCTCACACCTGCACCTGCTCTTTTCTTCTTCTTACTTTACGAGGGGGAGGTGCCCATTTTTATTGGGGGTCCACACTTATCTGATGTAAAATACTAGGCCTTGCCGGGTAATTTATTATGGGTTGGATGACATGAAATATGAGGTTTCATCATGACACTGTTTTTTCCTTTGTAGTGAAAACATGTGAATGACCAACCAAAATGTCAAGAATGTTTGCCTGAAGCTTAAAAAACTGTATATAAGGAAACCTGACTTTGCATTGACACACAGTCTCCTGAGAACATACAAACCGTGCTGTTGTACTTCTAGGACGCTTGTTATTTGGCTGCAGCCTATAAATTCGATCTTTGACTTCACCTAGAAGACTCTGAGTTTCTGTGGTCTGAATCAGGAAAGTACCCGAGGTCTTTGGGTGTACCCTGGCACCGCTGGGTTACCGGATCAGTACCGGTTCTGAAAAACCCAGTACCTCAGTTGGCGCCCAACTTGGGGCGATACCAGCGGTACCGGTCCAAGCCTGAGGTCCGTGGGGAGCTTCGTGTGAAAATTCTGAAGGAAGGCCGCCACTTCATCGACCCCTGCATGTCGACGTGGTCCGAAAGTCTTTGCTGCGAGGTTCCCCGCTTCCCGACGGCTACAAAGGACTGCTGCCCTGGCTATCGCCCTGATTTGGACCCTTGATGTTTGGTAGAGCGAAACGATAAGACGAGTCTTCTGGTGACGTCATCGATATTTTCAGTTAAGTATAAGTGGAGCGTCTCCCAGTCCTTAGTTGGACACTTGGTTTGGTCCTTAGTTGGACATTTGGTTTGGTATCCCTTCGGGATCACTTTGATTTGGAAATTGCAAGTACCAAAGCCGAAGGACTCGTGTATTCACGAGACTATCGTAAACGATAATCCTTTGAAGTTTGAAGCTAGACTAGTGAGCGAAGATGCCTGGTCTTAGCAGACTTGGAAATTTGTTTTGTCTTGGTTGAAAAAGGGACTCCCGGTTGGAGGACTCATGTCCGGTTCCTCCGATTGGAACTCCAACCTATGAACTATATGTGAAACACGGCGTGGGCCCCATCACGTTTAATAAAGTATGGGTCCGCTATTCTTGGAAATAAATGTCTGTGAGGCTGTTTTTGCATTTTTTTGGAACACTATTGAGAAAAGTTTTCTTTTCTCTTGTAAATATGACTTACAACTAGGATCTGCAAACGGTTCTGTAAGTAAATTGCGACGGCGCTATTTATGAAAAATGGCTAAAGCGCGCTGTATTGTGTGTACTGAGTGTTTTCTGTTTATATCTGAAATTAGCTCAATGTGTGTTTGTTGGTCTTCTTGATGTTTATAGTTTGTTAAGTAAAATGTTGCTTAATTAATATTAAGTAGAAACTTAGAAAAAATCCAGAAATGAACCATGTGATGTGCTAACATAGCTATATGTTGCTCTTTAATTTATAGAATGAGCAATTGTGCACATATACAAAGCTGCCGTTAAATGCTTAATAAATTAGAAAACACATTCAATAGATATAAATAGGGCCCCAAAAAAAAAACGAAATTATCTATTTTTGCAATAAAAAAAAGAAATATATTTACAGCATTTTTCTTAGATGCATTGTATTAGATGTTCACAGGCAAACTTTTCAGCTGCAGTATATTTGATAGGAATGTTCAATTCAGCCAGCACTTTCCCAGTTAAACATGGGTGGAATTTTGCATAACCTTCCTTTTAAATGAAAGTGGCGCAAAAATGTGACGCATTTCAAGTTAGGCTTATGCGCTTAGGCTTGTGAGTTAATGTATCCCAAATAATAGGCAAGGGATGCAGCTTGCTTTTATATGTGGAATTATCACAAAAAAAAGAATAATTGGGTTTTTATTTTTTTTATTTTAAAAAGAAAATTATTAATTATGGAAAAATTATTTAAAGAATAAGTGCCTTTCAAAATCGTTTTTTAATATTTATAAAGCTTAATACCTATACTATGACCTCTTAACATTAAAATTTAATTTAAGTTATGTTGCACCGCTAAAATGACATTTGTATGTGCAATTTTCCCTTGGCGCAGGAGCAAACAAGCTCATTTCTATAAAGTATAAGTTAATATTTTCAATGGCTGACTCATGGATTGTGTAAATGACATTCTGGTAATGCATATTATGCAAGAAAATTGTAGGATATTGATTTTTTAATGCCTAAAATATCAAAGTCGATTTTGGGCAAAAGCACTGTTTAAACTGCATTTTCTTTCATTCAGAGTACTTTTTAAAGTGTCTCAGGCTTCAGTAAATGCATACATTTAGGTTTGATATATATTTGCAGGTTGTGCCTTCTTGTGATTCAATGAGTCAATGTGCCAGTACAAAGGCTTGTTTTAATATCAAGGTTGAAGGTTCTAACTTCAACTGGGCCTACTGAGACGTTCATTCATTCGAGGTTGATGAAATATGTACCATTGCATGGGATTGCAACAAGCATTTATTCTAACAACTGGTATGTGTGTTATTAAGGTTTGTGAATTATTCACAGTAAATGTAGTTTAATAATCTGGAAATAGAGATAATTTTTTTTAGCGCCTAAAAAGGAAAAATTATTATTTTTAAATAGAGTGAATTATTGCAGGTTAGAAGGAAAATAGGAAGGCCTACTGTCTTTGACAGATTCAGAGTGGCAGAAGCTAGGAGAGCTACAGAGGCTGGCTAAAGTCACGCTGCTGAGATGCTATCTTTAGTTTTCCCATAAACAATGGAGGAGGCTGTCATGTTGACACTTGTGACCTTTTAAATTAGGGCCTTGTCTCTGTGAAATGCAGAATGACCCTACGGGCCTCTAAAAGTGGGATTTCTGGTTTCTCCAGAAGAACATCAATACAATTAAAGAACTTAATTCCAAAGGGAAAATATAAAAAAAAGGGGTTTCTTCGAAGGTCCCAACATCATGTTAAATGCTCTGCAGAACTGATACATTTGTGTCTCCGTTCTAAAAAAATAAAATGATGCCTACTAGTTGATTTTATTTGACAGAAAACGAAGTGTTGCATTAAGTCTTAGACAGAAAATAAGATGCAGCCCTTTTCTAAAATTTTGAAGGCTACATGCCTTAATGAGAACGATTTGCCAATTAAGACTTATTTTTCACAGTGGAAATTGTAGGTGCCAAATTAATATGGAGTGTCAGTGTAACAATTTTTACTTTTAGAAAAGTAAAACTAAGGTGGCTTGATGTTGCGAAGTAACTGACAAGAGGGTAACAGTTAAGTAATGGAAATTTATTTTCGTGTATTTGGTCCTATGATGAATTGTTCTTGCTGGTCCTGTATGTTAGAAGAGAAACAGTAAAGTTATATTTGACAGCAGATTTCCATTGCCTGGTGATCTACTGTCAAAAGGAGGGTAAGGATTTTAAACCTGACAAATTAAACAGGCCCAAATATTGGGTTTTGGGCTGCAGGTTTACAGTGCATAAAGTACATGACATGGTGTTGTGTGTCACCGCTTATTCACACATGCTATTGTTTTGTCTATGCTTTTTGTGCTTGATACACAGCAAGTATATCTGTTGGCTTGACGTTTTGTGCGTTTTTATTATTTTTTATTTGTTTTTTCCATGTTTGTTGCTGCTTTTGATACTATTACAAGCTCCCCTGTGTTGTGAGGGGATGGTCATGACGATGCCCATCGCTACGCAACAGTTGGTTGAACTTGTTCTGGTTACTAAATTCCACAGATAATGATATTTCATGCTGTGAACATAAGAGACAACACTTCACCAGTGCATGTCTATTTGGCTATAATGGTATTGAAGGAAAATAAAAAGAGATGTACAGGATCAAAGTGCGTCACCTGCAGTTAGTCACGTTACTGCCCCTTCCCTTAAAGGAACAGGCAGCCCTACATTTATGTAGCCTTGATTGGACCTAAGGATGAAATTATAGATCTGTGACTCAAGGTGGCCTAATTTCTATATTACATTAGTTAATGATGTTCTGTTTCCTAAGTAGCATATGGCTTTTGTTTCTTAAAAGAAAACCAGGTTTTCATTTTTTCCTGAAGAAGGAACTGAAACATTAGCTAGGAGTACCGTATATGGTGTAGTCGCCAACGGTAGAGTTAAAATTTGTGTAACTTTGGCCTTTGTGTATCACCCGTACTCTCGGTGTTGTGTCACATGCCTGACTATCACCCAAATAATTTTTTGTTCTTCCTATAGATTTTTTTCTTTTGTTACTTCCCCTGACCAATGTCGCATCATGCTTAGTTATTGAGATTTTAGCTATGTCCTAGTCTCATTTCTCTTTTTCGAATTCCTTTCACCAGTCAGCCCTTTTATTATTATTGATGTATTGTTCAGGTTCACATTTCCAGACTGCAGTGATGTACCAGGGACCCCCATGTTATGTATAATTCCCTTTGGTATGACCAGACTGGTTTTCAAGAATTTGCCTTAGGCCTGCTTCAATGTTTTCCAGCCTGACTGTCAGGGTAGCGATAGACTGGTTAACTGACTCAATATTATAGTAAGACAAGTTTTCCATCTCAATAGGAGATATCTTATGTTTACCTTTTTGAACATGACAAATTTTCAATGTCTATTTTAATTTGGTTTTCGGTTCCCTTCTGTTCCTGTTACTTTAATTTTTGGTGGGATCAGATGTGTCCTAATCATGCAAATGTCAGGACCCTCTAGTTCTTGTCTTTTTTTTTGCACATTTGACTATTAGCCTGTGTATTGCATAGTGCACCTGATGCACAGTTTTTAAAGGAAGGTTTCTACATGTCCCTGATAATCGGTATCATGTGATTTCTCTATTGAGATGTTCTAAGGTAAGGAGGAACACCTAGACTTAATCATTGAGGAAAATATGTGTTTACCCCATTAGACAATGCCACTGTGTGGGGAAATCCATTCAGATAGAATTCTCATGTAGCTATAGATGGCAGAGAATAATGGAGAGAACCCAATTAAAGATGCTAGAGACCCTGTTTTGCCCTTCTGCCTTTGTCTTTGTATTTTATGCCCATGGTGTATGGCTACTCCTTTGAAGATTGCAGACCACCTGCTTGCAGTCCCCTTGTTAAAAACCATGAACTGTTTTTTACTAAATTGAAGGAAACTAACAACTGTGGCACATTTCCTACGTCACTAGATTCTGCGGGTATCAAGTCATAATAACCTGCAGGACATTGATTTAAGCCTAATTCCCATCAGTGACAGCTACAGATGAAAGACGGACGTCTTGGCCTCTATAGTCTCAGCACCCAGAAAGTAGCAAAGCTGGACAGCGATCGCCAGCGCATGGTATCGTACTTGCTCCATCAGACGGCGTTGGACATCGCAGAGCCAAAGTTTCAGTGTAAAGGAGCTAAAGAGAAGGATTCCTGTTGTTGATGGCAGAGCTGTTTTGAGGTTTCATTTCTCTACCTGTCATGTGCTGGTAACCTCTGACAGTGTGCAATCCCTTGAGCCCCTTGGCCTGAGTTTTGGCCACACACCCCCTTTTCTTTGCTCCAACGGAAGAAGGGCAGTGCACCGGAGATTTCAAATTTGGAAAAAGGCACTATATTGTGGTGCCCATGAAAGAGCAGCTTGAGCGTCCTCTGACACTAAATAATGAGTGTTGGAGTCTGAAAGTGCTGCTGAGCTTGAGCTATTTCCCAATTAATGGTGCTTGGGTCTGCACGAGATGATTTGTGCCCTTGATCAATGAAGAGCACATTGTTTGTAGTGTCTGCCACAGAGGAGAGACACTGGTGCATTGCTTTAAGACATTGAGACTTTCGAGTGAGCTGTGGGTGTTTCCCAGGAGGGCACTCCAACTAAGCAGTACTTTTCTCACGAAGAGGCCTGAATTGAGAGGCCCATGCGAAAGAAAACAACAAAAGAAAATTTGATGGACAATAGAAGCCTGCCAGAGAGGCTTTTTGAACGGACTCTGGGCATAGTTGGTTTCACAAGAGGTTTCCGTGTGATTGTATAGACTAGGTGTTAGGAGACTGATTGTTTTGCTGGCATTGTTTTAAAGTACTATTCTGTTTAGTAAAAGCAGAATAAAGTCCATTTTCTGTGGAAAGAGTACCCCCTTTTCACCTTAGAGCATTGATGAGAGTCACCACTGTTCCACCTGAACATACAAAAATTACTGAAATGCAGAGGAGCCCTAAAAATGTTACTAGATAATTTTAGGATTTGCTTTTTGGTTAGGGTTGTGAAAAATTATTATTTCATTTGTAATAGTGGTCACTACTTTCTCCCGTTGTCTATATGTTCTTAATAACGTGTTTTCTAGTGTCTTTTAAACATGACGTTGTCATTTATGGGTGGGATTGTTTTTCTCTACTCAATTGACTTCTGCACCCACTTCCCAACCTATGTCTTTTCCTACTATTGTTTCTTTGCACTCTTTTCACCCTTTTCCTGAACATGAGCAGGTTAGATCAGAATTCGTAAGCAATTCTTTTGTACAGCTTCTGCTTCAACACTAGTTAGTAGTGAACATCACTAATTGTTGGGTGTGTGATCTTATGCCACCTACTGCAGATAGAGGTATTCCTTATTTTGTCCTGCCATATGTGGCCTTTTGTGCTACTTCATGTTCGAGGAGACCTGTCCAGAAGAGAGTTACCAAGTACTAGAATTTTGCTCCAGCAACATCTCAACGACTTTAGAAACATAGACCTGGACTCAGATTAGCATGAGAATAGGTTTATTGCCTATGTAAGGGCAAAAGGAGGGTTTGTGGTTCTAAAAATTCTGGACCCATGTAATTTACTTTGCCACAGCAGTACGATTTTAGTATCAAAAGACCGATAATGACTAGTACACTAAGCATGAGCATTTTCGCTCAATTCCAGCAGCGTTTTTACCTCGAAATCGCCATTTTCGTCCTGCACTCGTGGCTCCCATTTTATACACGGCAGCCATTTTTAAAAGTTGCCCTCACATAGGCTTATAATACAGTCAGATTTGATTCCAAGGACACGTACACCTTGATTGACTTTTCTCTGACCTGGGCAAGCTGGAACCATTGCCTCAGGCCAAACCTGTTTGGTCAGTCCCTCTCCCAGTGGCCGAATCAGATAGCATCAAGGCACACCATGCCATAAAACCCTTATTATCGCTCACACACCCTGCCTAATCTTGCTCACACCTGCACCTGCTCTTTTCTTCTTCTTACTTTACGAGGGGGAGGTGCCCGTTTTTATTGGGGGTCCACACTTATCTGATGTAAAATACTAGGCCTTGCCGGGTAATTTATCATGGGTTGGATGACATGAAATATGAGGTTTCATCATGACACAGTTTTTTCCTTTGTAGTGAAAACATGTGAATGACCAACCAAAATGTCAAGAATGTTTGCCTGAAGCTTAAAAAACTGTATATAAGGAAACCTGACTTTGCATTGACACACAGTCTCCTGAGCACATACAAACTGTGCTGTTGTACTTCTAGGACGCTTGTTACTTGGCTGCAGCCAATAAATTTGATCTTTGACTTCACCTAGAAGACTCTGAGTTTCTGTGGTCTGAATCAGGAAAGTACCTGAGGTCTTTGGGTGTACCCTGGCACCGCTGGGTTACCGGATCAGTACCGGTTCTGAAAAACCCAGTACCTCACACTCTACAGAAGTGGGCTGGGGTGCCACATGGCCTGCCTTACGGAGGGGCCTAGCCTACGGAACTCGCCCTGGCCTAGGGAAACTCACAGCCCACCTCCCCCACCCTGACACCTCCACTGCGCTCAAAGTCACTAGAATGAGAGTAAACTCACCCCCTTGTGGCTGCTGTGATGCCGTCAAGGACCCATTCAACTCCGGGTAGGCCACCGCCAGGATCCTGAACATCAGGGGGGTCATGGTGCAACGGGCACCCCTTCCACGTAGGGAGGCCATCCCCAGCTGAGCCTCCGCCGTCTTCTTGCTCCAGCGGCGAATGTCCTCCCATCTTTTCCGGCAGTGGGTGCTCCATCTGTGGTAGACCCCCAGGGTCCGGACGTCCATGGCGATGGCACGCCAAATATCTTTTTTCTGGTGGGCGTTGACCTACATGAAATGTACAGGGGAAACAGAAGTTATTACCAGCTGCACCGTCAAAGTGATTGGCCCCCATCCCTACCCTTGCCATGTGGCACACGCATTCACTGTTGTTTCATGCACGCAGCACTCTCCACCCCTTCCTTCTTACATGCAGCCCTCTCCACACAGGCATAGCCCATACAATATGCTCCCTGTGTACTTACCTGTTTGTCTGGAGGACCATAGAGTAGCGTGTACTGGGGGTGGACCCCATCCACGAGCTTCTCCAACTCCTCCAATGTGAAGGCAGGGGTCCTTTCCCCAGACACTCTAGCCATTGTCTCTTCCAGACCGAGGTCACAGTAGCACTTACAGTGTAGGTCCTCTCCTGTCGAAGATCAGGTATCGAGTGATTGAACAGATAGAAAATGGCGGTCACGTCCGCGGCGGTGCGTACCGTCACCGCCGGCGTACATCGTCATTTGCTCCTGGGAGCCATAGGGTTCAATGTTAACCAATGCATCATTGCGCCGCGGTCTTCGACTGCCTACCGCAACGGTGTAGAACGCCAGCGCAGTTACCTCACATCCCATTGTCCCACTTTTCAGGTCAGGCAGCTGCCATTTCAGGGGCCCACATGGCTTCATTTCCAACTACGTCACACATACCTAGGCCTAGACTCAACACGATTACAGGCCACCTATTGTGTATGATTGGTGTTCTGGGTCAACTGTGGGTACGTACCTCTGAGTTGTTTGACTCTGTGCTCGCTGTTGCCCTTCATAGGCACAGTCCGCTGGGACATGTGAGGAGATGGCACAATCCTCCGGTGTACCGACCGTTGGTGGACCTGTCAACAATGGAGGAGCGACATGTGATTATCACATACAGGCTTGACCGTGCCACAATCCAGGAACTGTGTACCCAGTTGGAGTCAGACCTGTTGTCAGCAATCCGCCATCCCACAGGAATCCCCCCTCAAGTGCAGGTGCTGTTAGTGTTCCATTTCCTTTCAAGTGGGTCATTTCAAACAACCGTGGCCATAACATCAGGGATGTCCCAGCCTATGTTTTCCAACGTATTGTCCAGAGTGTTTTTCTGCACTTCTGAAACACATGCAGAGCTACATTGTTTTCCCTCAGGTGGAGGATTTGCCTACAGTGAAAGGTGATTTATATGCCCTGGGACACATCTCCAACATCATAGGTGCCATTGATGGGACCCATGTGGCTTTGGTCCCCCCCACAGGAGTGAACAGGTGTACAGAATCCGGAAGAGTTATCATTCCATGAATGTACAGATGGTGTGTTTTGCAGACCAGTACATCTCCCATGTGAATGCCAAGTTCCCTGGCTCAGTGCATGACACCTACATCCTAGGGAATAGCAGCATCCCTTATGTGATGGGTCAACTCCAGAGGCACCGTGTGTGGCTATTAGGTGAGCACCTGGAGTCAGTTGGAATGGTTGTCTGGGGATTTCCCTCCAGGTTAGAGCGTGTCTAACAGTTGTCCCTCACCATTTGCAGGTGACTCTGGTTACCCCAACCTGTCATGGCTACTGACCCCAGTGAAGAATCCCAGGACAAGGGCAGAGGAACGCTACAATGAGGCCCATGGGCGAACTAGGAGGGTGATCGAGCGGACCTTCGGCCTCCTGAAGGCCAGGTTCAGGTGCCCCCATATGACAGGTGGATCCCTATTCTACTCACCAAAGAAGGTGTGCCAGATCATCGTGGCCTGCTGCATGCTTCACAACTTGGCTTTGCGACGACAGGTGCCTTTTTTGCAGGAGGATGATTCAGATGGCGGTGTTGTTGCAGCTGTGGAGCCTGTGGACAGTGAAGACGAGGAAGCAGAGGAAGAAGACATGAACAACAGGGACTCAGTGATCCAGCAATATTTCCAGTAAGACACAGGTAAAAGTACAGACATGCCTACTACATGTAGTTTAACACTACTACCTCTCTACTGTCTGTCGTTTTCACCCAGTGTATGGTCACTGAGTTGTCACTTTCCCTTACGATTTCACAGATATGGGTCCCACTGTGTGACATCTGCTTAGATTCCTCATGGACTAGAGCTGTGTGACATAGGTATGTTGACATTATAATTGAAAAAGCATTTTGTCACTGCAATTGATAATACACTATTTTGAAATCACACACAGACTCCAGATTGTTTTGTGCTTTAAGTGTGTTTATTTTAGTGATCAATATTGGATGGGGTAGTGAAATGGTGAGGGGTGATGGTGGAGGAATGTCCATGGCAGAGTCCAGTCTATTAGTCTCACAGGTGCATTGCCCAAATGGGCATAGGAAGTGGAGCTGGGGCAGTTTATGGATGGACAGGGTGACAAAGTGGGACCGTAGGATGACAATCATGGTGGTCTCATTTCTTGGCGGGGGTCTTGGCATCATGTTCTGTCTTTGTCCTGGATCTCAGGGACCGTTTGCGGGATGGTTCTTCCTCTGCAGGGGTTGGGGTGCTGGTGTGGTGGTTCTGTGGCGGGGCGTCCTGTCCACTAGCACCAGCGGAGGTGGTGGGCAGTTCATCATCCATGCTAGTCTCAGGGGCCCCCTGTAGTGCCACAGTGTCCCTCCTGGTGTTGAGTACTTCCTTCAGCACCCCTACGATGGTGCCCAGGGTGGAGCTAATGGTTCTGAGTTTCTCCCTGAAGCCCAAATACTGTTCCGCCTGCAGACGCTGGGTCTCCTGAAACTTGGCCAGTACCGTTGCCATCGTCTCCTGGGAGTGGTGGTAGGCTCCCATGATGGAGGAGAGGGCCTCGTGGAGAGTGGGTTGCCTTGGCCTGTCCGCCCTCTGTCGCACAGCAGCCCTCCCAAGTCCCCTGTGTTCCTGGGCCTCCGTCCCCTGGACAGTGTGCCCACTACCACTGCCCCCAGGTCCCTGTTGTTGTTGGGGTGGTGGGTTATCCTGGGTTTCCTGTAGTGGTGGACACACAGCTGATTGACGTGTCCTGGGGACGGAGGTATGGGCCTGCTTGGTGGGTGTTGTGCTGGTGTTTCCAGAGGGGGGAAGGTCTGTGGTGGCCTGTGCCAGTGTGAGGGGAACCGACTGTCCCGAGGTCGCCGATAGGCCGGGCTGGTCATCTAGATCCAGTTGGACAGAGGTGCTGTCATCACTTTGGGCCTCTTCTGTTGGTGGTGTGGACATGTGTGGACCCTCCTGTCCGGTGACGTTGGGTAGGGGTCCTGCAGGGATATAAAAGAATGTTTATTACATCTGTGTGTGTCATGGTGTTCAATGGGTGGGTGACCGTGTACCCCAGTGCTTGCATTCCTGTGTGGGACCTTGTGTGATGATGGTTTAGGGTGTCCATGCCTTGTTGTTGCATGCAGGGCTTGGTGTTGGGATGGGTGGTTTGTGATGTTGGGACATATGTGAGGAGTTGGGGTGCTGGGGTGAGGGTGAGGGTGGGGGTATGTGATAGCATGTAGGTAGGGTGGGGGATGTAATAATTAAGATTTGTCTTACCAGAGTCTATTCCTGCAGCTACTCCTGCGAGGCCCTCAGGATGCAGAATCGCCAAGACCTGTTCCTCCCATGTTGTTAGTTGTGGGGGAGAAGGTGGGGGTCAGCCGCCCATCCGCTGAACCGCCAGGTGCTGTCTTGAGACCACAGAACGCACCTTCCCCCGTAGGTTGTTCCACCTCTTCCTGATGTCCTCCTGATATCTTGGGTGCTGTCCCACTGCATTGACCCTGTCCACTATTCTTCGCCATAGCTCCATCTTCCTTGCAATTGAGGTGTGCTGCACCTGTGCTCCGAATAGCTGTGGCTGTACCCGGACGATTTCCTCCACCATGACCCTGAGCTCCTCCTCCGAGAACCTGGGGTGTCTTTGTCGTGCCATGGAGTGGTGTAGGTGATGTGTGTGGTGATAAGTGTGCTGATATGTAGTGGTGTGTTGTGTGAGGTGCGTGGACGTTCTGTGGGTGATGGTGTTGTGTGTCTGTTGTTGTTCTTGCTGATGGTGTCTCTCTCTGGCCTTCTTTCGGAATTTGTGGTCTTGGGGGTTTGTGGGTGATGTGGGTGTGTGTTTTATATTGTAATGGGTGTGTGGGAGTGGTGTGTGTATGTGTATCAGGTGTGTGTATTTCGAATTGTCCAATGTGGTAGTGTTCTGTAAGATGTGTATTTTGAGCGCGGCGTTGTGTACCGTCAATGGAATACCGCGGTTGAAAGACCGCCGCGTGGATTCGTGTGTCGTGATAGTGTGGGCGTATTTCTGTTGGCGTGACGGTGGAGGATTTGTTTTCGCCAGTTTAGCACTGACCTTTGGTGTGGCGGACTTGTGTGGGTGTCAGAATTTTGGCAGATTCCGAAATGTGGGTCTTAATGGCTGTGGCGTAATTCCGCGGCGGTGTGTTGGCGGTCTTCTGCACGGCGGTAAGTACCTTTTACCGCCAATGTTGTAATGACCGCCATAGTCTCTTCTGCTGTAAACATAATAAAAAATGATATGTCTTCTTTACACCATGGACTGAGTAAACTAAGGTCCATTATGCAGTTGGGTTAGACACTTCAAACACTGAAGGCAGGTCGCCTTCCCTAGCAACACATTACCACAAGGGACATATTTTCTACATTTATTTTAAAGAAACAACAACATCTAATGGCCAAGAAAGAAGCAATGTATGTCATGCTAAACATCGAAAATTTAGAAAAGTTGCCTTTTACTGTGGCTGAAATACTATCTGCTGAATGGTTAATCACAGGGTCATTACTCTGCCTATTTCCACACTACAATTCACGTCCTGTTTAAAACACATTCCAGTAGGCAGATATGAAAAACTGCTGAGCGCATGACATAATTTATTTCTCAGGAAACTGTGGTCACTCAGGTCTCATCCGTTTCTCTTAGTTACATTAGTCTCATTTACATAATGGCAGAGGCAGTATATGTTTCAATACATTTTTAATGAAGCGACTGCGTCTTAGATAGCAAAGCATGTGCTGCAATAACCAGGACGATAAAGCATGACGATTAAAATTATGACACGGAGAGTAAAGCATAGAAATAATGCTACCATATTGTCACTAAAGTCCATAGCCTAATTCCTACCCAGGCTACAATAGAGCACAGCGTGTTAAGCTCTAATTCTTCAGGTTCTGCTGGGAAGACATCACCGTACCTGAGCAAAGGACTGAAGTCTACATAAGCAGCTATAGCGAAGCGTTCAGCAATCAGCATACAGTCATGGTTCTGTGGCTGGAATCTCCCTCTAACATGTAAGGGACAAAGAAGTGTTTTTATAATAAAACAGCTGATGTTCTGAGAAAATGTCCCTATGTAAGGATGTGTGTTTTTCTATGAATGTCAGAGACAAAACTTGGACCACATTCACTGGCAACCTATGTGCCTGCAGCCTTGGAAGAAGCACAGAATGAGCAAGTATGTTTTGTTTGAGAACAGGGTGCTGGCCTAGGCAAAAACAGATAGTGAGAAATAAAACAAGACTGTAAAAGTGGCTATTGTAAGAATAATAAAACGAAGCTGAATAAAATTTATCTAGGTTAAAGTGCACATGGGCTGGCAATGGAGCTATAACTAAAATGGCTACACAACAATGTCACTCCACTCTACAATATCCCACTTCACTTCACTCTACAGTACTCAAATCTATGCTCCTCCACTTTTAACATACTGTATGGCATGCCAATCCATTATGGATGCAAGTCCACTGCTAACAGACTTAGGCCCTCATTATGACCCTGGCGGACGGTGGTATTTTGGAGAAAAGTACTGCCAACAGGCTTGCGGTACTCTTCCCCAAAATTTGACATTAGCGGTTTGGCTCAAGCCAAACTGCCAATGTACCACTCCGTCTGCCATGGAGGTAACAGCCGCAGGCTGGAGACTTCAGTCTCCAGCCAGGCGGCCGTTACTGTCCCACCTGCGGGGTTATGACCCCACCTACTGCCATGATTCTTGTTGCTTCTTGACCGCCACAAAAACTATGGAGGTAGGTACTATCAGTGCCAGGGAATTCCTTCTCTGTCACTGATAGGGGTCTCCCCCGCCCCATTCCCCGCCTCATTCCTCACCCCAGAGTCCTCCCCCACACTTCACCTCCCATTCCAGACCCCCCACAACATACACGCACATTCACACACCATCATACATACTCATACCCACATTCACCCAAGCATGCAGACATCCATTCACACACACATCCACACCCACTGACATACATACAAGCACACATGCATTAACACAACATACATGTACACTCACACCCATTAATGCACACACACATTCCACACGCCACACACCCGCATGCACGCACAAGGAAACATACACCCATACCCCCCCACCACACACACAGCACCCCCCACTCCCCTCCCCTGTCAGAGCACCAGACTTACCTGCTTGCAGGGGTCCTCCGGCAGGAGACGGGACGTGGCCCTGCTGCCAGCAGCAGTGTCCGCCAGCAGGACACCACCAGGCCATATCATGGGTCATGGTAAGGTCTGCGTTGGTCTACTGATGTGGCGGTGCTGCTGGCACTGTATCTTACCTTACCTCTGTCCGCCGACATGGCTTGCGACTGGAATTCCATCAGCCTTCCACTCTAAAACAATTCTACAACACTGCAATACAACACTTCTATGATACTCCATTGAGCGCCATGGTCATAATATGGCAGACGGTAGGTAGCCGCGGCGACGGTGTTTTGGAGGTACTCTACTGTATGCCATTCTACTCTATGGCACTGAATAACATGCCACTCTACTCTATGACACCCTACTCCACTCTATGGCATGCCACTTTACTCTATGACACTCTATAACACTCTATGACACTCCATGCTCCACCACTCAACAACACACCACTCCAATTTATGCCATGCCACTACACTGTATGCCACTCCATTTTACACCCCTCCATTCTAAGACACTGTACAACATGCCACTCTATGACATGCCACTCCACTGTACTCCACTCAATGCCACTCCACTCTGTGCCACTCTACTCCATTCAATACCCCTCCACTCTACAGCAATCTACTCTACTCTATGACACAGTATGAAACACTATGAACATTTCAGTCAACTCTATTGTACAACATGCAACTCCACTCATTGCCACAGTTCTCTACTATACTCTCTTCCAATCTATGCTCCACATTCTATGCCACTCTACTCTAGTCTATGACACAACACTCCACTCTTTGACATGCTACTCCACTCTACCACACACGATTCCACTCTACATTACTCCACTCCACTCTGCAATGCTCAATTTCACTCCACTCTATATCATGCCACTCCACTATTTAAGACTTTATTCCACTGTACGGAGCTCCACTTTATAACAATATATCACACTCTATGTAAATCCACTAAACAAATCTCTACTCCACTCTATGCCCCTGCATAACACTCTACTCCACTCTATGCACCTTCACTATATGCCACTTTACTACACTCCTTTCTATGACCAGCCACTCCACTGCATGACACAACACTCCACTCTATGTCACTCTCATCCACTCTACTTTATGACACTCCACTCAATGGCACTGCACACTACAAGACTCTATTCCACCATACTCCACTTGATGCCACTCCACTGTACAACACTCTACTCAATGACAATCCACTCAAAGATGCTCCACTCAACAGCTCTACACTCATGGACTCTCTACTGTAGGCTACTCCACTTTCAAATTCATCCCTTTTTTCCACTCACCAACACTGTACCACACTCCACTGTTTGACATGTTACTCTACAATACTCTACTCTATAACACTACAGTGTATGACATTCTGCTTCACTCCACTCAATGGCCCTCCACTTGACCACACTCCACTCCATGACACTGTACTTCACCCTACTTTATGACTCTCCACTTAACCACACTTCACTCTATGACACTGTATTTCACTGTATACCACTATATGACACCCCGCTCTACAACACTCTACTCAATTCTATACCACTCTATGAGACTGTACTTCACAGCACTTCACTCCATGATACTCCACCACACTCCAGTCAATGACACTTCACTGTATGACACTCCCTCTACTGTAGTCCACTCTCTGACACTCCACTCCACTGTATGCCACCCTACTGTATTCTACAAGATACCATTCCACTCTACAGCACTCCACTCTAGAACACTCTACTCCACTGTTTACCCATCCATTTTATACCTCTCTACTTCACTGCACTCCAGTCTAAAACAATTCTGCAACACTGCAATACAACATGTCTATGATACTCTAATGTGTGACACTCTACTCTACTAGGTCACTCCACTTTACTCCACTCTACACTCTTCCACTGTATGACACTCTACTCCACTATATGCCACTGTACCATATTGTACTCCAATCTACTCCACTACTGCTCCCTATAGTCCACTGTAACACATTGTACAGTACACTTCCCTGTGCCACACCATTCCACTTTACTCCTTTAAATGCCACTTCACGCTATGCCACTGCACTCTCCAACACTGTATTCCACTCTATGCCCCTCCACTCTCCACTAATTTTCTCTACTATACAGCAGTGTGTGACACACTAGCCTATGACACTCCAATCCACTCTACTGTAGAGGACTCCACTCCACGATACACCACTACACTCTACAACACTCTACTTTATTGTATGCCCATACATTCTACTCACTGTACTCCACTCAATGACACTATATAACACACCACCACACTCTATGGCATGCCACAAAACTATACAACATTCCACTCTGCTCTCTAAGACAGCCGACAACATACCATTCTATGACACGTCAGTCTAGTGTACTCTACAACACACCAGTCCCCTCTACCCCACTACACTCTATGACACACCACTCCACTCTACATATTCAACTCCGCCCTAGGATACACAATGCCACTCCATTCTATGACACTTTACTTTATGCTCCACAACTCCACTGTACTCCACTCCATTCTCTTCCAGTCAATGACATGACACTCTACTGTATGACATCCCACTTCATTCTATGTCACTCTAGTCTGAGACCCTGCACTCCAACACACTGAATGGCATGCCAATCTGTGACATGCCACTCAACTCTACAATACTCCACTCCACCATACTCTACCCCATCCCACTCTATGGCATGCCATTCCAATCTGTGACATGCCACTACACTTATGCCGCTTTACTCTAAGACACTGTACGCCCTGCCACTCTATGACATGCCCCTTCACTCTACTGTATAACAAGCCACTCCACTCTGCACCACTCCACCCTACCCAACGCCAGTCTATTCTACTCCAGTCTATGACACTATACTGCACTGTTTGACACGCTATGCAACTTTGCCTATTCCATTCTACTCCATTTTGCTCCACTGTACTCTATGACATACTACTCAGCTCTAGTTCACTCTATTCCAATACTCCACTCTATACCATGGCATACTGCACAACTCCATTATGACATACTAAAGAACATGCCACTCTATGACATGCCACTCTACTGTACTCCACAAGATGCCACTCTACACCTCTCCACTCTGCAACACTCTACACTGCACTATGGCCCTCAACTCAGCCAATCTTCTCAACTCTATGACACTACAACACTCTACTCCACTCTATGCCCCTACACTCTGCAATAATGTACTCCACTTTATAACACTGTTTGACATGCCACTCCACTCCATTCTATGACACGGCACTCTACTCTATGACACACCACTCCACTCTACAACACTTCATGTCACTCTAATCTATAAAATCCTATTTCACTTTATATCACTCCAATCTATTCCTCTCCCCTCTAATACACTGTACAACATGCCAATCTATGGCACGCCGCTCCACTCTACTGTAAAACATGCCACTACACTCTACACCACAACACTCTACTCTACTCAATGCCCCTCTATTCTACTTTACGACATTGTTTGACAAGCCACTTCACTCTGACACCCCACTCCACTCTACAACATGCACTCTAGTATAAAATGCCCACTCCACTGTACAACTCTCCACACAACTCCACCCTACGACACGGCACTCCAATTTATACCATGTCACCAAACTGTATGCCAATTCAGTCTCTGCCCCTCGCCTTAGGACACTGTTCAACATTCCACTCTATAATAAGCCACTCCACTCTACTGTATGATGCATCACTTCACTCTGTGCCACCCTACTCCACATCACTCCTCTCTACTTCCCTCCACTCCACAACATGTTAATCACTGTACGACTACTCTATACAACTTTGTATATGCCACTTCACTCTATTTTACTCTATGATACACTACTCAATTTGACTTTACTCCACTGCTCCACTCTACACCATTCCAGTCTGCACCACTCCACAGTAACACACTGCAGAACATGCCACACTATGAGAAGCCACTCCACTCTACTCCATGAGAAGCCATTCCATTCTACACAATTCCAGTCTACAACACGCTACACCACACAATGGTCTTCCACTCTATGCCAATCTTTTCCACTCTGTGATCCTGTACATCACCCCAATCCATCACACACCACTCCACTCTACTGTACAACATGTCACTCCACTCTATGGCACTGCAGTCTACAACATTACTCTACACTACCCCTACGTCACTCTAATCTATGACACTTTACAATATGTCACTCCACTCTGACACTGCACTCCATTTTATGTTATACCGTTATACTCCACAACACACCTCTCTACTCTACAGCACTCCCCGCATTTCTATTCTGACATGCCACATCATTCTATCACACTTTGTTCCACTTTATGTAGCTCCACGCTATGACACTGTACTACATTCTATGCAATTCCACTTTACAACACTCACTGCAACTATATGCCACTGTACAATACTTTACCTCACTTTCTGTCACTCTCCTACAATGTATGACACACTACGACATGCCCCTCCACTCCATTCTATGATACACCACTCCACTGTACGACACGGCACTCCATTCTATGCCAGTCTCTTCCACTCGACTCTATGTTAATACAGTTGACAACTCTCCACTCCATGACAGTCTACTCCACCATACTTCAATCTATGACACTTCACTATACAATACTCTACTCAATGACACTCCACTCAATGACACTGCACTGTAGGACACTCCACTGTACAATATTCCACTCTACGCCATTCCACTCCACTCTATGATATCACACTGTAACATTCCACTGTACTCTGGGACAGGCCACTATCACTCTATGCTAATCCACTCTAGAAGACTCCACTCCACTCCAAAACAGGAAGAGGGGCTGCACGTACCATCATTTCTGCTATGGGGCAGGGGACACCTGGACAAACTCCCTTTCATTGTGCTTTTAAGTGCTCAAGAGGTCCAGCAGAACAGGACACATGAGGGGCGTGCCGCCAAGTCCGGGTCAAGGGCAGGCACACCAAATATCTGTCGGAATACAGAAAAGGCAGGGCTGGGCCACCCCCTAATGTCTACCTACTTGTCTCGATCACCTACCAAGTAAGTGCAAATAACTTGGGGGATGGGCAAGCGTACATTGGTCCCAGTACAGGTGCTCAGAAACCCCAGCACAGTGGCTCTAACATTCCTATGTATTTGACATCTACAGTGGGGCTCATAACTAACAATTATTTCAGTTAAGGAATAGTTGGGCCTTGGTGTATCTGCTGCAAAACTCTGATTTGCACACTGGATTGTAGCTTGTTACTGGCTGTGGTTGCTACTAATGTTAATTCTGACATAATACCACTTTTATACTGGCAATAAACACCTTGTTCATGCCATTGGTCACCAATCTTCCAAAGTTGGCCCTGGCTCATCCTCTAAGCCCCCTCGAAAGAAAAAAAAGGGTGCCCCTAACATTGGCATGACAAAGTGCTCTGAATTGAATTTAGAACGTGTGGGAGATTTGATTGGCAGTCATTTTAAAAAACTGGAGAACTTAACTAATACCTCTTTATTAGTTTGTAATGATATATTTATTTAAATGAAAAGATATCCTTAGAAGGCTGGCTAACACTACATATCCCCCCTAGTCAGTTACCTCAGGAGTTTGGCTGCCCAATTCTAATCTGGCCCCATCCCTGCAGGACCCAGACCCCTTGGTGACTGGTGTCTAGGACACTTCTTCTGCCCATCCCAGCAACATGGGGGCACATTTACAAGCCCTTTGCACTGCCATAGTGTCACCTTTTGGGATGCAACGCACTGCAAATCATTAAAACATATCCATGAGGCAGCGCAAACCAACTTTGCGCGGCTTTGAATGGCTTCATAGATATGGAGCAAGGCAAGGTGGCACAAATTGCTGTGTTGCCTTAGTCTTGTAAAGAGGCTTTCCATGGGCGTCGCAGTGGGTATTCCCACGCAACACCCATGGGTTTTGACGCATCCCCACGTTTAAACCTGGGGACTGCTCAAAAATGTACACTTCTCCAGGTGAGGCACAACAAGGAGAAATTTCTTTATTTCTTCTCGTTTTTCCCCCTATGTGTGCTGCATTCTGCAGAAAACATAAAAAGAGGAAAAAGCCTCCCAGGATTAGTTTTGTGCAGCAGGGTGTCTTTTCTGCACAAAAAACAATCCTGCATGCATCACAGACACCCTTGCACCATGGTGCAAAGGTGGCTGCATTGTTGTTAGGTGATTATATGACGGAACACCGAATTAAAAACAACTACTAACCTTAACAATGAGGTCGGAACACCAACCTCGTCCTTACTACTAATGATTTTACCACGAATGCCTTAACAACGATATTGCGTTGTAAAGGCATTCCTGATAAAATCATTAGCAATAGGCACCATTCACCCTACATCCCTCAACCCACCCCCCCAACCCCACCCCAAAACCTAAAACCTGCTGACCCCCCACCCACTCCCCAAAACCAAAAACGCCCCACCCCCCAACCCCACCCTAAAACCTAAAACCCCCTGACCACCCACCCACTCCCCAAAACCAAAAATGCCCCACCCCCCCAACCCCACCCTAAAACCTAAAACCCCCTGACCCCTCACCCACTCCCCAAAACCAAAAACGCCCCACCCCCCCAACCCCACCCCAAAACCTAAAACCCCCTGACCCCCCACCCACTCCCCTAAACTAAAAACGCCCCACCCCCTCAACCCCACCCCAAAACCTAAAAACCCCTGACCCCCCACCCACTCCCCAAAACCAAAAACACCCCACCCCCCCAACCCCACCCCAAAACCTAAAAACCCCTGACCCCCCACCCCCTCCCCAAAATCAAAAACGCCCCACCCCCCCAACCCCACCCCAAAACCTAAACCCACCACTTACCTTCGCCAACTCCCTTCTTTGTACCTTAACCTCGCATGTTCGTTGTTCAGAACATAAGTAGTTAAGGCACAAAAATACGAAGTCGTGGTTAAAAAAAGCATTGTTACGCTTTCGTTAACCACGACTTTCGTAATAAAAAAGTTGTAAAAAAGGATGTTTACCTTGTTAGGTTGCCGAAATTGCACCAGCACAGTGGAGATGGATAAGAATGCACCTTATGCCATAGATACAGAGCATTACTACCCTTTCTCTTTGACACAGGGCAGCACAGCAAGGTGACTTGTTGCTCTTCTCTGCGCCAAAAGCTCATATATATATATGGACCTTGGTTTCTTAGGTTCCCCACCTTAAAGTTACCATTAGCTTCACTGCTGTTTCAAGTCTACATGGTTGTAGAGAAGGACATATATTGTGTTTTCACTTCCGTCCTAGGCCGAAATCTTCTGCCAAATAGGTCACAGAAAGAAGGAGTCTTTATTCAACTACCAGTGATTGAAATCTTAGTTCTCACCTTCAGATCCTTCATTTAACACCTGCTGCCATACCTTATGTAATCGTTCTTGCCAATGTGCCCCCATTGGAACCTGGCAAGGTCAAGCAATGCTTACAATTAAAAGAAAGTCATTGGTTTGCAAAGTGACCAGGTAAAAACTTAAATTTGTTTCAATTTGTCATAATAATACAGAGAGTAAATTGGCTTGGAAAGTCACCTAAAACCTTGGCTGGGGACTGTATAGATGCACACTTACCAATTCTAGTAATCCTGGACATTTACTGACAAATCTTCCTTGTTCACATGTGTTTCACAGTGATGTTCAGCCTTTACCCCTAGGTTATCATTATGGGTGTAGGAGGCTGGCCTGGTGTGTAGTGGGTACCTTGGGTACTTACACCTTGTACCAGGTCCAGTTAAACCCTTATTAATGAAGTAGTAGTGTTCAAGCAGCTTAAGCTGATAGAGGTAGCTATAGAAGAGCAGCTTAGGCTGAACTAGGAGACATGCAAAGCTCATGCAATACCACTTATAGTTACACAGTACTTATATACAAGTAAAGACAATACTCAGTGTTACCAAAAATAAAGGTGGTTTATTTGGGTTACACAGTACCAAAAATATCTTAGAGGCAATACTCCTTCTGGAGGTAAGTATTATACACAATATATACACTAGACACCAAAATTAGACAAGTAAGTACTCATACATAGAAGAGAGCAAACAATAGGAAATGCTATAGAATGCAATGGGAGAAAATAGGTCTGGGGGCAACAAAAACCATACACTAAGAATGTAGAATGCGAATCACAAATTCCCCCCTAGACAAGTGTAATGTGTGCAGAATCGCTGGGAGAGTAAGAATAGAGTAAAGGTAACTAAATTACCCAACCCTACAGCCCAGAAAAGCAGGAGTAAAGTACTTCAAGTTTCCTCAGGACACACTACACCTCGTGATCGAGATTTTGCAGTAACCAACCAAGTCTGCAAACAACAACTGCTCGATTCCTGGACCTGAAGACCTGCAAATAAAGGGGACAAAGTCCAGAAGTCGAAATAAGTTCCAGGAAGGGCAGGATCCCCTGCCAACCCAGAAGAGGGTGCATAAGAAGAGTCACCTGTTTGTCGAAGACTGCAGGAATGCACCCTAGAAAGATGCCACTGGGTTTCAGCATAATGCAAAGGTTGTCCCATCACGTGAATATGGATGCAGATGTGATTTTGTGTTGAAAGTCAACAACAAGTCTTGGTTACGACAAAAGTGCATTTTGCATCAAAATGGTGCTGAATGGACACAGGAGGGACCTGTGGGTCTCAACTCTGTGGGAGGGAGGGAGATCTCAGCACTTTAGAGAGCCCTCATGATGCCAGACAGCACCCACGGGAGTCCCAGGACACAGGGACAAAAGAGGTGCAAAACTCGGTTGGTGCAGCACAATAAAGGAAGGTCCCATGCCGCCGGAGAACAACTCAGCAAGTTGAGCATTGCAGGATGGAGTGCTGGGGACCTGGGCAAGGTTGTGCACAAAGGAATTTAGCAAATAGTGTACAGAGGCCAAAGGAGGTGAAGAAGACGCAGTACACAGGGGTACCATCGGTCTCAGGGAAGACAAGGTCTTACCTCCTCCAAATTGCATCAGCAGGACCTCTGTGTCCTTCAGGGCATGCTCGTTGCTGTGAGAGGAGTCCAAGGGTACCAGTCGTCGTCTTGGAAGGTGCCTGCGTGAGCAGGGGAATGACATCGTCACACCCGCTGTACATTTCTTAAGTCCATATGGTGCAGGATGAAGCCAGGTAGTCCCCAGAGTGTGCACACCATGGAAACTGTTGCAGTTGCTGGCTGGAGCGGAAGTTGCAAGGAAAAGTATCCCTTGTGGATACTTTGTTGCTGTTACAGCAGTTCCTGGAGTAGGCTGCGGTTGATCCGAGGTCAGAGGATTAAGTAGTAGTTGCAGAGGATTCCTGAAGGAAACTTGCAAGCAGAATCTGAAGAGAACCCTCAGGAGAGACCCTAAATAGCCCTGAGAGGGGGATTGGCTACATTATCAGGTAACAACCTATCAGGAGGGGTCTCTGACGTCACCTGCTGGCACTGGCCACTCAGAGCCCTCCAGAGTGCCCCCACACCTTGCAAAGCAAGATGGCTGAAGTCTGGGACACACTGGAGGAGCTCTGGGCACCACCCTAGGGTGGTGATGGACAGGGGAGTGATCACTCCACTTTCCTTTGTCCTGTTTCGTGCCAGAGCAGGAGACAAAGGGTCACTGACCTGGTGTAGACTGGCTTATGCAAGGAGGGCACCATCTGTGCCCTTCAAAGCATCTCCAGAGGCTGGGGGAGGTTACACCTCCCCAGCCTGTAAAACCTATTTCCAAAGGGAGAGGGTGTAACACCCTGCTCTCAAAGGAAATGCTTTGTTTTGCCTTCCTGGGACTGGGCTGCCCAGACCCTAGGAGGTCAGAACCCTGTCTGTGAGGTGGCAGCTGCTGTAGCTGCAGTGCAAGCCTCAGAGAGCTGGATTGGCAGTGCTGGGTCGATAGCTGAGCCCCCAGGATGCATGGAATGGCGTCTCTGCACTCACAAAGTCCGGGGAAATGGCCCTGAACTATGTGGGGGCACCTTTTCTAGTGCAAGGGTGCCCTCACACTTAGTAACTTTCCACCTAACCTTCAGCAAGTGAAGGTTAGACATATAAGTGACTAATAAGTTACTTAAGTGCAGTGAAAATGGCTGTGAAATAACATGTGGATTATTTCACGCAGGCTGCAATGGCAGTCCTGTGAAAGGGTTTGTCTGAGCTCCTTAAGGGTGGCAAAAGAAATGCAGCAGCCCATATAGATCTCCTGGAACTCCAATGCCTTGGGTACCTAGGTACCATATACAAGGGACTTATAAGGGGGTCCAGTGTGACAATTGAAATTGGTAAATGAAGTCACTAGTCTACAGTGACAAACTTAAAAGCAGAGAGAGCATAAGCACTGAGGTTCTGATTAGCAGATCCTCAGTGACACAGTCAAGCACTATACAGAAACACATATAAGGCCATAAACTATGAGCACTGGTGTCCTGACCAGCAGGATCCCAGTGAGACAGGCAAAAACATACTGACATACAGGTAAAATGGGGGTAACATGCCAAGGAAGATGGTGCTTTCCTACAATGGGCATGTGACCAAGCCTACCAATCCCTAGTTCCTCCCCATTTGCCTTCTTTAAATCAATATAGAGCAACAGAAGGAGCCTCCGTCTCAGGCTTCTCTATCAGCAATAGATTTGATCCCTTGAGTTCTCTTACAGACAACGGTGACTGCCCTACGGTATGATTGTTGCAACTGAGGATCCTCTGAAATCCTTCATCTAGATCATGGGGACTCGCAAACATTTTCCCAGGGGCCAAAAAGTTTGGTCCGTGATGTGCCCGGGGCCGCATTAATGCCAGGGCAGTGGCGGTCGGTTGGGGTGGCTGGGGGGGATTGGTGGCAAGAAAGGTGTAGGAGAAGCGAAGGATATACATCTAGTGGCTGAAATAAACAATGGGAAACCAGAAAACATGGAATTAATCCTGGCTTATCCTCTTCTCTAAATTGTGTGAGCTTTGGCAATTGTTTAATATCACTTCCTCTCCTTTTTCTGCATTATCACATATGAGAGGACCTCGAATTACATGATTTCATGGTGTGCGCTGCTTCTAACCTGCTTATATGTTTCATTTGCTGCTTCTAACCTGCTTCTATGTTTCATTTATTAAACTATGTTGTTGTTCATGTATGATAGGAGCCCAGCCCACCCATAAAGTGCACATACCAAGTGACTTGTCTCTTTAATGTACTATTGGTGCTGATATCAGGGTAAGGAGAAGAATTAATGTTTCCAAATTTATGTTTGAAAACTATCACTTTTAAATGAATACATCTCAATGCACTGATAAAATAAATTGTTCTAAGGTGAAAAGGTTCTGCATGTTAACTCAATACACTTTTTTAATTTTGAAGAGACTGTCTTAGTTTATTACACTTATGCTGCAAGATGTCTTTAAAAATGAAGGTGTTTCTAAAGTTAAGTGCAGGAGTCCCTAGTTATTTCATTTCTTTTAAGTTTGAAATAAATGATTGTGTCTCTATTTAATATTTTTATTGTTAGTGTGGAGTCGAGCAAACAGCTGCTCAGTGCTCCTGTTGGCCAAGGGGCCGCAAGTAAAGGTCAGAGGGGCCGCATGATCTAGGTTCTAGATTAACCTTGACATTTTATGCTCAAATGTGGTAGGGGTCTCCAGAAGTATGGGCAATGCTGGATCGATTACCTTATTGAAAAAACACAATGTGTCTGTTTTCAGGAGACATGGGCATCATGAACAGTTTGTTTTTGGAGGGTTTCAAGGGGTACCTTGTCCCAGTCATAAGTTCCACCTCAGGAAGAGCTAAGGGGGGGCCTTCTGGCACTTCACTCTGACACCCCACTCCACTCTACAACATGCACTCTAGTATAAAATGCCCACTCCACTGTACAACTCTCCACACAACTCCACCCTACGACACGCCACTCCAATTTATAACATGTCACCAAACTGTATGCCAATTCAGTCTCTGCCCCTCGCCTTAGGACACTGTTCAACATTCCACTCTATAATAAGCCACTCCACTCTACTGTATGATGCATCACTTCACTCTGTGCCACCCTACTCCACATCACTCCTCTCTACTTCCCTCCACTCCACAACATGTTAATCACTGTACGACTACTCTATACAACTTTGTATATGCCACTTCACTCTATTTTACTCTATGATACACTACTCAATTTGACTTTACTCCACTGCTCCACTCTACACCATTCCAGTCTGCACCACTCCACAGTAACACACTGCAGAACATGCCACACTATGAGAAGCCACTCCACTCTACTCCATGAGAAGCCATTCCATTCTACACAATTCCAGTCTACAACACGCTACACCACACAATGGTCTTCCACTCTATGCCAATCTTTTCCACTCTGTGATCCTGTACATCACCCCAATCCATCACACACCACTCCACTCCACTCTACTGTACAACATGTCACTCCACTCTATGGCACTGCAGTCTACAACATTACTCTACACTACCCCTACGTCACTCTAATCTATGACACTTTACAATATGTCACTCCACTCTGACACTGCACTCCATTTTATGTTATACCGTTATACTCCACAACACACCTCTCTACTCTACAGCACTCCCCGCATTTCTATTCTGACATGCCACATCATTCTATCACACTTTGTTCCACTTTATGTAGCTCCACGCTATGACACTGTACTACATTCTATGCAATTCCACTTTACAACACTCACTGCAACTATATGCCACTGTACAATACTTTACCTCACTTTCTGTCCCTCTCCAACAATGTATGACACACTACGACATGCCCCTCCACTCCATTCTATGATACACCACTCCACTGTACGACACAGCACTCCATTCTATGCCAGTCTCTTCCACTCGACTCTATGTTAATACAGTTGACAACTCTCCACTCCATGACAGTCTACTCCACCATACTTCAATCTATGACACTTCACTATACAATATTCTACTCAATGACACTCCACTCAATGACACTGCACTGTAGGACACTCCACTGTACAATATTCCACTCTACGCCATTCCACTCCACTCTATGATATCACACTGTAACATTCCACTGTACTCTGGGACAGGCCACTATCACTCTATGCTAATCCTCTCTAGAAGACTCCACTCCACTCCAAAACAGGAAGAGGGGCTGCACGTACCATCATTTCTGCTATGGGGCAGGGGACACCTGGACAAACTCCCTTTCATTGTGCTTTTAAGTGCTCAAGAGGTCCAGCAGAACAGGACACATGAGGGGCGTGCCGCCAAGTCCGGGTCAAGGGCAGGCACACCAAATATCTGTCGGAATACAGAAAAGGCAGGGCTGGGCCACCCCCTAATGTCTACCTACTTGTCTCGATCACCTACCAAGTAAGTGCAAATAACTTGGGGGATTGGCAAGCGTACATTGTTCCCTGTACAGGTGCTCAGAAACCCCAGCACAGTGGCTCTAACATTCCTATGTATTTGACATCTACAGTGGGGCTCACAACTAACAATTATTTCAGTTAAGGAATAGTTGGGCCTTGGTGTTTCTGCTGCAAAACTCTGATTTGCACACTGGATTGTAGCTTGTTACTGGCTGTGGTTGCTACTAATGTTAATTCTGACATAATACCACTTTTATACTGGCAATGAACACCTTGTTCATGCCATTGGTCACCAATCTTCCAAAGTTGGCCCTGGCTCATCCTCTAAGCCCCCTCGAAAGAAAAAAAGGGTGCCCCTAACATTGGCATGACAAAGTGCTCTGAATTGAATTTAGAACGTGTGGGAGATTTGATTGGCAGTCATTTTAAAAAACTGGAGAACTTAACTAATACCTCTTTATTAGTTTGTAATGATATATTTATTTAAATGAGAAGATATCCTTAGAAGGCTGGCTAACACTACATATCCCCCCTAGTCAGTTACCTCAGGAGTTTGGCTGCCCAATTCTAATCTGGCCCCATCCCTGCAGGACCCAGACCCCTTGGTGACTGGTGTCTAGGACACTTCTTCTGCCCATCCCAGCAACATGGGGGCACATTTACAAGCCATTTGCACTGCCATAGTGTCACCTTTTGGGATGCAACGCACTGCAAATCATTAAAACATATCCATGAGGCAGCGCAAACCAACTTTGCGCGGCTTTGAATGGCTTCATAGATATGGAGCAAGGCAAGGTGGCACAAATTGCTGTGTTGCCTTACTCTTGTAAAGAGGCTTTCCATGGGCGTCGCAGTGGGTATTCCCACGCAACACACATGGGTTTTGACGCATCCCCACGTTTAAACCTGGGGACTGCTCAAAAATGTATACTTCTCCAGGTGAGGCACAACAAGGAGAAATTTCTTTATTTCTTCTCGTTTTTCCCCCTATGTGTGCTGCATTCTGCAGAAAACATAAAAAGAGGAAAAAGCCTCCCAGGATTAGTTTTGTGCAGCAGGGTGTCCTTTCTGCACAAAAAACAATCCTGCATGCATCACAGACACCCTTGCACCATGGTGCAAAGGTGGCTGCATTGTTGTTAGGTGATTATATGACGGAACACCGAATTAAAAACAACTACTAACCTTAACAATGAGGTCGGAACACCAACCTCGTCCTTGCTACTAATGATTTTACCACGAATGCCTTAACAACGATATTGCGTTGTAAAGGCATTCCTGATAAAATCATTAGCAATAGGCACCATTCACCCTACATCCCTCAACCCACCCCCCCAACCCCACCCCAAAACCTAAAACCCGCTGACCCCCCACCCACTCCCCAAAACCAAAAACGCCCCACCCCCCACCCCACCCTAAAACCTAAAACCCCCTGACCACCCACCCACTCCCCAAAACCAAAAATGCCCCACCCCCCCAACCCCACCCTAAAACCTAAAACCCCCTGACCCCCCACCCACTCCCCAAAACCAAAAACGCCCCACCCCCCCAACCCCACCCCAAAACCTAAAACCCCCTGACCCCCCACCCACTCCCCTAAACCAAAAACGCCCCACCCCCCCAACCCCACCCCAAAACCTAAAAACCCCTGACCCCCCACCCACTCTCCAAAACCAAAAACCCCCCACCCCCCCAACCCCACCCCAAAACCTAAAAACCCCTGACCCCCCACCCCCTCCCCAAAATCAAAAACGCCCCACCCCCCCAACCCCACCCCAAAACCTAAACCCACCACTTACCTTCGCCAACTCCCTTCTTTGTACCTTAACCTCGCATGTTCGTTGTTCAGAACATAAGTAGTTAAGGCACAAAAATACGAAGTCGTGGTTAAAAAAAGCATTGTTACGCTTTCGTTAACCACGACTTTCGTAATAAAAAAGTCGTAAAAAAGGATGTTTACCTTGTTAGGTTGCCGAAATTGCACCAGCACAGTGGAGATGGATAAGAATGCACCTTATGCCATAGATACAGAGCATTACTACCCTTTCTCTTTGACACAGGGCAGCACAGCAAGGTGACTTGTTGCTCTTCTCTGCGCCAAAAGCTCATATATATATATGGACCTTGGTTTCTTAGGTTCCCCACCTTAAAGTTACCATTAGCTTCACTGCTGTTTCAAGTCTACATGGTTGTAGAGAAGGACATATATTGTGTTTTCACTTCCGTCCTAGGCCGAAATCTTCTGCCAAATAGGTCACAGAAAGAAGGAGTCTTTATTCAACTACCAGTGATTGAAATCTTAGTTCTCACCTTCAGATCCTTCATTTAACACCTGCTGCCATACCTTATGTAATCGTTCTTGCCAATGTGCCCCCATTGGAACCTGGCAAGGTCAAGCAATGCTTACAATTAAAAGAAAGTCATTGGTTTGCAAAGTGACCAGGTAAAAACTTAAATTTGTTTCAATTTGTCATAATAATACAGAGAGTAAATTGGCTTGGAAAGTCACCTAAAACCTTGGCTGGGGACTGTATAGATGCACACTTACCAATTCTAGTAATCCTGGACATTTACTGACAAATCTTCCTTGTTCACATGTGTTTCACAGTGATGTTCAGCCTTTACCCCTAGGTTATCATTATGGGTGTAGGAGGCTGGCCTGGTGTGTAGTGGGTACCTTGGGTACTTACACCTTGTACCAGGTCCAGTTAAACCCTTATTAATGAAGTAGTAGTGTTCAAGCAGCTTAAGCTGATAGAGGTAGCTATAGAAGAGCAGCTTAGGCTGAACTAGGAGACATGCAAAGCTCATGCAATACCACTTATAGTTACACAGTACTTATATACAAGTAAAGACAATACTCAGTGTTACCAAAAATAAAGGTGGTTTATTTGGGTAACACAGTACCAAAAATATCTTAGAGGCAATACTCCTTCTGGAGGTAAGTATTATACACAATATATACACTAGACACCAAAATTAGACAAGTAAGTACTCATACATAGAACAGAGCAAACAATAGGAAATGCTATAGAATGCAATGGGAGAAAATAGGTCTGGGTGCAACAAAAAACATACACTAAGAAAGTAGAATGCGAATCACAAATTCCCCCCTAGACAAGTGTAATGTGTGCAGAATCGCTGGGAGAGTAAGAATAGAGTAAAGGTAACTAAATTACCCAACCCTACAGCCCAGAAAAGCAGGAGTAAAGTACTTCAAGTTTCCTCAGGACACACTACACCTCGTGATCGAGATTTTGCAGTAACCAACCAAGTCTGCAAAAAACAACTGCTCGATTCCTGGACCTGAAGACCTGCAAATGAAGGGGACAAAGTCCAGAAGTCGAAAGAAGTTCCAGGAAGGGCAGGATCCCCTGCCAACCCAGAAGAGGGTGCATAAGAAGAGTCACCTGTTTGTCGAAGACTGCAGGAATGCACCCTAGAAAGATGCCACTGGGTTTCAGCATAATGCAAAGGTTGTCCCATCACGTGAATATGGATGCAGATGTGATTTTGTGTTGAAAGTCAACAACAAGTCTTGGTTACGACAAAAGTGCATTTTGCATCAAAATGGTGCTGAATGGACCCAGGAGGGACCTGTGGGTCTCAACTCTGTGGGAGGGAGGGAGATCTCAGCACTTTAGAGAGCCCTCATGATGCCAGACAGCACCCACGGGAGTCCCAGGACACGGGGACAAAAGAGGTGCAAAACTCGGTTGGTGCAGCACAATAAAGGAAGGTCCCACGCCGCCGGAGAACAACTCAGCAAGTTGAGCATTGCAGGATGGAGTGCTGGGGACCTGGGCAAGGTTGTGCACAAAGCAATTTAGCAAATAGTGTACAGAGGCCAAAGGAGGTGAAGAAGACGCAGTACACAGGGGTACCATCGGTCTCAGGGAAGACAAGGTCTTACCTCCTCCAAATTGCATCAGCAGGACCTCTGTGTCCTTCAGGGCATGCTCGTTGCTGTGAGAGGAGTCCAAGGGTACCAGTCGTCGTCTTGGAAGGTGCCTGCGTGAGCAGGGGAATGACATCGTCACACCCGCTGTACATTTCTTAAGTCCATATGGTGCAGGATGAAGCCAGGTAGTCCCCAGAGTGTGCACACCATGGAAATTGTTGCAGTTGCTGGCTGGAGCGGAAGTTGCAAGGAAAAGTATACCTTGTGGATACTTTGTTGCTGTTACAGCAGTTCCTGGAGTAGGCTGCGGTTGATCCGAGGTCAGAGGATTAAGTAGTAGTTGCAGAGGATTCCTGAAGGAAACTTGCAAGCAGAATCTGAAGAGAACCCTCAGGAGAGACCCTAAATAGCCCTGAGAGGGGGATTGGCTACATTATCAGGTATCAACCTATCAGGAGGGGTCTCTGACGTCACCTGCTGGCACTGGCCACTCAGAGCCCTCCAGAGTGCCCCCACACCTTGCAAAGCAAGATGGCTGAAGTCTGGGACACACTGGAGGAGCTCTGGGCACCACCCTAGGGTGGTGATGGACAGGGGAGTGATCACTCCACTTTCCTTTGTCCTGTTTCGTGCAAGAGCAGGAGACAAAGGGTCACTGACCTGGTGTAGACTGGCTTATGCAAGGAGGGCACCATCTGTGCCCTTCAAAGCATCTCCAGAGGCTGGGGGAGGTTACACCTCCCCAGCCTGTAAAACCTATTTCCAAAGGGAGAGGGTGTAACACCCTGCTCTCAAAGGAAATGCTTTGTTTTGCCTTCCTGGGACTGGGCTGCCCAGACCCTAGGAGGTCAGAACCCTGTCTGTGAGGTGGCAGCTGCTGTAGCTGCAGTGCAAGCCTCAGAGAGCTGGATTGGCAGTGCTGGGTCGATAGCTGAGCCCCCAGGATGCATGGAATGGCGTCTCTGCACTCACAAAGTCCGGGGAAATGGCCCTGAACTATGTGGGGGCACCTTTTCTAGTGCAAGGGTGCCCTCACACTTAGTAACTTTCCACCTAACCTTCAGCAAGTGAAGGTTAGACATATAAGTGACTAATAAGTTACTTAAGTGCAGTGAAAATGGCTGTGAAATAACATGTGGATTATTTCACGCAGGCTGCAATGGCAGTCCTGTGAAAGGGTTTGTCTGAGCTCCTTAAGGGTGGCAAAAGAAATGCAGCAGCCCATATAGATCTCCTGGAACTCCAATGCCTTGGATACCTAGGTACCATATACAAGGGACTTATAAGGGGGTCCAGTGTGACAATTGAAATTGGTAAATGAAGTCACTAGTCTACAGTGACAAACTTAAAAGCAGAGAGAGCATAAGCACTGAGGTTCTGATTAGCAGATCCTCAGTGACACAGTCAAGCACTATACAGAAACACATATAAGGCCATAAACTATGAGCACTGGTGTCCTGACCAGCAGGATCCCAGTGAGACAGGCAAAAACATACTGACATACAGGTAAAATGGGGGTAACATGCCAAGGAAGATGGTGCTTTCCTACAATGGGCATGTGACCAAGCCTACCAATCCCTAGTTCCTCCCCATTTGCCTTCTTTAAATCAATATAGAGCAACAGAAGGAGCCTCCGTCTCAGGCTTCTCTATCAGCAATAGATTTGATCCCTTGAGTTCTCTTACAGACAACGGTGACTGCCCTACGGTATGATTGTTGCAACTGAGGATCCTCTGAAATCCTTCATCTAGATCATGGGGACTCGCAAACATTTTCCCAGGGGCCAAAAGGTTTGGTCTGTGATGTGCCCAGGGCCGCATTAATGCCAGGGCAGTGGCGGTCGGTTGGGGTGGCTGGGGGGGATTGGTGGCAAGAAAGGTGTAGGAGAAGCGAAGGATATACATCTAGTGGCTGAAATAAACAATGGGAAACCAGAAAACATGGAATTAATCCTGGCTTATCCTCTTCTCTAAATTGTGTGAGCTTTGGCAATTGTTTAATATCACTTCCTCTCCTTTTTCTGCATTATCACATATGAGAGGACCTCGAATTACATGATTTCATGGTGTGCGCTGCTTCTAACCTGCTTATATGTTTCATTTGCTGCTTCTAACCTGCTTCTATGTTTCATTTATTAAACTATGTTGTTGTTCATGTATGATAGGAGCCCAGCCCACCCATAAAGTGCACATACCAAGTGACTTGTCTCTTTAATGTACTATTGGTGCTGATATCAGGGTAAGGGGAAGAATTAATGTTTCCAAATTTATGTTTGAAAACTATCACTTTTAAATGAATACATCTCAATGCACTGATAAAATAAATTGTTCTAAGGTGAAAAGGTTCTGCATGTTAACTCAATACACTTTTTTAATTTTGAAGAGACTGTCTTAGTTTATTACACTTATGCTGCAAGATGTCTTTAAAAATGAAGGTGTTTCTAAATTTAAGTGCAGGAGTCCCTAGTTATTTCATTTCTTTTAAGTTTGAAATAAATGATTGTGTCTCTCTTTAATATTTTTATTGTTAGTGTGGAGTCGAGCAAACAGCTGCTCAGTGCTCCTGTTGGCCAAGGGGCCGCAAGTAAAGGTCAGAGGGGCCGCATGATCTAGGTTCTAGATTAACCTTGACATTTTATGCTCAAATGTGGTAGGGGTCTCCAGAAGTATGGGCAATGCTGGATCGATTACCTTATTGAAAAAACACAATGTGTCTGTTTTTAGGAGACATGGGCATCATGAACAGTTTGTTTTTGGAGGGTTTCAAGGGGTACTTTGTCTCAGTCATAAGTTCCACCTCAGGAAGAGCTAAGGGGGGGCCTTCTGGTTTTTATTTTACTGTCTCTAAACTGTGGTCTCAAGCAACTAGATACAGGTTGTTAGAAATGGGGTCTCCCGGTTTAGAACAATAGGAAATATTTATCTAAACAAAACAAGACCAAAACGACAAAAATCCGACATACTCAAGTCAAGTTATGAATTTTTAAAGATTAAACTAAAAAAATAACGCTTAGAAACAAAAATGCTTCGATGAGATGTTAACACGGCGTCGTGACGGAGTCGTTCCCAACAAGCCGACACCTGCGGCGGCAGACACGGAGTCGTGTAGACCCCCAATTACAGTACCTTTGGCGAAGAGTGAAAACAAGCCGATGCGCGAAGTCGGGGATCGCGGCGTCTGTGCGAAATGTTGAATCCGTGCACTTCGAGCGGCGTCGGTCACGATGTAGTGCAGCGACTTCCACGGAGTCGCGGACTTCAGCGGGGCTGCAGCAGCGTCAGGCCTGCGAAGAGCGTCGCGTCCCAGCGAAGGTCACGGTGTCGGGTGCAGGCGGCGTTACCGGATTCAGCAGCGGCGTCGGTCCGGAGTCCTCCGAAGTCGATTTCCTTGGATTTCCACCAGCTTTCCTTTCAAGGGCCCAGGGACTGGATAGGGCACCACTTGTCAGAGTAGGAGTCTCTCCAGAGACTCCAGGTGCTGGCAGAGAGAAATCTTTGCTGTCCCTGAGACTTCAAACAACAGGAGGCAAGCTCTAAATCAAGCCCTTGGAGATTTCTTCACAAGATGGAAGGCACACAAAGTCCAGTCTTTGCCCTCTTACTCTGGCAGAAGCAGCACTGCAGGAAAGCTCCACAAAGCACAGTCACAGGCAGGGCAGCACTTCTTCCTCAGCTATCAGCTCTTCTCCAGGCAGAGGTTCCTCTTGGTTCTAGAAGTGTTTCTAAAGTCTGTAGATTTGGGTGCCCTTCTTATACCCATTTTAGTCTTTGAAGTCACCTTTCTTCAAAGGGGACTCACACCTACTTGTGAAATCCTGCCTTGCCCAGGCAAGGCCTCAGACACACACCAGGGGGTTGGAGCCGGCATTGTCAGAGGCAGGCACAGTCCTTTCAGATGAGAGTGACCACTCCACCCCTCCCTCCTAGCAGAGATGGCTAATCAGGAAATGCAGATTACACCCCAGCCCCCTTTGTGTCACTGTCTAATGTGAGGTGAAAAACAACCCCACTGTCAAACTGACCCAGACAGGGAATCCACAAACACGGCAGAGTCACAGAATGGTTTAAGCAAGAAAATGCTCACTTTCTAAAAGTGGCATTTTCAAACGCACAATCTTAAAATCAACTTTGCGAAAAGATGTATTTTTAAATTGTGAGTTCAGGGACCCCAAACTCCACATGTCCATCTACTCTCTAGGGGAATCTACATTTTAATCATATTTAAAGGTAGCCCCCATATTATCCTATGAGAGAGACAGGCCTTGCAACAGTGAAAAACAAAGTTGGCAGTATTTCACTGTCAGGACATATAAATTACATTACTATATGTCCTACCTTATCCATACACTGCACCCTGCCCTTGGGGCTACCTAGGGCCTACCTTAGGGGTGCCTTACATGTAAGAGAAGGGAAGGATTAGGCCTGGCAAGTGGGTACACTTGCCAAGTCGAATTTACAGTGTAAAAATACACACACAGACACTGCAGTGGCAGGTCTGAGACATGATTACAGGGTTACTTATGTGGGTGGCACAACCAGTGCTGCAGGCCCACTAGTAACATTTGATTTACAGGCCCTAGGCACCTCTAGTGCACTTTACTAGGGACTTAACAGTAAAACAAATATGCCAATCATGGATAAACCAATTACATACAATTTACACAGAGAGCATATGCACTTTAGCACTGGTTAGCAGTGGTAAAGTGCTCAGAGATCAAAAGCCAACAGCAACAGGTCAGAAAAAATAGGAGGCAGGAGGCAAAAAGATTGAGGATGACCCTGCATAAGCAAAAAAGTCCAACACGACCCCCTACCAGCCTAAGGCCAGGGGAGAACAATCAATACCTTGATGTACTTCCCTGATTGGGGTGATAGAACAAGGACCCAGGCCCACAACAGCAGGGGCATGTTCCAGTTCTACGCCTTCCTGACTCCAGTTGGATCCCTCTGTCCATACTCTCAGGGCCCACTAAGCTAACCCATGGGGAACCCTTCTCCACATCTGCAGACACCATCTGTGCAGCACCTAACTTTACTTTGCTCACAGATGTATCCCACTGGGCAGATAGTACTACCAGGGCCAACACAGTGGTGTTGCCCACTCCACCCCCGGGGTGTGACTCTCGTCCCCCCCCAGGGTCAACTCTGTCCACCAGGACAGCAAGCCACTGTGGCCCCGGACAACTGTCAGGGATGAGAGCCCGACCTCAGGCCTCTCCAACCACTGTGACTGCGGAGATTGGGGGCGGTAGCCCCAGGTGCCTGGCACCCTTTGACCACTCTCTTTTCCACCAGGTCAGGGATGCCATCCTTACCCTGGTCCTCCCCTCTGGGGCTCTGTACTCTCCCTGCAGAAGCGGCACCCCCAGAGTCAAAAACTGTCAGGGTGCTTGTAGAAGCAGTCCTGCACAATTCTTCCACCAGTGCAGGGCTGGTAACCTGCAACTGGTCTGCAAACCTGGGGTCTGTACCTTCAGGTTGGACCAGGGCCAGGGGTGAGGCTTCCCTCCTCCTGCCCTCCCTTCTGGGGTCCTGCACCCCCCAACTAGGAGTGGCCCCCTCAGAAGACAACATGGGATGGGCACTGTTAGCAGTAGCCCCTTCCTCCAGGTCAGGGGGGACACCCTGATCCTGATCCTCCAGTCCAGGGTCTGTACCCACAGACTGGACCACCGCCTGGCAACCCAGGACTTCCTGGGGGGCATCCCTACCCCCCACCAGGTCAGAGTTTACCCTCTGAACCTGGTCATCCACCCCAGAGTCACCACCCTGCGGTTGAACCACTGCCTGGCACACCAGGACTTCCTTGGGAGCACACTTACCCCCCATCAGGTCAGAATTTACCCCCTGAACCTGATCATTCAACCCAGAGTCACCACCCTGCGGTTGAACATTTGCCTGGCACACCAGGACTTCCAGGGGGGCACACTTACCCCCCTCAAGGGACACACTGTCCCCAAGGGCCACACAAGAGTCTGGCTGGCGCAGGTCCCCTGACCTCTGCCCATCTGACAGAGTCTGGATTCCCCCCAACCCGGAAATGGTCTCACCAAGGTCATTCCTGGGGGGCTCTGCCCTCAGAGCTGACCCCTGACCCTCCAGGTTCTTCACTGGGGTCCGCAACCCCCTCTCAACCCTCTGTCTGGACTTCTGCACCCCCTCACTAGGAGTGGTACTGCCAGACACCAGAACTGGTGGGACGCTGGCTACAGCCGCCCCCCAAGTTCTCCTGTCACTGTGGGGTCTCCCTCAACAGATGGCCCTATGGTACAGGCTAGGCTCCCCTCCTGGTGTTCCCTCATGGAACCCTCCAGGACCTGGGACCGGATCTCGGGCACCTTGGGCATCAACCCATCCCCATTCCCTCTCCTCTGAGACTGGACATGGGGTCCCTCACCCATCCCACTACACTGGGACCTACCTGGGACACTACCATCCTTCCCTACCTCACCCTGGTTGGGAACTACCTAGACCACTCCTCTCAGGAGCACACCCAAATGCCTCTTCAGACTCTCTGGTACTCACTCAGAAGTCTGCCTCCATTGTAAGCTCCCTGGGGTCAGAGAACTCACACTCCACCTGGTGTTGACATAGCTCTGGAAAATAAGGAATAGACATATGCTCTCCAGCAATTACATCACTCAGCCCCTCACATGAATTAACCAAAGTACCCTTCACCCAACCATCCAGTGACTCTGCTTTGAAAAAGCACCCCACATCACCCTCCTGAGACTGGTGAGACAGTACCTGACTGTCCCTGACACTCAACCCACACTCTTCTGGGATGTCTTCACACTCCATAACCAGGACTTCTACCTGGGGGGAACCCCTCTCCCTGTCACGCTCACCTAGAGTCAGTAGAGTGTCCCTCCCACCAGTAGGAATATGACTCCCCATGCCAGTTCCCCAATCCACCTCAGGGACCCTGTGCATCACTGGAGCTACCTCATCCCCCTGAACCTCCTGGTGTGTGCTAACTCCCTCCCTAAAGTAGGGCACCACATCTCTGGGCATGTGCACTTCTTCAGCAGCACTGGATATAAAATTGTTGCTGCCACCATTCCAGCTGGACTCAGCCCTTATGACTTCCAGCTCCTTCATTTTGAGCTCATAAGCCCAAATCCTCTTTTTGATCTCTAAGTCCCTCCTCCTTTCTTCCAACTCCTTCTCCCTTTGCATCCTCAACTCCTTGAACTTCAACCGGCGAGCCCTCTCTGCCTGTCTGTCCTATAACTCTTCAGGAGTCAGACCCTTGGATGACACCCTGCTACCCCTTCTGGGGACCCTCCCCCAGGCGTAACTGGTACCTCCACTACACCACTGTGTATCCTCTGCACTTCCCCACCCACATTCTCCTCCTCTCTGTGCCCTCCAGCCTCCTTGACTGTCTCCCAGGCCCGTTGTGACTTTTGCAGCTCCCCCTCCCTGGTGGAGCTCTCAGTGGGACAGTCAAGATCTTTAAGGAACTGTTTCAACTGAGCAACTGAGTACTCCTTCAGTTTCTCTATTTCAAACACAGCTCCAGCTGTTGCATCTCCAGATTGAGACATGATGGTCACAAGTGCAAAGTTCCAAAGGCAGAAAATAAGTTCCCAATGAAGTAAAAAGAATCCCTCAAGGGATCAGCAAAATCATGGAAGTAGAACAAAAAGGAGTCCTTAAGAGAAAAAGCAAAAGATCACCAAAAAAGTAGTATGTGGTCACGTAGTGGTGTGCACTCAAAATAGTAGTGTACACTTAATTACTGTATGTCAAGTACAAATACAAGTCCAAATCCCAACCGCTGATCACCAATGTTAGAAATGGGGTCTTTGGTTGACAGTGAGGTTAGCCCCTGTTCAAGCAAGGACCCTCACTCTAGTCAGGGTAAAAGAGAATCACCCTCAGCTAACCCCTGTTTACCCCCTTGGTAGCTTGGCAGAGCAGTAGGCTTAACTTCAGAGCGCTAGGTGTAAAGTATTTGTACCATCACACACAGTAACTTCATGAAAACACTACAAAATGACACAACAACGGTTTAGAGAAATAGGAAATATTTATCTAAACAAAACAAGACCAAAACGACAAAAATCCGACATACACAAGTCAAGTTATGAATTTTTAAAGATTCAACTAAAAAAATAGCGCTTAGAAGCAAAAATGCTTCGATGAGATGTTAACACGGCGTCGTGATGGAATCGTTCCCAACAAGCCGACACCAGCGGCGCCGGACACGGAGTCGTGTAGACCCCCAAGTACAGTACCTTTGGCGAAGAGTGAAAACAAGCCGATGCGCGAAGTCGGGGATCACGGCGTCTGTGCGAAATGTTGAATCCATGCACTTCGAGCGGCGTCGGTCACGACGTGGTGCGGTGACTTCCACGGAGTCGCGGACTTCAGCGGGGCTGCAGGGGCGTTGGGCCTGCGAAGAGCGTCACGTTCCAGCGAAGGTCATGGCGTCGGGTGCAGGCGGCATTACCGGATTCTGCAGCGGCGTCGGTCCGGAGTTGTCCGAAGTTGATTTCCTTGGATTTCCACCAGCTTTCCTTTCAAGGGCCCAGGGACTGGATAGGGCACCACTCCAGGTGCTGGCAGAGAGAAGTCTTTGCTGTCCCTGAGACTTCAAACAACAGGAGGCAAGCACTAAATCAAGCCCTTGGAGATTTCTTCACAAGATGGAAGGCACACAAAGTCCAGTCTTTGCCCTCTTACTCTGGCAGAAGCAGCACTGCAGGAAAGCTCCACAAAGCACAGTCACAGGCAGGGCAGCACTTCTTCCTCAGCTATCAGCTCTTCTCCAGGCAGATGTTCCTCTTGGTTCCAGAAGTGTTTCTAAAGTCTGTAGATTTGGGTGCCCTTCTTATACCCATTTTAGTCTTTGAAGTCACCTTTCTTCAAAGGGGACTCACACCTACTTGTGAAATCCTGCCTTGCCCAGGCAAGGCCTCAGACACACACCAGGGGGTTGGAGCCGGCATTGTCAGAGGCAGGCACAGTCCTTTCAGATGAGAGTGACCACTCCACCCCTCCCTCCTAGCAGATATGGCTAATCAGGAAATGCAGGTTACATCCCAGCCCCCTTTGTGTCACTGTCTAGTGTGAGGTGAAAAACAACCCAACTGTCAAACTGACCCAGACAGGGAATCCACAAACACGGCAGAGTCACATAATGGTTTAAGCAAGAAAATGCTCACTTTCTAAAAGTGGCATTTTCAAACGCACAATCTTAAAATCAACTTTGCGAAAAGATGTATTTTTAAATTGTGAGTTCAGGGACCCCAAACTCCACATGTCCATCTACTCTCTAGGGGAATTTACACTTTAATAATATTCAAAGGTAGCCCCCATATTATCCTATGAGAGAGACAGGCCTTGCAACAGTGAAAAACGAAGTTGGCAGTATTTCACTGTCAGGACATATAAATCACATTACTATGTGTCCTACCTTATCCATACACTGCACCCTGCCCTTGGGGCTACCTAGGGTCTATCTTAGGGGTGCCTTAAATGTAAGAAAAGGGAAGGAATAGGCCTGGCAAGTGGGTACACTTGCCAAGTCGAATTTACAGTGTAAAAATACACACACAGACACTGCAGTGGCAGGTCTGAGACATGATTACAGGGTTACGTATGTGGGTGGCACAACCAGTGCTGCAGGCCCACTAGTAACATTTGATTTACAGGCCCTAGGCACCTCTAGTGCACTTTACTAGGGACTTAACAGTAAAACAAATATGCCAATCATGGATAAACCAATTACATACAATTTACACAGAGAGCATATGCACTTCAGCACTGGTTAGCAGTGGTAAAGTGCTCAGAGTTCAAAAGCCAACAGCAACAGGTCAGAAAAAATAGGAGGCAGGAGGCAAAAAGATTGAGGATGACCCTGCATAAGCAAAAAAGTCGAACACAGGTCTTTCTAACTGACGTGAAAGATGTCTTTCTTTTTAGAAATTCTATAATGTGTTATTTTTCAATTTTAAAGTGCTAATCTCACCCACACTTGGGAGGTTAATGCCTTTCAGTTTAGAGACTTATTAGCAATCACAACCTCTGCTTTAAGGGTACTGTATCTATCATGTTACTGGTTGGTTTGAATGCTGTCTTGGCTGACCAAATATGCACCCTCCTTTGTGGCGCAGAGTATTTTTTTCTTGGTGGATTAAGGTGGACCAGATGAGATAATGTTATCCTCTTTCCTTGTCATTTGCACAAAGATGAGGTATATCCTCACTTCCAATAAATCCTATCCCCAGTTTCCAGCAGATGGGTTCATCATTCTTGTTCTACTGCATACAGAAAACGTATGGAATCACTGAACGAAAAGCCCAGTGTTAAACTGACTTCCTGTCATCAGGATTAAAATGTAGCTATCATGAAAATAAATGAATTACCCTTCCATAACAACGCCCACTGGAAGTTCTGTTTCCAAGCTCACCACTCTGGACTCTTAGTTTGACCATTTCTTGTCCATCCATAACATCACTATCTGTAACTTCCTTTCTGATGCCTAGGCTAACATCTTGCTGCTTTCCTCTGCCATCTCCCCATTAGACTTTAGCCGGGAAGAGGTTAGAGATGCCATTATTGACCTTCCAAATAAAAAACCCTTGGGCCTGATCCTGAAACCTCTTGATGTGTTTAAATTCATCATTGATCTATGGCCTCTATTCTTAACGCTTTATGTGAGCACAGCGATCAGAAATCCAGTTCCCTCCTCATGGTCCAACTCTGTTATTGCCCCAGTTTTTTAAAAGGTTAACATACATGTTCCATGCTGCTACTCACTATAGATCTATTCTATGGTTAAGGTGGTATGGAGTATTTCTTTGACTTTAAAAATCATCATGTATTGCCTTATATGCAATATGGCTTCCAGCATATTCAAGTATACTAAAGCGAAGGCTGGTTCATTCCATCTAGTTTTAATGGCTTTAACTTCTGCTTTTGACAGGGTCAATAGTTCTATGGGCATATTTATACTCTGTTTGCGCTGGAATTGCGTCGTTTTTTTTTACGCAATTCCGACGCAAAACTAACTCCATATTTATACTTTGGTGTTAGACGCGTCTAGTGCCAAAGTCCATGGAGTTTGCGTCATTTTTTAGCGTGGACACCTACTTTGCGTTAATGATATGCATGGAAGGCGTTCCCGTCTAAAAAAGTGACTCCGAGGCATGTGCGCCGTATTTACACTCCTGGGCAAAAATCACGCCCGGGAGTGGGCGGGTCAAAAAAAATGACCTTCAGCTGCTTTTGCGTCGTTTTTTAGCGCCTGGTCAAGGCAGGCGTTAAGGGACCTGTGGGCTCGGAAGGAGCCCAGAGGTGCCCTCCCATGCCCCCAGGGACCCCCCCTGTCACCCTTGCCCACCCCAGGAGGACGCCTAAGGATGGAGAGACCCATCCCAGGGAACATAAGGTAAGTTCAGGTAAGTAATTTTTTTTTTTTTTTGTGGCATAGGGGGGCCTGATTTGTGCCCCCCTACATGCCACTATGCCCAATGACCATGCCCAGGGGACAGAAGTCCCCTGGGCATGGCCAATGGGCAAGGGGGCATGACTCCTGTCTTTGCTAAGACAGGAGTCATTTCAAGGGGGTTTGGGAGTCGAAAAAAATGGCGCAAATCGGGTTGAGGCGATAATTTTGCCTCAGCCTGACTTGCCCCATTTTTGGGCGCCCAAGCTCCATATTCCCCTACGCCGGCGCTGCCTGGTGTACTTCATTTTTTTTTACGCACACCAGGCAGCACCGCCGGCTAACGTCATTGAATAAATACGGCGCTCGCATGGCGCTTCAGAATGCCGTTAGCCGGCGTTAGATTTTTTGACGCACAACTGCGTTGGCGCAGTTGTGCGTCGAAAAGTATAAATATGGCCCCTAAACTCTGGAACATCATGCTGGGTATGGGTTGTGATAAAACTACTGTCACATTCCGCTACAATTTAAACTCTGACCTTACAATCATTGCTCACTATGGGCCCTTAGGGAAATGTACTACCGAGCATACTTTTAAAAAGGGCATTAGATAAGGTTGCATTTTAGCTCCTTTTTCATGCACATTACACATTAATAGCTTAAAGAAAGGTCAGATTTGTCGATGGTGGGGGACCAGCCTGTACCCACACTACCTTACGCTGACAATGTGATTCTGATTTCTTGAACCGCATTATTTGGTAGCGTCTTTTGCAAAGTTTTGTTGACTTCAGGGGTAAGCTTGATCTCAGCACTAATTACACTAAATCCAACTTTATGGATACTGAGGCCAAGAACACCAACGCCAGAGAACACTTTATTAATGGTAACAAGCTTGAAAAGATCAAAGGCCTGAGTTAGGTCTTGGCAGAAAGAAATACTCTGTCACAACATGAAGGACATTCTGTCTTGCGTATTACAATCCCATTATTTGCTATGTGGTTCTTAATATGGCGGACAGAATACCCGTCACGTTTGTGGCAGATAATTCCCTCCGCCAAGACATAAATCAGGCCCAAAGACCTTTCCCTATTTAGGAATCCGTTTTGATTCCTCCCTCAGCTGAGAACCTCTTATTAGTGCTAGGTGCTATGCTTTTGCTAGAAGCCTTGCATTAGTCTTTCACTTTGCTTCCAAACATGGATATTGAGGTGTACCTGAAATGCTAGAAATTTACAAAACCAAGTGATTAAGGGGGTCATTCTAAGTCTGGCGGGCGGCGGAGGCCGCCCGCCAGACTTCCCCCCTCCAAAATACCGCTCCGCGGTCGCAAGACCGCTGAGGGTATTTTGGCTTTTGCACTGGGCTGGCGGGGACCGCCAAAAGGCCGCCCGCCAGCCCAGTGCAAAAACCCTTCCCACGAGGAGGCCGGCTAAGAATTGAGCCGGCGGAGTGGGAAGGTGCGACGGGTGCAGTTGCACCCATCGCGTATTTCAGTGTCTGCAATGCAGACACTGAAATACAAAGTGGGGCCCTCTTACGGGGGCCCCTGCAGTGCCCATGCCATTGGCATGGGCACAGCAGGGGCCACCAGGGGCCCCATGACAACCCATACCGCCATCCTGTTCCTGGCGGGAGAACCGCCAGGAACAGGATGGCGGTATGGGCTGTCAGAATCCCCCATGGCGGCGCAGCAAGCTGCGCCGCCATGGGGGATTCCCAGGGCAGCGGAAAACCGGCGGGAGACCGCCGGTTTTCCGCATCTGACCGCGGCCAAACCGCCGCGGTCAGAATGCCCTGCGGGGCACCGCCAGCCTGTTGCCGGTGCTCCCGCCGACCCTGGTCCCGGCGGGTCGGAATCACCCCCTAAGTGTTGCATTCTATGGTGTCGAGATTTGGGGGCATTCTAACCTGCTGCCGTTACAAACCATTGAAAACAGGTTCCTTAAGTGTTTGCTTTCCCTGCCTTACAGCAGTCCACTTTCATTCTTCACAATGACCTAGCTATTAGACAATTCACTGATTTAATCCAGCTTTGTCCTTTTATTTGGAGGTTGGCTATTTGGATCAAGAACAAACTTGAGCTCAACAGAGTTATCATTAAAGATTGTTTAAGGCTTGACCATGCTAACAACATCCAGTGGGTTAATTAAGTTAAGGATTGATTCTTTGGTGCTCTCCTGGAACGTCAACGGGCTCTTAGACCAAGTGAAACACACAACAGTTCTAAGATACACATTTAGATTCCTCCCCACTGCTCTGATGTTTTCTGGGGAACCACTGCCCATTCTTGGTATGTCTGGGATATGGCAGAGTTTTCCATGCATGATTCATGCATAGCTCCCAGGAGTGGCAATCCACCTTCGTCGCTTCTTTCCAAGTATGGTGACTCTAAAAATCAGAGACCCTCAGGGCCATTTCCTTGTCCTTACAGGAAAGATAGGAAGGTATACAATTAATCTAGTCTCTACCTACATGCCCCTTATGGCCCTGGATGCTCTCCTTAGACACCTTCCTGAGGGACTGACGGTGATCAGCGGTGACTTCAATGCACTCCTGTTTTCAGACTGAGACGCCACAGGGGTTCCGTCCATTGGTCACCAGTTGGGCACTAGATGCCTCTCAGACTGGACCTCCACTCTCGGTCTTTGTGAGGTATGGAGGACATGGAACCCATGACAACTCCAATACACTCACACCTCAGCTGCTCATCATTGTCATTCATAGATAAATCTCATAATTATGCCTGCCTTAGCATATTTGATCATGCTCCTCTTCTCCTCCGACTTGGATCCTCCTTGAGCGACCCTCGTACTACGTGGCAACTCAATGCCTGGTTTCTCCAAGACAAGGCCTACAGTCAGGCGCTAGACAGGGAACTTAAAACCTATTTCCATCTGAATGACAACACGATCCAATCAGCTGGCACATTATGGGTGGCTAGCAAGGCCACAATTAGGGGATATGCCAAGAAAGAGTAGAAACGCACCCAATCCCAGCATCTCTTGCCTGCTGGAGGGCGTAGGCTCTTCACCTCGAGAGGGAACTGACCTCAGGTGACTGGGTCGGTGTCTCCCAGCAACACAGGCTCATACACGAGGAAATCTGTCACATGTCACTCAAACATGCAAAGCACTCCTGTCAAGGCACGATGGCTAAATATTATAGATGGGGAGACAAGAAGGGCAAACCCCTCTACTGGATTGCTTCCCACCTCCTGTCTAATCAAATAATACCAAAAGTAATGAATGCTCAAGGACACACTCAACATACCCTTCAAGGTATTGCACTGTCTTTTGCTGAATGCTATTCTTGCCTCTATACGGTGGCCCCAAGAGTGGAGCCTGAGCTGGACCCCCATTTTTGACAGGAGATGCCTCTTTCATGACTCTCAGCTGGTGGACCAGCCACTTTTTGTTGATGAGGTTGGAGCAGCTATATCGGTCGTAACTTCTGGGAAAGCCTTGCATCCTGATGGATTCCTAGCAGAATAGTATTCTGCCTTTAGAGATATTCTGACTCCCCAGCTTTACGCTCTCTATGAAGAGGCGGAAAATAATGGTGCGTTCCCCTCTGTCATCGACATAGCCATTATCATAGTCATTCTGAATACAGAACCCCAACATCCTCCTGTGCTTACTTCCACCAGATTTAACTTATTAACACCAAAGACAAGATCTACGCCATGATACTGGCTACCAATCTTAGATGGGTACTTAGTATTCTTGTTCATCCTGATAAATGCGGTTTCAAGCCTTACAGAGCACACAGCACTGCCTGCAATGTCTCTATGTCGCTTTAGCCCACTGTCCCCCCCTGCCGCACCCCCTGGCCTTACTTCTTAGAGATTTTGAAAAGGGCTTTGATATAGTGGTTTGGAGATATCTGGAATGAATGCTTTTGAGAGCAGGGTTTGGACATTGATTCTGTGGATTCGTCTGCATGCTCTACTCCAACCCTACAGCCCGAGTATAAGTTAGTGCAGTCCTATTGGATTCCTTTCCAATATGATGAGGGGCTCAATAAGGTTGTCCCTCATCCCCAGTCGTCTTTTCTCTATCGATTAAGCTGCTTGCTCGCCTTAATAGGTGTAATGCCTAGGCGTGAGTCTGGCACTGGGACGATGTCCACAAGGACCGCATTGTGCTCAATGCAGATGATGTCCTGCTCTTTTTAGCTGATCCAGAGAAGACAGGGCCTCGTTATCTCTGAATCCTCCAGATCTTTCATGAATCCTCAGGTTTCCAGATCAACCCAGCCAAATCAGTCTTAGTACCTCTGACCGAGTCCCATGAATGTGTGCCATGACAAGACATCCCTGTCCGCTGCCTCAGTTTCTGGTACCTTTGGATTTGGGTTGCACTCCATCCAGAGCTCAATGGTTCCCTTAATCTTAATCCCTTGACACAAAGGGCCAAGGAAGGTCTCCTTATATGGCAACCCCTCCCTTTGAGTGTAATGGGTAGGATAGGCCTGTATAAAATGATGACACTACCTGGATTCCTATATTTCTTCCAAAACATACCAGTCCTCCTGCCAAACCACTGGTTCTGGGACCTAGATAGATTCACACACGCTCATTTCAAGAACTACAGGATGCCTAGAACCTTAATCCAACATCATATTACAAATATTTACAACTATGGCATGTTCTTGATGCCTATGTTCCCTGCAATGCCTCTATCCCTGGGTCCAACCCACTGGAGTCCAAACTCTTGATGGGTGCACTAGGAAAGGGAGACATATTGCAGATTTATCGCACTCTCGTTATTAATGCCCACTACATGCTAGATCACCTCAGAACATGCTAGGGACGATGGTTGAACCCCCTGAAGGACGAAGATTGGTGTCATGTCATGATGGCCCCAAGGGACATAACCATATCCTCCAAACTGAGATTAATCTAAACCTATTGCATTTACTGCACCTATCTCACTTCGACCAGACTGCACCAAGCCAGTTTCCTCGTGGGCTCTCATTATCCTATCTGTTAAGAGGACCCAGTTGATTTCTATCCTATGGTGTGGGTATGTACCATTACACACAAATACTGGAGGAACTTAACAAAAAAACTCACTAGTGCACTGGGATGGGAGGGTCCACACACTCTGGTTGTGTCGCTGGGGGTTTTGGAGGGATCAAGAGGTTCCCAAGCAAATAGAGAACTACTGGGCAAAGCCACTATGGTGGCAAAACTGGATATGGCATCAAAATGGGAAAGGCCTACACCTCCCTCCTTCGTACAGTGGCACAGGGTAATGGACTGGTGTGCGATGCAAGAGAAATCCATATATGAAGCCAGGGGCCGTCCATCAAAGCACAAGCAAGTTTCAGGTAAATGGTTAGGCAGGTGGGTTGATTCGAAGAACACAGTAAATTTCTTCCTATTGTTATTTCCTCTTATGTAATTACTATTGACTTATAGCTGATGCTGCTTGTTTGTCACATACTTTATGCAAAATGTACCCCTTCATACTCTCTGAGTGGTCTGCATTACTGTTGCTAAAATCAATAAATTTGGTTATAAGAAGAAAACAAGATTGCTTATTTAAATTAGGACACCCTGGTTTGTTCCTCTGACGAGATACCATAGTCAATGGTACTATTTTTTGAGTTAAGAATGCATTTCTATCATCTAGGCATGACGTAAGGGAAACCCAAGCTTTGTCCATGCCATCTGTCAGAGCCTATGTTTTGGTTCAAAATACCCTTCTTTTAGAACCCTATTTAACCCACAGAGTGTCAAAAACCCATACTTATCTGTTCCCCTTTTCAGGTTTATTTTAATACATCACATGTTGCAAATATATAAAGGCCAAACAACAGAGAAAGTAAATTCTTCTTGCCAGTATGATGATTATTCTGTATAGGATATTATGCAGTTGATTTTTGTATGTCCCTCCTATTCCTGTATCCACTTTTAGCAGAGTTAAATTTTAGGCAAGGTAGACCTGCCCTGTTCTATCTACAGATACTACCGGGGCGGCTTATGCATACAGGAAACCCGGCAATCGTAGACCTCTGTTACCAGACATTTAAAATGAGCTGAGATATTTAATGCACCTGTTAATTACTGGCGATGATGGGTAGATATTGGATGAGAAAAGTGCCTTATATTCTTGCTGACAACCCATAACAGGAGTTATGTCTAATATAGGAATTTACCAGCTTGTGGTAATATGTGCCTTGCATAGTTAACTTTCCCTGCTGGTGATCTATTCTATTACTTTTATTTGTGCTGTATTCCTGGCTGTACACTCACCAAGAATATTCCCAGTGTGTTCCACTGAAGCAAGCACCTTAGGCCCACTTCCACTACTACTGGGGCAGCACAGCTTGGCAAGGCAGATTCACAGAAGACTGAGCCAGGTGCAGAAGCAGGGTGATTTGAAGTTGGTTATGTCCCTGAGACTTTAGATCAGGAAACCAGCCAACTAGCCCTTGGTGTCACTATGTGTTCTGGTTTGGAGAAATGCAGATCTAGTCCTTCTGACTTCCAGGCCAGAGGGCAGTAGGCAGCAGGTCAGCACAGCAAATAAGGAGGTTCATCAGAGTGGATGTTATTCATCAGCACAGCAATCCTTCTTCCTGGCAGGGTATCCACATGTCTAGAAGTGTACTCAAGTGTTGGTGTCTGAGGTCCAGCTCTTCTATCCAGAGGTGCCTCTGATGTGGGGGAGAATTTAAAGACATGCCTTTGAAGTGCCCAGATGTCCTGCTGTTCCTGCCTTGGCTCCAGATTCACTACAAATGTTATACAGTCCTTTGTGTGTGTATAGGACACAGCTCCAACCTCTCATCCTCACTGGATGGGTCATCAGGTCACAACTACTGCCCCCACTGTGTGTGGATGTCTAGGGGAAAAACACAAAGCCTAGCAATCACCCACTCCAGACAAGTGACAGACTGCAGGCACCAAAAGTGGCATTTTTACAACTGTTATTAAAGATTCAATTTCACAATCAATTAGGATTATAATTGTGATTCGCAAGATACCAAACGTGGGTGGGTGCAGTATTTTGTCTTCCCATTTGGAAGTTAAACTTACAAGGTGTAATGAGGTAACTCCATTACCTCAGTGGGAGAGATAGGCCTTGCAGTAGTAAAAAATTATTTTAAGAATTTTCCACTACTAGGACATGTAAAACGTAAAAGTACATGTCCTGCTTTTTAATGCATTGCATCCTGTCCTCTGGGCTCTCCAAGGCCTTACCTAGGGGTGAGATATGTATTAAAAAGAAGGATTTGGACTGGAAAAAGGTTTATTTTTCCAGGTTGACACAGCAATGTAACAATGCACATACAGGCTCTGTTTAAAGGGCTACTTATGTGGGTGGCACAACCAGTGCTGCAGGCTCAATGGTACCATTTAATTTACAGGCCCTGGGCACAAGTAGTGCCCTCTACTAGGGATTAATAAGTATGTTAAATATGCCGACAAAAGTGATCATAGCCTGGAGGGGGGGGGGGGACATGGCAGCCTCGTAAGTTCCACGGTCAGGAGCTCATCTGTTTCTGGTCGACGAGCAGGGGTTGATGTGACCACACGACGCGTGAACGTTGCCGCAAGGAGTTGGATGCGCCTTTTCCCTGGTGTCGGTCCCCTGTGTGAGGCAGGGCTGGAGACGGAGACGAATTGCCGGCTTGAGACTCAGAGGCCCGACGTCTCGAACGTTGCATCGTGGGTGGAGGCTGCTCATGGTGTATGCCGTGGGAGACGCTGCCTCATTCTGTGCAGCCCCCGAGGGCAGCGCACTGCAGTCTTTTTCAGCGTTTGCCAGCAGGAGAAGGGGTCCTCTGTCCACTGCAAGTCATACTTACCGACTACGGTAGGGGACAGTGTTTTTATCACGCCGGTTAAACTGAGGGCTCGGGCAACCTTCAGAGGCCCCCCACTTGCACTCAAACAGCAGCAGCACAGCACAGGTGAGTGTTAGGAGGCCCCCGGAGCCGGATTCTGGAGTTTCTACGGCGGTTGCAAGGGGGGGACTTGCAGTAAGAAAGGCCAAGGGAAGGGGGTAACTAATATCAAAAAAGGGAATTACTCAGCAACCTTGCAGCCTGAAATTAAATCAAGAAGGAGACACAGCAATAAAGCAGGCTCTACTTGCAATTTAAGTAAGGCCACCCTCTCACAAGTTCAGTCATTAGAAGGGTGCAGGCCGGTTTCTCCACTTACTCCTTTTTTTAGAAGATTTTCTAGAGGCCCGGAAATGCAACCTTCACAACCCTTGGAGAATCTCCCCCTCTTTTCTACCTCTCCCCTGAGAATCGAGCTATTGGGGGGCAGGATAGTAATAAAGAGGCCATTCAATCTGATAAACTGGCAGGTGCCTCAGACCCTCCACTAGCAGAAGTGCCAGAGGTGGTTATACTGTCACAGGATTCTGCGGTACAGAACCTCCTGATTTCGTTAACTAATGAGATTAGAGGAAAGTTTAAGGTTTCTGAACACAATCAAGCAAAAATTTGAGAATCCTGTGCAGCATTGGAAAGCAAATTGAACGTGTTAACTGAGAGAATGGGCAGGTTGGAGACCGTGGTTTCGGAGCAAGAGGCACGAGTACTTTCTAATTCTCAGGACATCTCTGAGTTGATACGCAATGAAAAAGTCTTTCAGGAGAAGTTGGAATCTTTGGAAAATAAGTTGCTGAGGAATAATATTAGGTTGTTGAGCGTTCCTGAAGGAATGGAAGGCGATGATATTAAAGGCTATGTAATAACTCTGCTTAGGAAATTCTTCCCGTCTGTGGCACACTTAAAGGTGGAAGAGGACATTCAGAGAATTCATTGAGATCCCTTTAGAAGGAAATCTGATAGGAAAGCACCCAGGAAAATACTTATTAATTTTGGTACTTACTCTGTAAAAGAGAAAATTCTCTCTGAAGCTCTTCTCCATGGGCGATTGGTCTTTTCGGATAAGTTTGGACATCTCCAAAGTGACTCTAGACAGGCAGAGGGAACTGGGGAAGTTCATGCAGGAACTTAGGTCTCTTGGCGGTAAAATACAGATGAGGTTCCTGGCATTTTTAAAGATTATGTGGAATAACACAATGTACAATATTAGGGATCCTGTTGAAGTTTGGGCTTTAATTGAGATGAAAGTATCACATGATGGAATAGTTTTTTTTAGGAACAGTCGACCGTAACTGAGCTCATATGGGTTGTAATATTCATCCCGTTAGAAGGGCAGGGAGTGTTCCCACGGGTGAGGGTGGTATGGGGGCTATTTGGGATATTGGATGGCGGGATTTTGACACTAGGTGGGGAGCATGGGGAGAAAAATGAAAAATTATGCATATAAATGTCCTCAGGAATGCTGTGGGTGGTCCAGTTAAGGGTCTGACAGTTTATCTAGATCTCGGTCTCTTTCCCGAAAATTTTGTTTTCCCAGATAATGGCTAGTCACAAGTGGGTTTTGATTAAATTTCTCTCATGGAACGTTAATGGTTTATGGGTTATAGGGAAGAGGAGGAGAATTTTCTAGTTCTTAAAAGGGATAGATGAGGAGGTGATTATTTTACAGGAGACTCATTTATTACAGTCAGAGTGGAAAGAGAGCCTTAAACGTCTGAATTGGATGGGCTTTAATGCGTGTACTAATAAATCATGCACTTTGAAAGGTGTGGCGATCCTCATTAAGAAATCTGTAAGGGTAAAGGTAGCAAATGTTATAAGGTCCCCAAGGGTAGGTGGTTGATTGTTGAGGCAGGTCTGCACGCCGTTTGGTTTACGACTGTGGGTTACTATGGGACTACTGTGGACAATCCAGCACCTTTTCAAGAATTACATAGTCATTTATTGGTAGCAAAACATCCGATTGTAGTAGGCGGGGATTTTAATGTTTTATTGGATCCAATGTTAGACAAGTCTACCTCAAGACCTACGGTGAATTCTCCTAAAATTCTGTCTTGGATAAAACAAGCAATGGTAGACCTTGGTTTGATAGATATTTGGCATCAGAAAGGCGGGGAAGGCCAAAGGTTTACACTTCACAATAAAAAGCATGGCCATCGTTCTAGGATAGACTTTTTCTTAATACAGCACAATCTAAGGGATACGGTGAGATATATTAGCCATGCTCCAGCTCACCTTTCGGATCATTCTGCAGTAAAGTTGCATGTCTCCCTCAATATTCAACCACCTATTCCCAGGTGGACAGCCAATCGAGCTCTCTTTTTGGATGAGTTGATTGTGGACGGTCTGACGCGGGATACTAAAGAATTCTTTCAAATCAATTATCGTTCTACTAAATTGCAGATGTTGTGGGATGCGTATAACGCATTTATTAGAGGAAGGCTTGTGGGTCTGTCCACTTTTAAATATATTGAAGAAAAAAATCAGTTAAAGCAACTTGAATCCCAGGTAGCCTCCCTGCAGGAGGCAATTTCCAATATTCATCTAGATGACGAGAGTCAGCTAGGCACTTTAAATGGTCCATGAGAATCTGCTAAAACAGAGATTTTCTTATTCCTTGAAAGGAAAAACAGAAGGAGATGGGATAGTAGCCAGTATGCTCATTATGAGTATTGGGGAGGCTGTGGTAGGCTTTTAGCGTGGAAAACTAAATCAGATTGTTCTAAGAGTTATGTTGCATCAATTAAATCAGAGACCACTGGAGCCTTATGCATAGCCGCATCCAAGATAGAGGAGGCCTTTGTAGCCTTTTTTTCAGAACCTTTATACTGATGATCTGAATTTCTCAGATGCGGTGGCCAGGGGCTACTTGGAGGGGGTTCATCTCCCACAGCTAACGGAAACTGATCAGTTACAATTGGTGAGGAAGATAGATTCGGGGGAGGTGAAGGCAGCAATCCATAATCTAAAAAAGGGGAAGGCCTCATGACCAGATGGTCTGCCTAATGAACTATATTGTGCACTCTGTGATGAGTTTGTGCCAATCTTAGTGGGGCTGTTTAATCTTCTTTTACAGGAAGGTGTTGACATGCCTAAGTCTTGGGATGAGGCTGTTATAAGCCTTCTTTTAAAACGTGGGAAAGATCCAGCATTATGCAGTTCATATAGTCCTGAGGACCAGAAGGGGTTTATTAGGGGTAGACAACTGTATGAACTAACTCATGATTTATTAGGTGCGGTGGACTTGGCAACTCTAGGAAGGGTCCCTTGAACAGTTCTCACCTTTGATGCTGCCAAAGCCTTTGATCGGGTGAACTGGCGTTTTTTTACAATTTGTTATGGAGGGTTATAAGTTGGGCCCAAAGTTTATTAGGGCAATTCAGGCTATTTTTAAAGACCAGACTGCTAGCACTTGGGTAAATGATAACATTTCCCTGAGATTTAAGGAGAGGGACGCATCAGGGTTGTCCATTGTCCCCCCTTCTTTTTGATTTGTATATTGAGCCCTTGGCTGCAACAATTAGGGCTGACAGCCAGATGCCCTCCTTCCAATGTCAAGGCTGGATAAAGAAGGTTGCTCTACACACTGATGATCTTAAGATTTATACTGGTGATCTGACTCGTGTTTTTCCTAGAATCAGACAACGTTTAGAGGATTTTGGTAAGGTGTCGGGCAATTCTGTAAATCCGGAGAGAACGGAGATTATGTGTTGGAATACTACCTATAATAGCCCTTTTGTTAAGCAACAGATTAGATATCTGGGGATTCAAGTTATTCCTTGTCTTAAAGAACTAGCTAAGATTAATTTTGGCAAGGCCTGTATGGAGAACCGTAGATTGCTTAAAACTTGGGCGGGTCTCCCTCTGTCTTTTATTGGAAGAGTTAATATTCTTAGAATGATTATCCTTCCAAAGTTCACTTTTTTGTTTAATGCAATTCCTCTGGAATTCAAGAAGTATTGGTTTAAAAAGATACAGGCAGATTTAACCTTGTTTGTGTGCTCATCTGGGGGGCTAGGATTGCTTGGCAAAAATTATGCAGGAAAAAAGAAAAAGGTGGGTTCGCGACTCCAGATTGTTACAAATATTATTTCACTTTTTATTTGAAGAACGTGCGGATTTTGTTACGCAATAGATCTGAGTATACAGTCTATTGGGGTGCAATGACTCAAGAGTTGTTAGAGGCTGGTAGATACTTTTTGTATAAGTTTGGTCATCCCAAATATTTTAAAAAGATGTGTTTGAAGATTCTTAAGTATGCTGCCAGAGTGTGGTGGTTGGTTTGACAAGAATAAGAAATTAAGTATTATAGTTCTCTGGCCCCGGTTTGTCTAACACTTGACACCCCTGAATGTCTCCTAGATAAATTGGCACTTCCATTTAAAGGGGTTGGCGCGGTGGGGACAAATTTTTGAAGATTCTAGGTTGGTGTCTTGGTCTAGGCTCGAGGAACTAACTGAATATAAGGTTTGAAAGTTTAAATATTACCAGTTAGCTAGTTGTGCTGCCACCCTTTAAGATGAGGGGGATGTGAAGAATGTCTGGGAGGAGAAATTAGCTTTAGCCTCAGTTCATAAAGAAATTGCTGTCTGGTACCAGGCGTTATTAGATGCTTCAGAGACAGTGTTCCTTCTGCCTGAGAAGAAATGGGGAGTGGCTCTACCAGCCTTAGATGTGGTAAATATCTGGGAATTTTCATGCTCTATTTTTTGGTCTGTCATTAGATCGGCTTCTTTGAAGACAAATCACTTGTTCACCTTGTATAGGGTCTACTGGTCCCCCCCAGAACTTATCAGTCATGGGGAAGTCAGAGAGAAAGTGTCCACGCTGTGGGGAGGTTAATGCGAATAATATACACATGTTTTGGAGTTGCTCTAATCTTAGTGATTTCTGGGCTACTGTAGAAAGATTACTTAAACACATTATAAGTCCTTATGTAGAAGTAACTCTCTCATTAGTGATCTTTCGCGTAGCACCTGGTTTAATTTGGGATTAAAGCTCCTTAAACCTTATAAGCATCTGATGTTTTTACTGATACTATTGGCTAGAAGACAAATATACTTCAGGTGGATTTCGTCTTCACTCCCCTCAGTATCTGACTGGTTGTCATCTATAAATTATTTTTGTTGCTTGGAGCACATTGGCCCACTGGGTAAAAGAGACGATTGCTGGGCTATATGGGAAACTTTTCTGCAAAGTGGTAACAATTCCTTTGTATAGTTCAATGATTATTGGCCCCCTGGTTTCAGAAGGTCAACTCCACAAGTTTGGCTAATCTAGGTACATGCGCTTGATCACCATGGCTTGGAGAACATATCGAGACCCGGAGAGGTGAAAATATATGTGCCCTCTTGTGTTGATCAAACTGGTGGGATCGCTCTTGATGGGCACAGGTTGATGACCCTCGCTTGGAAACGAGGGCTCTTATGAGGAAAAAAAAAAGTATGTTAAATATGCCAATTGGGTATATGTCAATCGAATTTTGTTTTAAGTTTTAAGGAGAAAGCATAAGAGGTTTAGCACTGGCTATCAGTGGTAAAGTGCACAGAGTCCTAAAGCCAAAAAAACGATTTACGCAAAAAAGGGGAGAAAGAAGGCAAAACATATAGGGATGACCCTGCAGAAAGTGCCATTTACAAAAAATTTATTATTTATTTGCCCTCCTTTCTTTTCTTTTTTATTTGAGTCTTGTCATCTATATCATGTAGAGCAAAGAAAGTAAGTGGGTTATAATGATATACTTCTTCGAGAAGCCAGGTAAGAAACTTTCTGATATATGTTTTAACCACAACTCGTGTAATTCTATGTCAAATTTAAATTATAACTTAAGCACTTTTTTAGGAACAAATATGCACTACCTTCGATTATGCACTTTCAGAGTAAGGGCAAAGTTTATTTAAATAATCACTGAGCTGTGCATGTGCACATTAATGTGTGTTCCTACCATATGATTGCAACACTGAATGTGGTTGACTATCATCTCTTGATAGAAAGGCTCCTTAACTTAAATTAAGTGGTTAGGGTCTCTATGGCATTATGATCTTCTTTCTTGTCAAAATATGTTTACAGCTTCTACTCCAACATAGAAACAATGAACTACTGGATGTCTCAAGATTCCTGGTTTCTTGCAAAGGTTACCATGTCCCACAAACCAGGGATAAACCTCTGGCCTCCAATTCATACCAATCACTTACTAGTCTTCAGACACTCTAAATGTGTCCTGTAAAGTTCAGGTCATTTCTAAATACTCATATCCTCAATTTGATCACCACTGCCTACCCAAATATTGCTCTCGTCATATCTAATAGATTTTCCATAGTTCATCAAGACCACCCCTTTCACAAAAGGGGCAGTCTAGCTATTACTTTTTGCTCTACATTGGGCTGTATGGTCAAAATGCTCAGTGATGTCTTTGAAGCCAAAGGTATTGCCCTTTCTGCATCCCTTACTCCAAATATACCCTTTTGGATAACTTCAGCATGGTCCCTGGAGATAACAAAACCACCAATTCCATGTCCTTTTGTGATGCTTTCTCTGCTTGAAATCTTCCCTAATTAGTCATACTCTCAATGCATACAAGCACATGATCAATCTAATCTTTTCCAACCTCTCTATTCTACATGTATCGTGCCCGTTACCTCTTACCTGAGCTGACTCTTACATGCTCCCTTTAAATCTTGCCATAGTAATCCAGAGGAAACCCATAACCTCACAGTTTAAACCACTGATACTCAAAGTACTGCCAGGGGGCCGCATGCGGCCCTCCTCACCTTTACATATGGTCCCCTGCAGCACTCGGCTGTGGTTTACTCAGACAGAGGCTAACAATAAAAAAAGATGTTGAAGAAACAAGCAAGCATTTATTTAAAGGATAATTTGTGTTAAAGAAAGGAAGTAACTGTTGAGTCGTACATCACTTTTTAGGAGCACAAACATTTTTAAAGCCATCTTGCAGCAAAGAGTAAACATATGATAAAGACTATTCAAAACTCAAAATGTGTATTTAATTAACATGCAGAACCTTTTCACTTTAGTACATTAAATTATATCAGTGCCTTGAGAAGAATTATTTTAAAAGTGATAGTTTTCAACCATGAGCTTAGAAACATCAGTTCTTCCCCCCTACCCTGACAACAACGCCAATAGTGAAATGTGCAAGTAGGTTGTTATGTGCACCCTTTAGGTGACTGGGTTCATATTATACAAGTAATCCATTATAGTTTTTTAAACCATATATAGGATACGATTTTGTACAGTGGACATCCTGAAGTCAAGTATTTTTAGGTCCTGTTTATGTGATAATGAAGGAACTGAAATAAAACTATTGCCTAGGATCACACACTTTGGTAAAGTGGTAAAGCTGGGATTAATCCCAGGTTTTCTGTTTTCACAATGTGTAAATCAGCAACTACATGTATATGATTTGCATCCCCTACACCCACCTTAACAACAATGCCCCCCACACCCCACCAACCGGCCCAACCACACTCCGCTGGCATCAATGCGGCCCTCAGCCACATGACAGACCACACCTTTTGGCCACTGGGAAAATGTTTGGGAGTACCCATGGCTTAAATCATCCCATTCTTTGTTTAAAGTTCACCCTACCAACTTAGAATTTAACGGGGAATCCTCTTCACCATGTCTTTGTGACAACGTTTTAGATATCAGCCAATTCAACAACTGAACTCACATCTACCATACCTAAAATCACCCCTCTCGAATTTAAAGGTTGTCTAATGAACTAAAGAAAAAAAAAACAGAAATGTAAATCACTAGGGAGAAAATGGTGAAGTAATTCCGATACCGAAGATAAAACATGATATAAAGTTGCATTAAAACTACTGCAAACTAATCAAACAGAAATTGGCTAGCAAAAAATTCCCCCAAGAGATTTTCAATATTGTTTAGTCCTTCCTCACACCAACAATCTGTCAAATTCTCAATACCCCATCACTCCTGCTGAATGATAACCTCTCCAGGTTCTTTCATAGCAACATTTCTCAAATGCAGCTCAGTTTTGCAGATCTCTATGACAGCTGTAAGTTTGCAGGCATCTTTCCTCCCAACCCCACCTCCAGGGACGTCATTATTGCTGTTTAACAACTTTTTTGGCCAAATCTGAAAACGCTATTCCAGCCTGTAAATCAGTCTTACCTTTGGAACACTGCCTTCTTGACTCTGGAAGTTCATGTCATCAATCCTATATTGAGTGCAATTTCCAACACCTCTCTTATGTCAGCAACCATTCCTCAGATTTGAAAACAGGCCCAAATAGACCCACCTCCAAAGAAGCCATCTGCATACCTTGCTGCCCTAACCCATTTCAGGCCTATAGCCCGCCTCCCTAAGGCCTCAATAACTATAGAAAAATTAGTCAACACTCAACTATCTAATTATATTAAAATACATTCACTTATCCATGCTTAATATCAAGATGCAGGTCACAACACAGTATACAAGCAGCCTTAAGTGTGTTATCTTAGTGCCTAAAAGCCATATTGGTCCACAGTGGCACCAACGCCTTGGTGCTCCTCAATTTGTCAGCAGCGGTTGCCACCCTATTCCAAAAACGTGTTAGGTACTTGCGGGTTGGCATTCCAATGGTTCTACATAGTAGTAGATGCCAATTGTTTTTTCTCCTATGGCTTCTGTTACTTCATCTGGTCTCAATCTAGGTTGACATCTGATCTTGGAGCAGTTCCAACTCCTACCTAATTGGCTATGAATGTGGGGGTCAATTCTGATAACCTCTGTCTTTCAGCTCTGAAACATGTTTCACACGTTTATGTTATGTGAAAAGTCTTAGACATTCTTCCTTCGGACTCCCACATAGCTATTGCACAATTTCTCATTACTGCTAGAACGCACAATGCCAATTGTCTGTATCTTGGTTTTCACAATTGTTTCACGCCATCTCTAACTAGCACAAACAGCAGCAGTCAGACTTATTCTTGAGGGTACCTAGCACTAGTCCACTTACCCTCATTGCCACCAACCTTGGACTGCACTTCCTTGAGAGTGCTGTCTCATTCTATAGGAAACCTGCTTTGAAAAAAAAGCCAAAAATCCTGGTTTGCGGCCGCCGAACTGTCCTTCTCACCTTACTGTACTACGGTCTGTCTCAGGGTCGTAGCGCCCTTTTCGAGAAGCTGTTCATGCATTTCAAAAACTGTCATTCATTCATTCATATACACTGCAAATCTGGACATAGTTACTCACTGAAGTATTCTCATTGACAGGCTGACATAGCCACTCAAACAAATAAACAGCCGCATTCTCGCGCTTTGTGTGCATGTAGGCCGCTGTTTACTTACCCCAGTTTTCCTCAAGTGATAAACTAGCTGATTTGCAACCTGTATGAACCTTGAAGTGAGAATGTGCATCTGCCCGGAAAAAAAGAGCTGAGAAAAGAAGAAGCTTCAACTGTTTGCAGTGCTTAATTCAAGCAATTGCATCATTTCTCAACTTTTATATTATTACGTGGCGATTCAATTGACAGATACCACCGACAGTGTATTAAGTTTTGAGCTTTGTACTCGGATAAAAAATATCTACCTCCGCGATAGCATGATTGCTTTAATTTTACTACTTCTGCAATTCTATGTATATCGGCCACATCTTTTTTAGGGCTAAAATTGGTAACCATATTTATCAAGTTTTCGATGTTGTGTCCTCTATGTGGAGTTGATTCTCTCTGGTATCGGAGAATGATGTGGAAGAATTTTAATTCTGCTACAATATTTCCCACCCCAAGTAGCCTTTGGCTGTAAATATATGTTTGCGCCCAAATTGGAATTAGGAGTTACTTCCAACTTTATTAACGCCCTGTGTTTTCCCGCTAATCATATTTTGTCAGGTAAGACAACATTCTTGCAGGGGAAAATGCGATATTCAGAGTTTTACATTTTGGAACCAACCATGTAAATAGTGCAGGTCTGGATAGGGGATACTGAACACAGGAGATAGAATATTTCGAGTACTTTTCAAGTATTACACGCACTTAAAAATGAATGCTTATTTGAAATTATGGACTGCAAGAGAACAAGCTGAAAATATGTCATTTTAGGATTGTAAATTTACTACAAAGTGCAAACTTACTGAAATGTGTAACTTTCCTTTGTAAATCAGGTCCTTAGTTTTTAGATATATGCGTTCTTTGTAGTAGGGGATATAAAATAAAACACAAATAAAGGCACTCGAATGCATGTCAGGAGGTATGGTGTGCTAAGCACAGGAGTCTGTCTCACATGTTAGGTCAAGCATTTAATTACAAGGACCACTCTTTTCCTAGTTATGATTCGTTGGTCACATCCCTTTTAGACAAACCCATTCTCTTTCTATTCTAGTGGTACTAGTCATTGCATCTGGGGTGTTGTTCTACTTGCAATGTTCTCATTACTATTCATTTTTGATGCAAGCTCTAAATGAGGGTCAAAGGTTCTCTTGTCTTTTGTCAGGAGAAGAGCTATGGTGTAAAATGTCGATATTTGGAAGTACATGTTAGAATGAATGAGACATTAGTTGAATTTGGGCCTGATTACGGGGTAGGTGGAGTAGCATGCTCTAGTAGGATACTGCTCTGCATGATTACGATTGGTTGGATGTTCCTACATCCTGTTTTCCCAGATGTTGCTGGAACACTGGATCCGATTTTACCAAATGGTAATTCTGGTAATATCGTATGGGGATTTGGCTGCACCAGCAGCAAATCGCATGCCTGGCCCTGCCAACCTTTTTCTTTGTCAAGGAAGACACTGCTCTCCCCTGCCAGATGTATTCCCCCTCCATCCCCGAACGTCTCTATCACCCTTTCTCCAGCCCCATCCACAGCAAAGCTCCGACAGACGTTCACCACCTTCTCAGAGTGGATGGCAAATGTGTGCATTACACTCATCTTAATAATGAATATAATGCGGAATTCCACACTTAATTCTCTACCATGCAGTTATTCTCTATTCTGGGGAATTTAACTCGCAATGCATGGAATTCCAAATGGAAATACCAGCCAGTAACAGTAATGCCGGCCATTACAAGTCCCCAAAAGTATTTACATTGAACCCCTGATTGAGCACTTAGGCCCTCATTCTGACCTTGGCGGGCGGCGGAGGCCGCCCGCCAAAGTCCCGCCGTCAGGTTACCGTTCCGCGGTCGAAAGACCGCGGCGGTAATTCTGACTTTCCCGCTGGGCTGGCGGGCGGTCGCCTTCAGACCGCCAGCCAGCCCAGCGGGAAAGAGGCTTCCACGAGGAAGCCGGCTCGGAATCGAGCCAGCGGAGTGGAAGCTGTGCGACGGGTGCAGTTGCACCCGTCGCGTATTTCACTGTCTGCGCAGCAGACAGTGAAATACTTGTAGGGGCCCTCTTACGGGGGCCCCTGCAATGCCCATGCCAGTGGCATGGGCACTGCAGGGGCCCCCAGGGGCCCCGCGACCCCCCCTACCGCCATCCGGATCTCGGCGGTCCGACCGCCGGGATCTGGATGGCGGTAGGGGGGGGTCGGAATCCCCGCGGCGGTGCAGCAAGCTGCGCCGCCACGGAGGATTCAATGGGGCCGCGGTACACTGGCGGGACCCCGCCAGTGGTGCCGGTCCGACCGCGGCTTTACCGCCGTGGTCGGAATCCCCATTGGAGCACCGCCGGCCTGTCGGCGGTGCTCCCGCGGTCCTCCGCCCTGGCGGTCAAAGACCGCCAGGGTCAGAATGACCACCTTAGTGCCAGACTGCACTTTTTTTAACCGTTGACATCATCAGTGTTTTATAAGATGTTGTGAAAAATTAAATGTACACATTCCTTCATATAGGCCAAATATAACAGAGCGGTATCGCTTTGAACCGCACAAAATATAAAATGTAATTTAAAATAAACTTTATGGATGGACCATTTCAGAGCACTGGCATGTCTTTCCATATGCTACTAGAAAGCAGAAAAAAAGAAAAAAGAAAAGAAAAACGCGCTATTTATTGTAGGGCTTTAAGAAACTAAAAAGTAATTTGCAAAAAAAGTGTTCTTGTCTCGAACTTTTGATGCTGATAAAGGATGTCAGTTTCCATGTTTTTTAAAGGTAGGTAGTCATTAATTTTGCAGGCTTATGAATATATAAGCTAGCATTAGGCATTGAAGCATTACCTCATGCACGCATGTGATTACTGCAAATGGTTGACAAATAAATCTTTATCATTCAATTTTAATTAGAAAATATGATGCTTCTCTGCTGAGACAGTCAGTGACTGTGTATCCTGAGCTCTTCTTGTTTTCATCTTCAGCTCCTGAAGCTTACAAACAATTCATTTGGAAACTAGGTTAATTAAAAGATTTTTTTTACAAAGGTGTGTTTTGTAATTGTTACTTTATAGACCGGACGTGGTTGTAGTTTAAAGTGAAAGCAAGGCTGAATCATTACACATGTTTACAACATCATTTCAGACCGTGCAGGTGTGGGGAGAACATCAAAGAATATATAAAGGTAAATTAGTATCTGACTATTTGTAAGCATTCGTCAGCTCATAAACATATCCTAAAATCGAACTCATGGGGCGCGCCTATGGCTAGGACCAGCAGCGGTTTAGTCCCTATACAGATCGATTAGGCTAAATAGCAGATGATAAACATTCTTGTAGGAATGACTAACAAGGGTTGTCGTTTACAGGCTTTAGATAAAGAATTAATAAGCAAATTGTGTAAAATGCACCATACGTAAATTCAGCACCAAAACATACGTTATAAGTACAGAGAACTCAGTACATTTCTAAGTGAAATCCAGCATTGATTTGCCTTCTAAAAGTAGGGAAAAGAGTCTCCTCAACAGAGAAATCTACACATCACTTTCAAAGACTTTAGGCAAAGACAGTAATAGATTTGTACTTGAGTACATGGTTCTCAGGATATTATCACTAGGGAACAGGTAAAAGGAAACATTTTACTATAGAATACATTAAAGGTTTCTCACTTGGTATTAGTGCATGAAAGTTGCAGTCATTCTCGCCGTTTATTAGAGCAGTTTAATTATTACATTCTATACCAATAGCCTGGGTTTAGTTAAAATGTCCTTGGTTAGTCGCAGTGACAGAAAGTCTCTGGGAACACTTTCTGTTTATTATTGTGAATCTCACAATATCTTTATTTAGAACAAGCAGAATAGCAATATTTTCACTTGAGATACTGTGCCGTCAGTGCAAGATGAAAGCCAGTGCAAACACAACCTAGGTCAGTGGAAGACCAATTTATAAAGGAAAACAACTCTCGCACATTTATATCTAGTTGGACAAACCATTTATTGCCAGCACGCACAATATTCATGTTCCTGAAAAGACAATGGTGCTTAACCTTTAAGAAATGTCTCAAAAGAGAAGATCTGAGCCAAGGGCCTTCAGAGATATTGAAGCAACAACCCTTTGATACACCTCATTACTTTGCCCATTATCATGTAAACATCTACATTGTTATACTACTATCTGACGTCACAACCTAACCAGATTGCAACAAATGGCAGCAAAAATTACCTTGCTTTAAGGTGAAGGTGTATCCAAATGGCTAAATAGCGCTTCTCCTAGGCTGTCTGACTGACCTTTGCTTAGGTAACAGATTTACCATGAAACAGCATTAAAGTAGAAATGTAATTGAGCGGGCAAAAGCAGCCTACCAATTCTGCAGAAGGGAATAAAAAAAAGGCTGCTCAAGTATGGCAACATTGTAAAACGATGGTAAACAGTAGTTGTCAAGGTACACTATATTGACTGAGAAGCGACTCTGTATTGCCTAATATCTCCACACAAACACAACATCGGCCACTCTGTAATATGTTACTTGGTTTGTGTCACATTTACTTTGTCTGTGTTCTATATTCTATGTTCTCTATTCCACATAGCATCGGAGTGCTGGTGAGATTCCAGAATCAAGAGCAGTTAGACTCTGGCTCTGGACTTGTCAGGACTTCTTTTGCTGTCGTGGATCTTTACCTTAGAATAAAGAAGAATCTACAATTTGGATGTAAAGTGTTCTTTTCGTTTTCGTGTACTCTGTACATCACCCACGCTACAATTTGGTACCAGGAGTGGGGTGAATTGTTTTTGATCCACCGACCGCTATTTGAGGTGAGACTGCGCGGCCTGACCAGAAGCGGAGATTTAATGGTGCCGTTTTGCCAGAGTTTAAAGAGATCAAAGGAAAGGAAAAAAAAAAAAAACGCCTTCTTACCGCGATTTTCTACAGCCTGGTAAGCCTTGGTGAAGTTTGTTTCCAGGTTTTGGAGCGCCCGTGCCGTTAAGCGCTCGAGCGCACAGTGCTGTGTGTGTGGAAACTCGCGTGCACAGCTGTCCTGCGCGCATGCGTGGGTACGTCCAGTGCGCTGATTGTTGCTGGGCAACGCGCGTCTCTTGTTGTGTGCATCAGTTGCCGGGGCAACGCACTTACGCCAACGAAAGTGATGGAAATGGTGTCCTACAACAGCGTTCTACTTCCTGTTTCATGCGTTAGTTGCTAGGACGACGTGCTAACGCCACCGTTTTATAAAAGGAAAAAAAAACAAAAAACTGGGAAGCACAGTATTGCTCTTCGTTTAGACATTGTTTAAATGTGAATTCTGACATCTTCAAGCAAGTTTTCTAATTTGTGGATTTATAAAAAAAAAAAATATATATATATATATATATTTATATATATGTATATTTATATATATATATTCATTTTAGGAACTTATATTTGCTAGTTTACAACTCTGGACAATCTCTTTTGGGTATTTCTTGGACTCAAATATCACTGAGTTGACATGGCATCAAATCATCTGGTCATGCAGCCTCCTCCTTTTTTGCAAAAAGGAGGTAAGCCGGAGATAAGATGGAATGAATGGCTGAGAATTTTTGAAAATTATTTATCGGCAATAGATGCTATTAGTTATTCACCATCCAGGAAATTGGCCCTTCTTTTCAACCACCTAGGAATAGCGGGTCAGCGTGTTTTTGACAATTTACCAGTAATTCAACCACCGCAAGGAGACAATGCAACTTGGGATGTTTACATCGAAGGAAAGGAGAGGATCAAAAAACAGTATTCGGATGACTCAAATGTTTTATTAGAAAGATTCAACTTTGCTATGTGCAAGCAGTCTTTAGATGAATCCGTAGATGAATATTTGGCTAATTTACGGGTGCTTGCATCTAAATGTGACTTTGGCAACATGGTTGACACGTATATTAGAGACCAATTTGTTTTTCATTGCTATTCTAAGAAAATTCAAGAGCGTCTCCTAGCTTGTCGCAATGCCTCTTTGGATGAGGTTATTGATTTAGCCAAGGCTATTGAAAGGTCAATTGTCACTTCTAGAGTTGTATGTGGACAAAGTGTTGCGCATGCGTTATGCGATCAAAGCGAGCGTAGTGTCAATCATTTAGTGGAGGGAACCGAAGTGAATTTTGTAAGGGAGAAATCTATTAAAATGAGGAAGGCGCAAAAACAAACAGGCAAGGCCTGTTATCGTTGTGGTTCCAGCAATCACTTAGGGAACAATCCAAATTGTCCTGCTGCAGGGAAAAGGTGCATGAAGTGTGGTAAGTTTGGCCATTTCCAGGTAGTTTGCAGACAAACAAATTCTGGATCCAAAATGAGAATCAGCAATGTGAATGCTGAAGAGGTAGAGGAGTTGGATCAGTGTTCTGGGAGAGTTTCTACTCTAGTTCTCACTGTTGATATGGTTAATCAAAGTAAAGGGGGGTGTTCTAAAATTCAGTTTAAGGGTCCTGTGTGTGAGGCAACTATAGACTCCAGAGGAGTAGTCGTTATGGCAGACTCTGGGGCTCCAATCACTATATTGGCAGACAGTACTTATTATCAATTGTGGCCTGACTCTAAAAAACTAAGTGAAGCTGATGTTGCTCCAAAAGCTTTTGGTGATCAGGACATTGATCTTTTGGGTTTTTTCTATGCTACTTTGGAGATACTAGGCAGATCCATTTTTACCAAAATTTATGTCGCTTTCAAAGGCAGGAACATAGTTGGGTGGAAGGATTTAGCACGCTTGGGTATTGTATTATACCCAGGTCAGGAAAATACCATTAGATTAGGTGAGAGACCACACATTGTTGATAGAGAATCTGTTTTGCATGTGTCTCCTAATAATATTGTTCCTGAGCAATACACACAAAAGTTTCCTGATATCTTTGTTGATAAAGTTGGATATGTGAAGGGGTTCGAGCACACTATTAGACTCAAAAAAGGAGCTATCCCTGTTGCTCACAAAGTCAGGCCAGTTCCACTCTCCATTAGAGATCAGCTAAAATTGTTGCTTGACAAATTGGTGTTGGACAAGATTATTACGGCAACAAATGCATCAGAATGGGTTTCTCCAGTAGTTATTACAAAGAAAAAAAATGGAGACCTCCGTTTGTGTGTTGATTTAAGATCCCTTAATAAGAATATTTTAGTAGATTGTCACCCTCTACCACACATACAAGAATTGATCACCACAGTGGGGAATTCAAAATTTTCTCTACTCTAGACTTACATTCAGCTTATCACCAGATTCCTCTTAGCAAAGAATCTCAGGAGCTAACAACTTTTGTTACACCCTTTGGTGCTTTTAAATTTCTCAGATTACCTTTTGGGCTTGCCTCTGCGGCGAGTGTTTTTCAGAAAATGATGGATACTTTGTTTGGGCATCTTAAGGAAGTTTGTGCTTTCCAAGATGATATTTTAATTCACACAGCAACCTTGGAGGAACATGAGCAAGTGTTAGATAAAGTTTTTACCATTCTTCAAAAGTGTGGGTTAACTATTAAGACTGAAAAATGTAATTTCTTAGTTCGGAGTGTGGATTATCTTGGTCACTCCATTTCTGCTGAGGGCATTGAGCCCAAAATGTGTAATCTGGAAGCTGTGAGAAAAGCTCCGGTTCCGTCTAACAAAGATGAATTGCGTTCCTTTTTAGGGCTGTGCGAGTATTATTCTAGGTTTGTTAATGGCTTTGCAATGATTGTACAACCTCTCCGTTCGCTACTTAAAAAAGGTAGCAAATTTGTTTGGGATAGGCAAACTAATGATGCTTTTGAGCATGTCAAACATGTTGTTTTATCTACTCCTACTTTGAAATCGTTCATTCCATCTGCTAAGTCTTTCATAACAGTGGATGCCAGTCTTAAGTGGTTGGGGGCAGTTTTTGGACAGTGGCAAGAAGGGCAGGAACATACTGTTGCGTTTGCATCTAGAGCTCTTTCTAGTGCTGAATGTAATTACAGCACTATTGAAAGGGAGGCCTTAGCGTGTGTTTGGGCTGTTCAAAAGTTTAAAACGTATATTTGGGGAACTCATTTTGAAATGTTCACGGACCATAAACCTTTGGTATTTTTATTGAATGGCAATGGTCTAGGTAAAGCGTCTGCCAGACTGGTGCGTCTTTTATCTAAACTGCAAGAGTACAATGTTGAGGTCAAATATATTAATGGTGGTAGAAATGTGAGAGCGGACTGTTTATCCAGACTACCACTGCCTTACACCACAGAGGTTGAAGATGATCAAGACACAGAATGTGTGATAGGAGTTTTAGATTTAATTTCTTTTTCTGATGGCATTTTTTCACAAAAAGAGTGGGAGTCTGCCATGGTCAATGATACTTTATTGTCTCAATTACTATATTATATCAAGCATGGTTGGCCCAACAAAAAGTCATATCCTGGAGGGTTAAGCACTTTTAAACAACTTGAAATGGAATTATCTTGCGAGAATGGTTTTTGCATGAGGGGATCTGTGTGTGTGCCTCCTAAAGGATTGAGACCTAGATTAATTGAAGTAGCACATCAGGGTCATATGGGTATTTCTGCCACATGTAAAATTTTGAAGGAAAAATATTGGTGGCCCAATATGGATAAACAAGTCGCAGAATTCATCAATCTATGTCCATCGTGTCTTGTGTCTGATAAACATTGGAGAAACAGTGTGAAGCCCTTGCATACTGTTGCTCTACCAAACAAACCATGGGAGAAGATTGCTTTGGATTTCTCTGGTCCTTTTGATCTATTACCTAAAGATATGAAGTATATGATTGTGGCTATTGATTATCATTCTAAGTGGATATATTATTCTTTTGTGGATAGTACGGATACAGATTCTGCAATTCGATTTTTGACAGATTTATTTGTTTTGGAAGGGTCTCCATCAGTGATTGTTTCTGATAATGGAGTACATTTTACTTCAAGGAAAATGGCAGTTTTCCTTGAAAGGTTCAGTATTCAACATTTACAAGTGGCTTTTTATAGTCCTGCCTCTAATGGATTGGTAGAGAGGGCTAATAGAATATTGAAAGAAGGTATTCAGACTGCTTTGGCTAGTAATTGTAATGTTAGAGATTTTTTAAGAGAAAAAGTATGGGCTTATCTAAACACACCACATTCCACTACGGGTATTTCCCCTTTTAAACTACTAAGAGGTAGGGAATCAAGGTCCAAGCTTGTGCCGGCATGGTTAGCCAACTCCATTAGCGAAAAGGCAGATAGGTCTGAATTTGCCATGAGTGTGATGAGAGATCGTGTCAGAGGGAAACAAATAATTCAAAAAAATAATTATGACATGAGAAACAATGTCAAGGTCACAGAGTTGAATGTACACGATTGGGTCCTTATCAAGAAACCTCAAAGAGTTGCCAAAGGAGAATCCAGATACTCCCTGCCAGTTAAAGTGTTAAAAGTGACCAAAGCCTCTGTTTTGTTAGAGGGAAAGGGTTGGTGGAATAGAAATAGTGTGGTTCCCATCACTGACAGACAGGCTCAGATCTTTAAGACTGTTTACTCAGAAAGAAACAATGATGGTTCAGGAGTTCTGTTTCATCATGTTGGCCCTGCTTACCCTAGTACATCTTCTTGCTCAAGAGGTGAGGAAATTACAGTGCAAACTGGTGAAGCAAGTGATACTGCTGATTCTGACAAATTACCCATCTCTTTTGAGAAGGATGTTTCTCCTAATATTACAGGCAATGCTATTGTACGTGACTGTTCTAATGAGAAGTGTACCCGTAGTAACAGAGTGGTTAAAATACCATCCAAGTTTAATGATTTTGTGTTACATTGTTTTGATTAGGAAAATATTATAGCTTTATTTTTGTTGTCAGTTTTGTTTAGTTTAAAGGGGGAAATGATGTAATATGTTACTTGGTTTGTGTCACATTTACTTTGTCTGTGTTCTATATTCTATGTTCTCTATTCCACATAGCATCGGAGTGCTGGTGAGATTCCAGAATCAAGAGCAGTTAGACTCTGGCTCTGGACTTGTCAGGACTTCTTTTGCTGTCGTGGATCTTTACCTTAGAATAAAGAAGAATCTACAATTTGGATGTAAAGTGTTCTTTTCGTTTTCGTGTACTCTGTACATCACCCACGCTACACACTCTCACTAGAATATTATCAAATACTCTCATATGTTGTAATGAAGGTTGCTCAAAGTGTGGGCCTATGTTGAGCTACAAACATACAAATGCCCATATCTACTGTAACTTTGCACAGTTTCTAAGTGATCCGAATTTATGCAAAGCATATATACAACAAGTATTTAATACTAGAAAGGTGCCCTTATCTTACTGCAAAAAGTGTGTTGTGCTGCTTTGCATCAATGGAGTTTTAGTGGGCTGTTAGTTGGGTGCATCATTGCAAATACCTATGTGTTCTTACTGAAGACCCAATCTACTAAGATAAGCAGACAGGGCTTTGAGTAAAAAATATAGCCTCCTTTAAGCAAGTGTGAACAAGGGGATATGTGTTTGTTTCCTCCAAGAAACTTATGCATTATGGGGCATATTTACTAAAAGTTCTCACAGTGCAGCACAGCAAGGCAAGTTGCTGCAAAGGATTGCATAAATGGGAGAGAGATGAACAGCACTATATTACCAAGATGTGAGACTATTCAGCTTCCTCTTTGCGCCGGTGCACTTGTGACTGCCTAGTGCAAACACAGGCCCACTTGTGCCATTATGGAAAGGGAGCTTGCATTATCCGTAAGATTATTTTAGTGCAAAAAGTGGTACCATTCTGCACAAAAACAATCCTTAGAGGCATGTTCTCATGTTCTGCTTTCTATATGTGCTGCAGAATACAACTCACAAAAAAGAGGAAGTAACAAGGAGAAAATAATATATTTCTCCTTGTTAAAGCCTCTTCTAGGTAGGGGCATCATTTTGGTACAAACATGAGTTTACAAGTCATTGTAAAGCAGAGTTTCATTCAAAACACATGGGTTGATCCATGGGGGGGCCATGCCCCAACTATAAAGCCTACCGAATGCAAAGTAATGCAGTGCAGTGCAATGCTCTGCACTGCATTACTTTGTATTTGCTCACTGTAACTACAAAAAGCCACACAAATTGTCCTTGCATTGCTCAGTGAATGCGAAAATTGCATTTTCATTGGGGCTGCGCCACAGAAGTGATGCAACCTTGACACAAGATCTTAGCAAATCTGGCCTACGTGGGTGCTGAAGTACATGGCACACATTCAATGTGTGGATCCATGTGTGTTTTCCTGGCAATAGGAATTTACATTGGAGGGTTATTCCTCCAGTACAAATCCTAGGCTAGAAAGCACACACTCACCTTTGTATCATGGTGTGATGCTTTGTGTTGCAAAGGTAGCCTCATTAAAGCACCAGAGCAGACGCAGGAAAATGTAAGTAGGAATGGTTCTGCACTGTTTTCCCCATTGCATAGTGCAACAGAGCAAATTTGGTTACGGTGTTGTATACAAATATATCAACTCTAGCCCAGGGTTTTCTGAATTTGTATAATCTTTCAAGTAGACCATCTTTCTACCCTAAAGGAAGACCAGCAAGTAGCTCTAAAGCCAGTAGCTGCTGTATTCTGCAGAACATGTAAAAAGAAGAAAAAGTCTCAGAGGATTGTTTCTGTGCTGGAAGGTGTCACTTCCTGCACAAAAACAATCCTGCCTGTAATGCAGGCACCCTTGCACAATGCTGCAAGGATGCCTGTGTTGGAGCTAGGTAGCAGTTTGTGCACAAGTGAAGACAGAGAGCAGAAATGTGCCAGATCTTGACAGATTTTGTGCATTTCTGCCCTACCTTTTTCACGCAGCAACAACAAGGTGATGGATAGTATGCTGGAAATAATCTCAGCCACTGCCAATTGCTCTGGCCACATCTCAATCCATCATCTTTTCCCAGCCATGCCACCTCATTTTAGGCCCAGCCATGTGCAAATCAGTCTTGACACTGCTCCAATATGGAACAGTCCAGTCTGTACTGACAAGCCAGGTCCTCCCTGAACCTGTAAACAAACAACTGAGGACTGGTTTCATCCTTGTTATGGGCCCTTCAGTCAGGTATAGCTTGATTTCAGTGGCACAGAACTGCCTAGCTCCAGTGCCGGCACCCTTGCACCATCGCGCAAGGGTGCCCGCATTACAGACAGGATAGTTTTTGTGCAGTAAGTGACGCCTTCCAACACCAAATCATTCCTCTGGGCATGCCCGTCGCACTTAGGACTGCAACAATAACTAGGTGATGGATGGAATGCTTGAATTAATCTCAGACACTGGCATCACTTCTGGCCACATCCCAATTCATCATTTTTCACCAACGATGCCACCTCAGTTTATACCCAGCCATATGCAAATCAGTCTTGACCCTGCTAAAAGTGAGCAGTCCAGCCAAAAATGATTTCTGAATGCATGGGTCCAAGCTGAGGTAGCACAGTGTGTAAAATAACAATGAATCAGGTTGTGGCCACAGCACTTAGCACTGGATGTGAATAATTCAAGTATACTCTCCCTTTGATGCAGAGATGTGCAGCAAGGTGACTTGGTGCATTGTGTTGCATGACATAATAATTATGGGCCTAGGTGTGCAACCCATGCTGCCACTTTACACCATGCTTAGGGCCTTATTTTCTGCTGCTGAAATCCATTGATGGTAAAAAACAAATTGCCACAAATGTGCCATTTGTGGTAAAAATATAGTGCAAAGGGTCACCAACAACAAAATGCAAGCAGCTGTTGTTCATGTTGCTTGAGTGTTTTGTATTATTATTTAGTGTAAAAGACACCCTCCCTTTAAACATTAACTTAAAGAATAATTTCAAAATAAAATACAGTGCTAAAATAAGAATTTGCATTTTGTGTAAACGTGCATAATTTTGCCAAAATGTTATGTAATTATGTGAAAGCAAGTTAGGTGAATTTCACACAAACCTAATAACAATTGCGGCATGGCATGGGTGCCAGGGGCATTGGAAGCCTTAGTCAACTGGTCGAACTCTGTGAGAAAGTGGCTGGGATAAAAAGGCAATTCACTACGGGACTCCCAGAGGAGTTTTGTGGGAACAATGGGACAATTTGGGGAACAGTACTCTTTCATAAAACTAGATGGGAAGCTTTAAAGCTAATTGTATAGAACATTTTGGATGTTGTCACAATATAATTTTTCAAGGCTTTTGAAAGCATATTGGATCAGAAACACTAATCATAAATGAATAGGATTTAAAACCTATTTTTTATAAATGAAAAACAGAGTGAACATTTAATGTAAAAAGACAGCTTATGCTTCAAAAAGTTATTTCTCTTTTGTTTGTCTAAGTGTCATCCAACTCTCCCTTCTATGGTAGAATATTGTTTAGGACATTTTCCGCCATATACCTCTTTTCATATTGCATGACAAATATTTTCAATAATAGCAGGTAGTGATATGCAATATCATAAATGCTTCATCAAGCTACTATACAGAATGAAGTTTAATATTAAATCTAAAGAAAGACAAATTAGCAAGCTTCGCTTATAGTGTATTCTTTCCTTACTCAGGAATATCCTTTCTTTAGTCACCACAGAGATAGCTTGAAAAGGCATGATCTTGTCACTTTTGAATTAAAGAACTTATCATTTCCTGGATGCTAACACGGTGTCTTCCTGTACTCTTGTGAGAAAGTCTGACATCAGTTTCTTTCAAGTTTAAAATGCTGAGATGACTCTGTGGATATGATTCAGGATAACCACACGGTCATCTGATGCTTATCACATGGCCCCCAGGTTGTCCATTTGTAACTTCTCTACTCATCCCTCGGATACATTTATTATAGCATCTAGAGAAGTTTTTTACTCGGTGCAGTTTTCCAAACATATACCTATATTGTCTCTCAAGATTTGAGAGCAGTTCCTCATCTTCATAAATCTGTTCTATGGTCAACAATTCAATGTGAAATTTTCTGGTTTCTCTCTTCTGAAAACATATCTGTTGAGGACTCACTAAAATCTTGACTTCGCATTAGGATAGTCCTCTGAATTACTGCATAAAAAGTTGAATATCCCCTTTTGTCGAGGGAGCTAGTAAGTGGATTGTAGGTGATATTTGAATTGTTATGTTTTTAGGAATTAGCTTTTGTCTCTATGTAGGTGAAAGCCTCTTGTGAACATGCCTCAAACGTACAATGGGCTTGGTGCCCACCCAAAGTGTACTACTAGTTGACATTACTGTCACTCTCATTTGCTTGCTTATTATTCTATGGCTTCCCTTCTAATTCGTGTGTTTATCCCTCCCCTAGAACCTAGCCTTTTCACCATCCTCTTGAATACTTACTTGCATCCTTCCACTGTTCACATGTAGGAAAGAACTTTTTTTCCTTTGGGCACTCCGAGTGTGCATGCGTGTTCAGGATATCTCACTCATGTGCTGCTTCCTCCCCATCAAATCCCTGCTAGCGCCTCTCTGAGAACTCCTAATTGCTCCCTCCTCCTCACTTGTTCTGTCCCTACGTGCTATTTATTATTCCAACCCTCTCTAACCTACATGTTCTGTGCTGCGCTCCCTCTCCCCATCCATTTCTTCCAGCTCCCTTGCTTTTCTTTATATTGCTTTTTAAATTATTTCTTCTCCAGTCTGTTGCGCCTCCACCTATTGCTGCCCCACCCACTCTCCATTCCATCCCTCTCACCTGCTCCTTCATTGCTACTCCACTTTTGCAGTAATTGAAGTGCTTCAGCCATCTTGGCTTGATAAATAAAAAAATGTAAAGAAAATGGCACCCAGGCCAGTCAGTGAGGGCACTCATGTGTGACTATGCAAGCATGCCCATACCTCATCACACAGAAGCACAACAACTGGTGACATGGTACCAGCAGCATCATGGCACCAACACATTTAGCATACATCACATCATGATGCATTCTTCTTTGGAGATGCTACCCAACATTACCAGAAAGCACTTTGCTTTTTAGTGATGCTTTATGGCATTGCCAAAAACTATTGACAATGCTAATAGATCAAAAGGATTTGCCAATGCTCTTTTTGGTTGACGTTCAAGATTATCATTTTTATCAGAATTCTCACTGGTTGGCAACTCCCCGATATATGGCAGTTTTGAGCTAAAGTATTTGCTTATGCCTTGTTTGACTTCAGTGGCTAACTACACCTCCAGACTAGCATTTCAGGAACACCCACTAAGTAAAACATCAATGCGAAGTCAGAACACCAGTAAGACAAGCACCAGCAGTACTCTACAGACCACAACAGGACTTCCCTTAGAATCATTCCCCAGAGCTAAAAATTTGAGATAATAATCTTCCAGAAGGTTCTGTTGGCAATCATATGAAGAATAATATACATGCATAGAGTTGAGAGTCGTTTATGGGCAGGGAGCCAGGTGTGAAAATCAATAAGTAGATGCCTCTTGGAAGAAAAATATACAAAAGCCCACAAGCAATTACATGTGAGTAGTTCTCAAGTGCAGGCCTGCTTAAGGCAAATAGCGCACAATGGTACTGAGACAGCGTAGCTTATATATTCAATACTAACATGAAATGTTTATGAACTAATGTATAATAATGCCGCATAGAAAATGTATTAATGTATTTTGCTAAACGCATGCTTGAAATGTGCCCACGGGGAGTGGCTGCCAATATAAACGGGGACTAATGAAACTGACTAACAATGATAAAATGTTATGTTAAAGTATGGTTTTACACTAATTATTAAAGGTTATATGCTAAAGTTCTGCTGATGAATCATTAGGCCTTAGTTAGCATGAGTCGAGGCCTAGCTGCCTAGTTTCATATAAAATGTGTTTTTCTAACATGCAGTGTGCTGACTTGCTGAAGGACATGAACTCTTGTTTTTCCAAAGACTAAAAGATGAATGTAACACTAGTAGATATGTTCTCATGAAATTCGTCTTGCTTGAAGAAACATTTTTGCTGAATGAAACAGTGTAGACCAGAGGTCTTCAAACTGGGGGGTGGGCCCCCCTTGGGGGGCCTCAAGTGATCCCAGGGGGGGCGCCAAACTCTGGCCAAAAGAAATATTATTCAGATAACATGACTTTGTTTTAAGCAGAAGCATGTTATTGCAGTTTTAAAAAGGTAACAGTACTTAACTGCAATGTTTAAATAGGTTTAGACCTATTTAAACATTGCCATCTTTCTAAAATAATTTTGAAAAATTCTGAGGGGGCGCCCAATGATTTTTATTTTTCAACTGGGGGGGCGCGGCTTTAAAACATTTGAAGACCACTGGTGTAGACTAATCAAAGGTACAAGGTCGCCTGAACCGGTACAGACAATGGAGCCACAGACTGATGATGTGCAAAGGACCACGAGAGTATGAAATCATACCGGACATTCTACCCACTGAAGACGTCAATCATAAGAACCAATAAACTACGTGAGAACTGTTATGGGGTGACAAATTTGATGAGCTAATTGGTAACCTATTGGATGGAGATAGTGGGGTGCAAACCCTCAACCAATGACAAAATAGGGGACTGTACAACAGAAAAGGGATAAAATCTCTTGACACAATGGAGACGGGGTACTAGAGACTAGAGAAGGGGAGACTAGGAGACTAGTTAGTTAAGGAGATGCTATTGCGAATTGCTATGACCCAGACACTTTGTCACTCTGCATAGAGACTTTGCTGTTTGGTTCTTTAAACCATCCTTGCCCTTATATTGCCCGTCTATACTTTACCTCCTTATGAGGGAAGTAACCCTTTTACCTTGCCTTACTGAGCTTTGCTGAATTCTTGGCTGATGGTGTATCAACTGAGGTCCTGAGGACGAAGACCGAATCTGTATGCTGACCCAATACGGAGGGTAACTATATGACAATGAAATTGTGGTTGTCTGTTTGCGTTTCCTTTCTAGGTACCAACTGCTTCTTTTGATAGAGACTTTAGTTAGATGTTTTCCAAATTGATGTGGCTAAATTGTTTTGCATGAAGCCCAACATGCCAATGCTAATTCGAGGTTAGTCAAGGAGTTCACTATACAGACGCAAATAGACAAATGACTGAATCTATGCTTTGTTGAATGATGTGCTAATGATACTCTGCTGAGGTTAATCTATGCTGACGTCATGCTATGTTCTAATATTCATAATTCTTGCTTTGATGAAATCTTATTCGAATTGCCAAATTATGACAATGTTGATGGGCTTATTGCTATTAAGGCTGATAAACTTGCTATTAGAATTGTAATCAATAGGGAATAAACATCACAAAACCGTACTAAAGTGGTGTGGTTATTCATGACTGAAAGGTCATGGTGGTTTCCTGAGTCTTATTAATGTCTTTATCTAATCTGAATCGTATTGTTATGATAAATATTGATGACATTATTGACATATTGATTGACATGTTGATTAGCTATCTCGTCCTAAGGTGTCTTCAATCAGGGTCAAAAGATTCATTGGCCTAAAACGAATCCTAGAGTGAATAAATTAGACATAAAGGGACGCATTATCAGTTCTGGTAGCAGAGCGACGGTTCAGCCCTTTGGGGGCCCTAGGACGAAGGACCATGGTTTAGAATTGTTTTTTGAGATAATGCAAATTGGAGGTATGAGGTGTTTCCAAATTCCCCATGACTTTCCCGGAATCTCGGCATTCTAGCATGTGTGGTGTAGAATTTGCGCTTGCTCAGCTTATGCATATTGCAGGTGATTTGTGAAGTTTGTGTGAATTTAGGCCAGGTAATGTTGTTTTAGTAGGAGTGGGCGTACTCCGCAGTATGAGAGTAGGGAAGTCGGCAACTTCATGTGAGCGTGGCGCTTTGTGCTCCAAAATTATCCACGTGGTTGTTGGTGATGCACGGACCCTTCGTGGTCTAAGACTCCAGAATATATTGACAAGTGTAGGAGACACTTGGGTTTATGTTGTAATTTGTGCGGTTTAATAGGTCAATCGGGCATGGTCGACAAGTCGAGTTTGAGCCAAAGTGTGTGAGTGAAGCCTTCGATCGAGATCTGGCAAGTTCTAAAGTGCACTAGAACGAACCATTGACAAGTCGAGAGTAGGATTTGCGGGTCGAATTCTGCTTGCGTGTGCGGGAGCTGACAAGGAGAGAGTAGCGGCTGAGGCTTCAAGTGAAATCTCTGTAAAGTTCTGAAGCGATTGTGTACCCTTCCTGTAGAAAACCGGCAAATTTGGGTTTTTGTTGTTAAAAGTGCTCACAATATATTGCATTAGTTTTGTGTGAGGGGGACAAGCTGCAAGACGTTGTCAGCCGCAGAGTGTGTGAGTGTGACGTCATTTGAGCCGCGTTGGGATAGGTCAGTTGCCGAGAAGAGTCGCGCACGGATTGGCAGCCGTCCGTGAGAGGCAATTGGTTGAGAAAAGTGGGTGAAGAGTGTTCTGGGAATTAAAGTCACTTCCTGATTAGGTTCTAAACAAAATAAAAGACGCAAAAATGAAGTTTTTCAAGGCTCTAAAGTGTGCCTTGAGGGGAGATACATTTATTGCAGCGAATGTGGGAGAGCCTAAACTGCCTCAGGGTACTCCAGCTTATATCGTAATGGAGGAAAAGGGAGTCGCGCCATGTCTTTGGTTAAAGCAGTGATGCAAATTGACAGAGAAGGAGGGATGTTTGGCATTTCCGGAGCACAGAACGTTTAATACAAGAATTTTGGAAAATTTGCGGTTGATGTGAAATGTGCAAAAACCGCCTCCGAGACCAGCTCAGTATGAGGCATTATCAATCTGGGATTTGATGGCCATACCCCCCTGGAAGAATGCAAAGACAAAAGGAAATGAACGTAACCATTGTAATATATCAAAATTCAGTAAGCAAAAATATACAAATATACACTATTAACAAAATATACACCAAGATTAGTAGTCCAGGTATTGCACCATTATAGTCCGTGGACCACTGGGCCCAAAAAGCATGGACGAGGCCCACACACGATACCAGATCAAAACGGAGAGAACACTGCAGGGGCATCAGATAGAAACACAACAGGCACCTCAGGGGGAAGGAAAGGGGGGGGGCACCTCAGCCGGATGAGTGCACGACGCCAGATCCACAAGGGGCCTCCATGCCCATTGATGTATCCTGGGGAGTGCAAAGACACAGTCTCACAAGTCTCTACAGTGGGTGGGTTGCCCACTGTTCAATCCTGGGGAGTGCAAAGCCACAGTCTCACAAGTCTCTACAGTGGGTGGGGTGCACACTGTTCAATCCTGGGGAGTGCAAAGCCACAGTCTCACAAGTCTCTACAGTGGGTGGGTTGCCCACTGTTCAAACCTGGGGAGTGCAAAGCCACAGTCTCACACGTCTCTACAGTGGGTGGGTTGCCCACTGTCCAATCCTGGGGAGTGCAAAGCCACAGTCTCACAAGTCTCTATAGTGGGTGGGTTGCCCACTGTTCAATCCTGGGGAGTGCAAAGCCACAGTCTTGCAAGTGGATGACAGTCTCCACTGGTTCTGGAGGGGGCTTTGTGCCCAGAGTGCTTCATCCTGCCAAGGACTGAGGTAGTGGATGCATGTCTCCACTGGTTCTGGAGGGGGCTTTGTGCCCAGAGTGCTTCATCCTGCCAAGGACTGAGGTAGTGGATGCCTTACTCCGCTGGTTCTGGAGGGGGCTTTGTGCCCAGAGTGCTTCATCCTGCCAAGGACTGAGGTAGTGGATGCATGTCTCCACTGGTTCTGGAGGGGGACTGGTGCCCAGAGTGCATCACTCACCCCGTGACGGTCCCTGTTGCGTCAGTGCCCCTGCCGCTCATGGGCAAGCGGTGCTTGAGTCGGCGGTCCTTGCCCTGTTCAGCGGTGCTTGCCCTGTTCATCGGTGCTTGCCCTGTTCAGAGGTGCTTGACTTGGCGGGGATTGCCCTGTTCAGGGGTGCTTGACTTGGCGGTGCTTGCCCTGTTCAGCGGTCCTTGCCCTGTTCAGCGGTCCTTGCCCTGTTCAGCGGTGCTTGACTTGGCGGTCCTTGCCCTGTTCAGCGGTGCTTGACTTGGCGGTGCTTGCCGTGTTCAGCGGATGCTTGCCCTGTTCAGCGGTCATTGCCCTGTTCAGCGGTGCTTGCCCTGTTCAGAGGTGCTTGACTTGGTGGTGCTTGCCCTGTTCAGCGGTGCTTGCCCTGTTCAGCGGTCCTTGCCCTGTTCAGCGGTGCTTGACTTGGCGGTCCTTGCCCTGTTCAGCGGTGCTTGACTTGGCGGTGCTTGCCCTGTTCAGCGGATGCTTGCCCTGTTCAGCGGTCATTGCCCTGTTCAGTGGTGCTTGACTTGGCGATCCTTGCCCTGTTCAGCGGTGCTTGCCCTGCTCAGCGGTGCTTGACTTGGCGGTGCTTGCCCTGTTCAGCGGTCCTTTCCCTGTTCAGCGGTGCTTGACTTCGCGGTCCTTGCCCTGTTCAGCGGATGCTTGCCCTGTTCAGCGGTCCTTGCCCTGTTCAGCGGTGCTTGACTTGACGGTCCTAGCCCTGTTCAGCAGTGCTTGCCCTGTTCAGCGGTGCTTGACTTGGCGGTCCTTGCCCTGTTCAGCGGTGCTTGACTTGGCGGTGCTTGTCTTGTTTAGCGGACGCTTGCCCTGTTCAGCGGTCCTGGCCCTGTTCAGCGGTGCTTGACTTGGTGGTCCTTGCCCTGTTCAGCGGTGCTTGCCCTGTTCAGCGGTGCTTGACCTGGCGGTCCTTGCCCTGTTCAGCGGTGCTTGACTTGGCGGTGCTTGCCCTGTTCAGCGGTGCTTGACTTGGAGGTCCTTGCCCTGTTCAGCAGTGCTTGACTTGGCGGTCCTTGCCCTGTTCAGCGGTGCTTGACTTGGCGGTGCTTGCCCTGTTCAGCGGATGCTTGCCCTGTTCAGCGGTCCTTGCCCTGTTCAGCGGTGCTTGACTTGGCTGTCCTTGACCTGTTCAGCGGGGCTTGCCCTGTTCCGCGGTGCTTGACTTGACGGTCCTTGCCCTGTTCAGTGGTGCTTGACTTGGCGGTGCTTACCCTGTTCAGCGGTGCTTGCCCTGTTCAGCGGTCCTTGCCCTGTTCAGCGGTGCTTGACTTGGCGGTCCTTGCCCTGTTCAGCGGTGCTTGACTTGGCGGTCCTTGCCCTGTTCAGCGGATGCTTGACTTGGCGGTGCTTGCCCTGTTCAGCGGATGCTTGCCCTGTTCAGCGGTCCTTGCCCTGTTCAGCGGTGCTTGACTTGGCGGTGCTTGCCCTGTTCAGCGGTCCTTGCCCTGTTCAGCGGTGCTTGGCTTGACGGTCCTTGCCCTGTTCAGTGGTGCTTGACTTGGCGGTCCTTGCCCTGTTCAGCGGATGCTTGCCCTGTTCAGCGGTCCTTGCCCTGTTCAGCGGTGCTTGACTTGGCTGTCCTTGACCTGCTCAGCAGGGCTTGCCCTGTTCCGCGGTGCTTGACTTGACGGTCCTTGCCCTGTTCAGCGGTGCTTGACTTGGCGGTGCTTACCCTGTTCAGCGGTGCTTGCCCTGTTCAGCGGTCCTTGCCCTGTTCAGCGGTGCTTGACTTGGCGGTCCTTGCCCTGTTCAGCGGTGCTTGACTTGGTGGTCCTTGCCCTGTTCAGCGGATGCTTGACTTGGCGGTGCTTGCCCTGTTCGGCAGATGCTTGCCCTGTTCAGCGGTCCTTGCCCTGTTCAGCGGTGCTTGACTTGGCGGTGCTTGCCCTGTTCAGCGGTCCTTGCCCTGTTCAGCGGTGCTTGGCTTGGCGGTCCTTGCCCTGTTCAGCGGTGCTTGACTTGGCGGTCCTTGCCCTGTTCAGCGGATGCTTGCCCTGTTCAGCGGTCCTTGTCCTGTTCAGCTGTGCTTGACTTGGCGGTGCTTGCCCTGTTCAGCGGATGCTTGCCCTGTTCAGCTGTCCTTGCCCTGTTCAGCGGTGCTTGACTTGGCGGTCCTTCACTGCCCAGCTGGGCTGGGGCTGGCGGTCCTTCTTTGGTCAGCTGGGCTGTGGCTGGCGGGGCCCTCATGGGCAGCTGGGCTGTGGCTGGCGGGGCCCTCCTGGGCAGCTGGGCTGTGGCTGGCGGGGCCCTCCTGGGCAGCTGGGCTGTGGCCGGCGGGGCTGTGGCTGGCGGGGCCCTCCTGGGCAGCGACGATGGGGCTGGCGGGGCCCTCCTGGGCAGCGAAGATGGGGCTGGCGTTGGCCTCCTGGGCAGCGACGATGGGGCTGGCATTGGCCTCCTGGGCAGCGGGGATGATGGCGGTCTTCTCCGCCGTGCTGCTCCTCCCAGACTTGCCGGCTTTCTTCTGGTCCTTCCCCACCTTGGGAAGGAGTCACAGCTGAGTCCACACTCCCACCGGGACCCCTGGGAGCGGGTTGGGTGGCTGGAGTCTTCCCCCTCTCCCGCCGGGCACTGGCCAACTTCTGGTGCTTCACAGAGGTGCTAGTTCGGGACCTATGAGTTGGACGGGGGGGTGGTGGGAAATAGGTTAAGGGTGGACAGGAAAAGCTGTTTGGAGACACTGGGACGGGTAGCTGGAGGGGGTTTGGGAGTGGAGGAAGAGGTGGTGGTTGTAGGAGGTGTAAGTTTTGTGGCTTTGGGTGCAGGTGCATGCACTGGAGGCTGTTGTGAGGTGGATGTATGTTGGGTGGGTGTGTACCTGCATTTGTGTATCTTCGGAGGGGGCGTCACAGACACACTGGGAGAGGACACAGGGGATGTGTGAATGGTAGTAGGGGTGGTGAATACACGTGAGCGAGGTGTGCTGGTGGGTGTGCTGGTGCGGGATGTAGTGGCTGTAGAGATAGTGCATGCAGGTGTGAGTGTAGACGAGACACGGAGGGAGGAGGGAGATGAGGAGGAGGGGGACACAGTAGAGGCAGTGGATGTTGGTGTGTCTGTATGTGTGTGATGCTTGCGTGAGTGCCTGTGGTATGTGTGGTGCTTATGTTTGCCTGAGCTTCCCTTGTGTGGTGAGGTGTGTGCAGGCTGGTCTGATGGTGTGCTTGGGATAGGCAGAGGTACAGAGGACTGGGTATGGGTGGAGGAAGTTGGAGGGGGGAGGCTAGACACAGGGACAATGGCTGCCATCAGTGCTGAGGCCAGAGTTTGAAAGGTTTGGTGAAGGGCAGCCTGACCAGAATGAATGCCCTCCAGGAATGCATTGGTTTGTTGCAACTCCCTTTCTGCACCCTGGATGGCATTCAAAATGGTAGACTGCCCAACAGTGAGGGACCTGAGGAGGTCAATGGCCTCCTCACTTAGGGCAGCAGAGGTGACAGGGGCAGGGGCTGGGGTGCCTGGGGCGAAGGTGATGCCCACCCTCCTGGGTGAGCGGGCACGGGGCGAAGGCCGAGGGGCTGCTGGGAGGACGGTGCTGGTAGGGGGGGTGGCGGCTGTACCTGTAGAAGTGGGGGTCACAGATGTTGCCGCCACCACAAGGGAGCTCCCATTGGAGGACGAGTCCGTGTCGCTGGTTTCAGCTCCTGTCACCGCCGTGGTGCTCCCCTCGCCCTCCATCCCACTGGTGTATTCAGAGTCCGTAGTGTGGCCCTCCATGGCCATGTGGGATGCTGCTCCCTCGTGCTCCGGTGCCACTGCTCCTCCGCCTGATGATGCTAATGCACACAAGAACAGGGAGACCACAAAAAGGGGGGGGGGGGGAACAGAAGGAAGACATGTTGAGTGCATGGCTTACCGCTACCGTTGGCGAACAAGACAGACACAGAAGCCCCATGCACTACGTCGCGCTGTTGGGCTCTAAAGTGCAATTCCTGAGAAATGGCCTAAAAGGCTATGGATGACAGGGCCATGCCTTACAAAGAGGCCTACCCTACGGAACTCGCCCTGGCCTAGGGAAACCCACAGCCCTCCTCCCCCACCCAGACACCTCCACTGCGCGCAAAGTCAGCTGAATGAGAGTGTACTCACCCCCTTGTGTCTGCTGTGATGCCCTCAAGCGCCCATCCAACTCCGGGTAGGCCACTGCCAGGATCCGGAACATCAGGGGGGTGATGGTTCGACTGGCACCCCTCCCACGTTGGGAGGCCATCCCCAGCTGAGCCTCCGCCGTCTTCTTGCTCCAGCGGGGAATGTCCTCCCATCTTTTCCAGCAGTGGGTGCTCCGTCTGTGGTGGACCCCCAGGGTCCCGACGTCCTTGGCAATGGCACGCCAAATATCCTTCTTCTGGTGGGAGCTGACCTACATGAAATGTACAGGGGTGGAAGAGAAGTCATTACCAACTGCGCCGTCAAAGTGAGTGGCCCCCATCCCTACCCTTGCCATGTGGCACATGCACCAGCGTCTTTCATGCACTTAGAACTCTGCCCCCTTCCTTCTTACAACCAGCCCTCTCCACACAGGCATAGCCCATACAACATGCTCCCTGTGTACTTACCTGTTGGTCTGGAGGACCGTAGAGTAGCGTGTACTGGGGGAGGACCCCATCCACAAGCTTCTCCAACTCCTCCGATGTGAAGGCAGGGGCCCTTTCTCCAAAAGCACGAGCCATTGTCTCTTCCAGACCGAGGTCACAGCAGCACTTGCAGTGTAGGTCCTCTCCCGTCGAAGATCAGGTATCGAGTGATTCAACAGATAGAAAATGCGGTCACGTCCGCAGCGGTCACCTCCGCGGCGGTGCGTACCATCACCGCCGGCGTACATCGTCATTGGCTCCTGGGACCCATAGGGTCCAAGGTTAACCAATGCAGCATTGCGCCGTGGCCTTCGACCGCCTACCGCGACCGTGTACAACGCCAGCGCAGTTACCTCACATCCCATTGTCCCACTTCACAGGTCAGGCAGCCGCCATTTCAGGGGCCCACATGGCCTAATTACCAACTGCGTCACACATACCTAGGCCTACTCTCAACATGCATACTAGCCACATTTTGTGTATGAATGGTGTTCTGTGTAGACTGTGAGGCCCGTATTTATACTTTTTGACGCTAAACTGCGCTAACGCAGTTTAGCGTCAAAAAGTTTTGCGCCGGCTAACGCCATTCTGAAGCACCATGCGGGCGCCGTATTTATTGAATGGCGTTAGCCGGCGCTAACAGACCGGCGCTGCCTGGTGTGCGTGGAAAAAAACCACGTACACAAGGCAGCGCCGGCGTTGGGGAAAATGGCGTTAGGGCGTCTTAAAATGGTGCAAGCCAGGTTGACGCCAAAAAATCGCCTCCACCCGATTTGCGCCATTTTTAACGACGCCCAGACGCCATTTACATGACTCCTGTCTTAGTAAAGACAGGAGTCATGCCCCCTTGCCCAATGGCCATGCCCAGGGGACTTATGTCCCCTGGGCATGGTCATTGGGCATTGAGGCATGTAGGGGGGCACAAATCAGGCCCCCCTATGCCAAAAAATAATATAAAAAAAATAAAAAATTATACTTACCTGAACTTACCTGAATGTCCCTGGGATGGGTCCCTACATCCTTGGGTGTCCTCCTGGGGTGGGCAAGGGTGGCAGGGGGGGTCCCTGGGGGCATGGGAGGGCAGCTGTGGGCTCATTTTGAGCCCACAGGTCCCTTAACGCCTGCCCTGACCCAGGCGCAAAAATCCGGCGCAAATGCGGGGTTTTTTGCCCCGCCCACTCCCGGGCGTGATTTTTGCCCGGGAGTATAAATACGACGCATTTGCGTCGCAGTCATTTTTTTAGACGGGAACGCCTACCTTGCATCTCATTAACGCAAGGAAGGCGTTCAAGCAAAAAAATTAGGCTCTTTCCTCATACTTTGGCGCTAGACGCGTCTAACGCCAAAGTATAAATATGGCGTTAGTTTTGCGCCGAATTTGCGTCGAAAAAAACGACGCAAATTCGGCGCAAACGGAGTATAAATATGCCCCTGGGTACATACCTCTGAGTTGTTAGACTCTGTGCTCACTGTTGTCCTTCATAGGCACCGTCCGCTGGGACATGTGAGTAGATGGCAGAATCCTCCGGTGTACCGACCGCTGGTGGACCTGTCGACAATGGAGGAAATAAATTTGATTATCACCTACAGGTTTGACCGTGCCACAATCCAGGAACTGTGTACACAGTTGGAGCCTGACCTGATGTCAGCAATCCGCCATCCCACAGGAATCCCCCCTCAAGTGCAGGTGCTATCAGTGCTCCATTTCCTTGCAAGTGGGTCATTTCAAACAACTGTGGCCATGGCATCAGGGATGTCCCAGCCTATGTTTTCCAACGTGTTGTCTAGAGTGTTGTCTGCCCTGCTGAAACACATGCGGAGCTACATCGTCTTCCCTCAGGTGGAGGATTTGCCTACAGTGAAAGGTGACTTCTATGCCCTGGGACATATCCCCAACATCATAGGTGCCATTGATGGGACCCATGTGGCTTTGGTCCCCCCCCACAGAAGTGAACAGGTGTACAGAAACTGGAAGAGTTATCATTCCATGAATGTACATATGGTATGTTTGGCAGACAAGTACATCTCCCATGTGAATGCCATGTTCCCTGGCTCAGTGCATGACGCCTACATCCTGTGGAATAGCAGCATCCCTTATGTGATGGGTCAACTCCAGAGGCACCGTGTGTGGCTATTAGGTGACTCTGGTTACCCCAACCTGTCATGGCTACTGACCCCAGTGAGGAATCCCAGGACAAGGGAAGAGGAACGCTACAATGAGGCACATGTGCGAACTAGGAGGGTGATCGAGCGGATCTTCGGCCTCCTGAAGGCCAAGTTCTGGCGCCTCCATTTGACAGGTGGATCCCTATTCTACTCACCAAAGAAAGTGTGCCAGATCATTGTGGCCTGCTGCATGCTTCATAACTTGGCTTTGCGACGACAGGTGCCTTTTCTGCAGGAGGATGGTCCAGATGGCGATGTTGTGGCAGCTGTGGAGCCTGTGGACAGTGATGAGGAGGAAGCAGAGGAAGAAGACTTGCAGAACAGGGACTCAGTCATCCAGCAATATTTCCAGTGACACACAGGTGAGAAGACATTCCTGCCTACTACATGTACTTTTACACAACTACCTCTCTACTGTCTGTCGTTTTCACCCAGTGTATAGTCACTGAGTTGTCACTTTCCCTTACGGTTTCACAGGTGTGGGTCCCAACGTGTCTCATCTGCTTAGATTCCTCATGGACTAGAGCTGTGTGACATAGGTATGTTGACATTACAATTGAAAGAGCATTTTGTGACTGTAATTGCTACTACACTATTTTGAAATCACAGACAGACTCCAGATTGTTTTGTGCTTTATGGGTGTTTATTTTAGTGCTCAATATTGGAGGGGGTAGTGAAATGGTGAGGGGTGATGGTGGAGGAGTGTCCATGGCAGAGTCCAGTCTATTAGTATCACAGGTGCCTTGCCCATATGGGCATAGGAAGTGGAGCTGGGGCAGTTTCAATATGGACAGGGTGACAAAGTGGGACAGTGGGATGACAATCAGGGTGGTCTCATTTCTTGGCGGGGGTCATGGCATCGTACTCTGTCTTGTTCCTGGATCTCAGGGACCATTTGCGGGGTGGTTCTCCGTCTGCAGGGGTGGGGTGCTGGTGTGGTGGTCCAGTGGCGGTGCCCCCTGTCCACTAGTGCCGGCGGAGGTGGTGGGCAGTTCATCGTCCATGCTAGTGTCAGGGGCCCCTTTTAGTGCCACAGTGTCCCTCCTGGTGTTGAGTACTTCCTTCAGCACCCCTACGATGGTGCCCAGGGCGGAGCTGATGGTTCTGAGTTCCTCCCTGAATCCCAAATACTGTTCCTCCTGCATGCGCTGGGTCTCCTGAAACTTGGCCAGTACTGTTGCCATCGTCTCCTGGGAGTGGTGGTATGCTCCCATGATGGTGCAGAAGGCCTCGTGGAGAGTGGGTTCCCTTGGCCTGTCCGCCCCCTGTTGCACAGCAGCCCTCCCAGTTCCCCTGTGTTCCTGGGCCTCTGTCCCCTGGACCGTGTGCCCACTGCCCCCAGGTCCCTGTTGTTGTTGGGGTGGTGGGTTATCCTGGGTTCCCTGTAGTGGTGGACACACAGCTGATTGACGTGTCCTGGGGACAGAGGTATGGGCCCGCCTGGTGGGTGCTGTGCTGGTGTTTCCAGAAGGGGGAAGGTCTGTGGTGGCCTGTGCCTGTGTGAGGGGAACCGACTGTCCCGAGGCCCCCGATGGCCTGGGCTGGTCATCTAGATCCAGGTGGACAGAGGTGCTGTCATCACTGTGGGCCTCTTCCGTGGGTGGAGTGGAGATACCTGGACCCTCCTGTCTGGTGACGTTGGGTAGTGGTCCTGCAGGGGTGTAAAGGCATGATTATTGCATCTGTGTGTGTCATGGTGTGCAATGGGTGGGTGAGCGTGTACCCCAGTGCTGGCATTCCTGTGTGGGGGCTTGTGTGATGATGGTTTAGGGGGGTGTATGGGTATGTGCAGTGGGCATGCTTTAGTGATGGGTGTCCATGCGTTGGTGTTGCATGCAGGGCTTGGTGTTGGGATGTATGGTTTGTGAGATTGGTGCATTTGTGAGGATTTGGAGTGATAGGGTTGGGGGCGAGGGTGGGGGTATGTGATAGCAAGCAGGTAGGGTGGGGGATATGGTAGTTAAAACTTTGACTTACCAGAGTCCATTCCTCCACCGACTCCTGCGAGGCCCTCAGGATGCAGAATGGCCAAGACCTGCTCCTCCCATGTTGTTATTTGTGGGGGAGGAGGTGAGGGTCCACCACCAGTCCACTGAACCGCCTGGTGGTGTCTTGAGACCACGGAACGCACCTTCCCCCGTAGGTCGTTCCACCTCTTCCTGATGTCCTCCCGATTTCTTGGGTGTTGTCCCACTGCGTTGACCCTGTCGACTATTCTTCGCCATAGCTCCATCTTTCTTGCAATTGAGGTGTGCTGCACCTGTGCTCCAAATAGCTGTGGCTCTACCCAGACGATTTCCTCCATCATGACCCTGAGCTCCTCCTCCGAGAACCTGGGGTGTCTTTGCCGTGCCATGGGGTGGTGTAGGTGATGTGTGGGGTGGTGTGTGTGGTAATAAGTGTGGTGATATGTAGTGGTGTGTGGTGTTTTGTGCGTGGAAGTTGTGTGGGTGATGGTGTTGTGTGCCTGTGGATGCTAGTTTGTGGATGGTGGTGTCTATCTCTGGCCTTCTCTCTGTAATAGTGGTCGTAGGGGTTTGTGGGTGATGTGGGTGTGTGTTTTATATTGTATTGGGTGTGTGGGAGTGGTGTGTGTATGTGTATCAGGTGTGTGTATTTGGAATTGTCCAATGTGGCTGTGTTTTGTAAGTGGGTGTGTATTTTGAGCGCAGCGGTGTGTACCGCCAATGGAATACCGCGGTTGAAAGAGCGCCGCGTGGATTCGTGTGTTGTGATAGTGTGGGCGTATTTCTGTTGGCGTGACGGTGGAGGTTTTGTTTTCGCCAGTTTATCACTGACCTTTGGTGTGGCGGACTTGTGTGGGTGTCTGAATTTTGTCGGATTCCGAGATGTGGGTCATAATAGCTGTGGCGGATTTCCGCGACCGCGGCGGTGTGTTGGAGGTCTTCTGCACAGCGATAAGCCGCTTTTACCGCCAATGTTGTAGTGAGGGCCAAAGTGACCCCAAAGAAGCTGCAATACTGTCAGAAAGAGGTGAAGCACTTGGGTCACCTGATTGAAAAGGGGTCTAGAAGAATTTCCAAAGAAAGAGTGACAGCCATATTGCAGATGAATCCCCCGACAACAAAGAGAGATGTCAGGATGTTCCTGGGAATGGGGGGCTACTGTCGCCAGTGGACTTCCAACTTCTCGATTATCTCTAAACCTTTAGTGAGGTTGACGGTTAAAGAGATTCAGGATGGCCCGGGTGCCATAGCCATGTCTGAGAAAGAGATGAAGTCATTCATGGAACTGAGGGAAAGTATATGCAGGGCACCAGCTTTAGGTATGCCTGATTACACAAAGCCATTTGTACTGTTTTGTCATGAACGTGATGCTTGTTCTTTGTCTGTCCTGACACACGTCCATGGAGGTGCAAACCGCCCAGTAGCATATTTTTCAGCTACTTTGGACCCAGTCGCAGCAGCCTTACCAGGTTGTTTGCGTGCAGTTGCAGCAGTTGGTCAAAGCCTCACTCAGTGTGAAGGTATAGTGATGGGACATCCCTTAACAGTAATGGTGCCACATTCAGTTGAAATCTTGTTGACCCAAACCAAGAAGCAGCATATGACAAATGCGAGGCTACAAAATATGAGACAATTATACTGGGGTCACCAAATGTTTCCCTTAAAAGATGTACGGTATTGAACCCGGACACTTTGCTTCCTATTGAAAATGTGAACATTGATGATGCAGAAGAAGAAGTAGAACATGATTGTCTTGAGGTAAAAGATCTGTGCACCAAACCAAGAGCTGACATTAAAGATACCCAATTGGAGGAAAATTATTACATTATGTTTGTAGATGGTTCATGCCTGAGAGATGCAGTAGGAGTACTGAGGGCTGGATATGCCGTGTGTACAATCACTGGTATCTTAAAAGCTTCCTGGCTCGAAAGAGTATACTCTGCTCAAGTGGCTGAATTAATTGCTCTTACTAGGGCATGCCACACAGCTGAAAACCTGAAAGTCACTATCTATACTGACAGCAGGTATGGATTTGGAATTGTACATGATTTTGGCCAATTATGGTCCCAGAGGGGTTTCATGACCTCTTCTGGTTCTCCAGTAAAAAATGGTGAGAAAATTAAGGATTTGTTGCACGCGATTCAGTTACATCTTGAAATTGCCGTGGTAAAATGCAATGCTCATGTTAAGTCACAAGATTTTGTGTCAATGGGAAATGGATATGCAGATCAAGTAGCAAGATTTTGAGATCAGTGGGAATTGTTACCTGAAACTGAGAATGAAACATGCACAGGGTATGCATTAAGGGTGGTTGACACATTAGATGAGTTTAAATCTTTGCAGGGACGTGCCAGTAAAGAGGAGAAACACTCCTGGCAGAGAATGCAATGCGTACAGGGGTCTGATGAGTTGTGGGTCTCAGAGGATGGGAAAATGGTTTTGCCAAACAGACTTTTGTCACAGTTCGCAAGGTTTTACCATGGCTAAGCACATGTTGGGAGAGATGCAATGATCAGGCTATTTAAAATTGATTGGTTCAATCCAAAATTCAGACAAGCTGCAGAAGTTATCTATCACAGGTGCATCATCTGTCAGCAGATGAATGCAGGGAAAGGGACTGTGGTGAATTTGATCCACATAGGGAGAGCTGGAGGTCTGTTTAGCAGGATGCAGATGGATGTTATTGAGATGCCTGTGTGTGGAGGCTTGAGATATGTGTTGGTGATTGTGTGTGTTTTCAGTCACTGGACTGAAGCTTACCTTACATGTAGAAATGACAGCCTTACAGTAGCGAAGCTGCTGCTTAGGGAACTGATACCACGTTTCGAGTTTCCGATCTCTTTAGAATCAGATAGGGGCAGACATTTCGACAATGAGGTGATTAAGCTCTTGTGTGCCGCATTGAACATTGAACAGAAGTTGCACTGTGGCTATTGCCCTGAAGCATCAGGACTAGTGGAACAGATGAATGGTACCTTGAAGTCAAGAATGGCAAAGATGTGCGCAGTTACCAATTTGAAATGGCCAGACGCATTGCCCTTAGTGCTGATGTCAATAAGAAATACACCTGATAAGGAAACAGTACTGTCTCTTCATGAAATTCTTATGGGTTGAGCTATGAGATTACCTGCAGTGCCTGCAAATGCTCTTGTGAATATCACGGATGATATGGTGTTGGACTACTACAAGGGTCTGGCTGACGTGGTCCGCTCTTTCTCTCACCAGGTGGAGGCTACCACATTGCCACCGATAAGTGATCCAGCTCATAGCTTGAGAGCTGGTGACTGGGTTGTTGTCAAGAAACACGTGAGGAAGTCGTGTTTGGAGCCACATTGGAAGGGGCCATATCAAGTAATACTGACAACTACTACAGCTGTGAAATGTGCAGGTCTTCCAAATTGGATACATGCCAGTCACACAAAGAAGGTGATGTGTCCAACTGATGAGGAACTTGATCTGTCCAAAACAACAGCTGAAGAGAAGGAAGTCTCAGTGCCGGAGAGTAATCAAAGGGGAACTGAGACTGAAGGAGAGCATGCTGAGGACGGCTTAGTCACTCAAACAGTAAACGAGTTCCCAGAGGTGACAGTGAGCCTATCTCAGCAGTGGCAACAGGGGAACCGAGACAAAGAGAGGTTCTCCCAGAAGCAGATGCATAAGGGTTTGAAATTGAGCCCATAACAGACCCTGAAGGCGAAGAAAGTGAGGCAGAAGGGGGTCAAGATGTTCTGACTCCTCCTGAGCCGCTTGCAGGTCCATCAAGAGAAAACACCATAGCACAAGAAGAGGGCACTGTTCAACGTCTTGAAAGGCCAAGGAGAAAGAAAATACTTAAAGGAGATAACTGGCCGGAGACACAAGCTGCAGGGGAGAAAGTGATCCTTAGTGACACAATAGAGGAAGAAGTTGATACAACCAGGAAAGAAGATCTCAGTGAAGGAGAATTACAGCGTGACCGCAAACTGAAAAGAAAAATAGTCGCAAACAGAAGGTACGCAGGTCCTGAATGGGCGTATGCAACATCAGCTCAATGGCAACAAGAACTCTTGCAGTTTTGTTTTGATCGAGAAATTCCAGGTCAATACTACGGCACCTGAATTCAACCTTAGAAAGAGACTGTGTTAAAATTAAAATTGAAATTGAAAAAGCTGGAAAGCTGAGAAAAGAGACTGATAAATTACCGGATGTGACACTGATAACTTGAATTGACTCTGAAAAAACGATTATGACAAACTGCTAAACCTGATTTGATAAAAGGGTCCTGGAGTGAGTGAAACGCTGCAAATACTTGCTGAGAAAGAGAGACTTTACATAGAAAAAAAAAAAAGAGAGTTTTTTTGATCATCTTCAAGTTGATTGTTTGATTTGTAGAAATATACCATCTGATTCTTTACAGATCATGAGTTACGCTCGAGATAATAGTAGTAAGGGTAGGACGTGTGCATGTTTGACTGTTGGTGTCGGAATTATGTGTGCAGTAATAATTATAAGTGTGATTGTGGGAATGCCATTAGTGGATAAGAAAGTGACTAACAATGCTTCAACTTCTGAAACTGCTACACTAACACCGTGGGAAAAGTTTGAGCAAGATACAAAATACTTGCATGAGGGAACTACTCAAAGGGGGAACTATCAACTAACGTCTTCTATCGGTTGCTGAATGAGTATGTTGAGACAATGGATACAAAAAATTGCTATGTGTGCACAAAGAGTCCTTTGTCAGTACAAGAAGGGGTTACTTATCATAGTCTGCCGCTCACTTATGGAATAAGCTGTAGTTTGCTATTAACAAGATTCTATAATCAAGAACATGTGCTATACTTCTATTCTAATCTAGTTGTAGTGTTTTCTTTTGTGCCCGTAATTGAGTTTCTAAACAAATTAGCTAAAGAACACAGCATAAAATTAGTTAGGGGTTTCTTTGAGCCAACACTAACATTTGGAACAGCTTATGCGCACCGCAATAACCTAACCTGCTTACTAACACCTGTAGAGAAAAGCTTCTTAGATCACACTGATGATAGACAGAAAGCACTCAAAGAAAGGCTAGAAAAGGGTATAGAAAAACGCACGTTTGCAAATGATTATGCTTACACCGCAATAAAGACACAGGGTAAATTAGCTATAGATGCACTGCATGTAAGTAGGCTTTGTATATATAGACAAAAATCTGAGCTTGATACTTTGTTTGTGGGAACGAGTGAATGCAGACATGTGTTTTTGTTTTAGAGTAAATGGACGTTCATGTTGAATGGACAGGATCCAGTGATCCCTGAGATCTATTATATATGTGAACTTAATGCTTATTACCGTCTTCCTAAGGGATGGTATGGGACATGTTATTTGGGAATAGTTTTCCCAAAGATCTATCAGATTGACTTAAAGCAACTTCCTAAAATGTCTGAATTACATCATGCTAGACAAAAGAGAGAGACAGTGGCTGCTGTCGTAGGTGACATATTTGGAGCCATAATTTCTTCAGTAGGGGTTATCTTAAACTCCATAAAGGCACGAAAGTTGTCTACTATTGTGGATAACATGCTGACAAACTTCATAGGGGCTATACTCCTGATGGATACTGAACTTGCTGCGGAGAGGGCTATGACTCTTCAAAACCGGCTTGCTTTAGACATTCTTTTAGCAAAGAGTGGCAGAGTCTGTAGGATGCATAATGAGCGCCATTGTTGTGCATTCATTCCTGATAATAGTAACAAGATTAGAGGTATGTTTACTAATCTAACAAGAGATAGTGCAGATTTGAAAGAGCTGAAGGAACATGGAGTGTGGGAAAAGGTTGGGAAAGGAATTACCAAAGTAGGGAATTGGTTTAGTAGTATTTGGAATGGGATACTTGCAAAAATAATAGGGGGTATAATAATTGCATATTAATTGTTCTAACTTGTCTGTTTGGACTATGGTTATCCTGCAAAATTAGTAAAAGAATCAAGAAACAATTGGCAAAACGTAATAAAAGAAAAGAAGAAAAGGAAAAGGAGAAAATGTTTAAAGAAATTTGGGAAAAATCACATAGAGAAGAAGAAATTGAAATGCGTAGCTTGAAGAAAATGAAAGGTTGTGAAGGGAAAGGTTTTGTGTGATGACAAGTGTCATCAGAGGAGGGACTGAGAGAGCGTAGCTCATATATTTAATACTAACATGAAATGTTTATGAACTAATGTATAATAATGCCGCATAGAAAATTTATTAATGTATTTTGCTAAACACATGCTTGAAATGTGCCCACAAGAGTGCCCGCCAATATAAACGGGGACTAATGGAATTGACTAATAATGATAAAATGTTATGTTAAAGTATGGTTTTACACTAATTATTAAAGGTTTTATGCTAAAGTTCTGCTAATAAATCATTAGGCCTTAGTTAGCATGAGTCGAGGCCTAGCTGCCTGGTTTCATATAAAATGTGTTTTTCTAACGTGCAGTGTGCTGACTTGCTGAAGGACATGAACTCTTGTTTTTCCAAAGACTAAAAGATGAATGTAACGGTAGTAGATCCATTCTCATGAAATTAGACTTGCTTGAAGAAACATTTTTGCTGAATGAAACAGTGTAGACTAATCCAAGGTACAAGGTCGCCTGAACCGGTACAGACAATGGAGCCACAGACTGAAGATGTGCAAAGGACCACAAGAGTATGAAATCATACTGGACATTCTACCCACTGAAGCCGTCAATCATAAGGACCAAGAAACTACGTGAGAACTGTTATGGGGTGACAAATTTCATGAGCTAATTGGTAACCTATTGGATGGAGATAGTGGGGTGCAAACCCTCAACCAATGAAAAAATAGTGGACTGTACAACAGAAAAGGGATAAAATCTCTTGACCCAATGGAGACTGGGGACTAGAGACTAGAGAAGGGGAGACTAGGAGACTAGTTAGTTAAGGAGATGCTATTGCGAATTGCTATGACCCAGACACTTTGTCACTCTGCATAGAGACTTTGCTGTTTGGTTCTTTAAACCATCCTTGCCCTTATATTGCCCGTCTATACTTTACCTCCTTATGAGGGAAGTAACCCTTTTACCTTGCCTTACCGAGCTTTGCTGAATTCTTGGCTGATGGCGAATCAACTGAGGTCCTGAGGACGAAGACTGAATCTGTATGCTGACCCAATACGGAGGGTAACTATATGACAATGAAATTGTGATTGTCTGTTTGCTTTTCCTTTCTAGGTACCAACTGCTTCTTTTGATAGAGACTTTAGTTAGATGTTTTCCAAATTGATGTTGCTAAATTGTTTTGCATGAAGCCCAACATGCCAATGCTAATTCGAGATTAGTCAAGGAGTTCACTATACAGACGCAAAAAGACAAATGACTGAATCTATGCTTTGTTGAATGATGCGCTAATGATACTCTGCTGAGGTTAATCTATGCTGACCTCATGCTATGTTCTAATAATCATAATTCTTGCTTTGATGAAATCTTATTCGAGTTGCCAAATTATGACAATGTTGATGAACTTATTGCTATTAAGGCTGATAAACTTGCTATTAGAATTGTAATCAATAGGGAATAAACATCACAAAACCGTACTAAACTGGTGTGGTTATTCATGACTGAAAGGTCATGGTGGTTTCCTGAGCCTTATTAATGTCTTTATCTAATCTGAATTGTCTTGTTATGATAAATATTGATGACGTTATTGACATATTGACTGACATGTTGATTAGCTATCTTGTCCTAAGGTGTCTTCAATCAGGGTCAAAAGATTCATTGGCCTAAAACGAGTCTCAGAGTGAATAAATTAGACATAAAGGGATGCGTTATCAGTACTTCATGTAACAAAAAGCCCTGTGGGCGTGACTTCTTCAGCCTAGCAAAGGTGCCTCGAGGCCCTCCCCCTCATGATGAGAGGGAATGTCACTGAATGCTCTGGACCTGGGTGCTTCAGTTTTAAGCCCTGAAGCACCCAGCACTGAGTGTCAATCAGTGACACATAATCACAGAGTGGGGTTGGGTTAGTAGTCTCACTGACCCCATTCTACTCTGTGACGAGTTGGGACTGATGCCTTCCCTCATTGGCTGACTTTAGGCCAGCTAATGAGGGAGGGCAGCAGTCCCAACCCCAACCCTCCTGGCACATTTTAGGCTTCCCTGTCAGAGCTGCTGAGGTAAGTTTTATTTTTTTTTAATATTTGGTGCGTGCATGCGTGTATGAATGTATGTTATTTGTTAGTGAGTTTTGTGAATGGGTGTGTGAGTGTGTTTTTGAAAGAATGGGTGTGAGTGAGGTGTATGTGTGTGTGTGTGTAATGTATCCGCTCCCCAACCCAACTCCCCGGCTTCTTCCATCTTAAACTTACAGGCTGCCCTGTTGGCCAATACTTGCTCTCTGTGTTTTTTCTTTGAAATATACAAACGAATAAACACATTTCACCTTAGTCCACAGTACAGAAAATGTCTTTTCAATAATGGGCAAAAATAGAGAAACTTTGTTGTGGAACCATTGCATCAGTTGTAATAAAGATGTGTGTTCAACAATCATTGTACAGCTATAATAGACATTTTTAATGAACATGTATTAGCCCACGCATGACCCTTTAAAAACAGCTAACCGGTTTTTCACAGATGTGATACTCACGTAATAAAAAGTGAACCAACTGGTCTTTCGTTCAGCTAAGTCACATCTTTCACATTTGAAAATAAGATGATTATGCATTTTTACAATTTCATATGATATAGCCCCACTAAAAATAATGTGAAAGCTGCTTGATCGAATGACCAAATGCAAATACTTTTTGCCCAATTTTTTTCTGAGCACATGGCAAACATGGGTCATATGGATGTGCTGTATTGTTTTTTGCCTTTTGGAATAAGTGAAACATTTCTGTAATATGGCTCAGGGAAACGTAAAACCAGTGCTAAATTTGAGAAAGAATAAATGTTGGGGCCCAAAGTTTTGTTCAGAAGTTCAAGGCCGGTGATGTAGAAGGCCAGGGTGCAGAATACTAAGGGGATCATTTACAAGCCCTTTGGACCGCAGTACTGTCATTTTTTATAATGCTATGGCAACACAGAACAGTCCCCCACCCTGTGGTGCCATTGCACCAGTTGGTAAACCCTTGCACCATATTATACCTGTGCCATGTAAAATGTATGCAAAGGAGGCGTTACCCTGCTAGGAGGCCCTCAGGAATGGCTCTGTGAAATCTACAAGATTTCACTGCGTTGTTCTAGCTTCATTTTTTAAGGCGTTAAAGTGACGCTCGGCTGTTTTCAATGGGACTCCCTGAGCTTGGCTGGACTACAGTCAAAAAAGTTTATGCTAGTCCAGCAAAGTCCCACAACTGCATCAGAAATTCTGACGCAGCTGTGCTAACACGCACCATGGTGCGCTATATTGTAAATACAGTGCTACCATGGTGTTGTTAGGGGGGCACAACCAAACTGATGCATCGTGATCGTTGAGCCAGTATGTTCCAAATGAGGTCCTTAGAATACATATTAGTTCCACCTCTTGCCTCTTTATCCCAACACCAGATACCCCCTGCCCTTTTCTTTCACTCTCTCATGTTCCCTTTATTCTCTACATTACTTCTTTGTTACTGTTTTTCTGTCTTGCTCTTCCTCCTTTTTTGCCCCTTTTGTGATTTTCTCTCTCTTGTTCTGGGTCAAAGTCTGTTGAGGACAAAAAAGTGCTGGTCCCCAGAAATGAACGTAGGTTAGCCCCACCTGAAAGCACCTACTCAATTTAAGCAGTGGCTAAAAATATAAAGGAGTGGCAGTATGAAAATGTGTTCTGTGGAACGCTACAGTGAGCCTGAAGTCAGATGGGGTTCATGAAAACTGCTCTTGGGCTTTGTTTCTGTTACAAGCAACACACATTATGGGGCTTAGAGGTGCGAACGAGGCTGAAACGTGCATTCCTTAAATGTTGTAACACCACAATTCAATACAGAGAAAATAGAAGACATTGGAACAAAACAAATAAACATTTACTTAATTTTAAAATGTTATTGTTAACCATAAACAAATTATGGCAGTCAAGTAAAATGTAAAAGACAAGCACTGCCAGATTTTCAGAATGTCAGAATGCTCACAGCTTCTTTGGAAGGAACGCGTGCAGAGAGCCGAACAAATCAAACTCTAAATCCACATTCGCTCAGCAATTGTCAGGCCTTGCTTGTCTTTGATTAGGAGATGTATCACTCTGCCTCTCAGCAGGCTTTAGAGAGTACACGTCCGAAGGAAAATGGTTGTGTCCTTACCAGCATATCACTCACAGCAGCCAACCTTCAATAAATATTTCATTCTGGACCACCCGCCTACGATTAGAGATATCAAACCATCAGGTTCATGAAAATTAGATGTGCGCCTTTGAGTGTTTTCAGCCAGCTCCTTGGCACATTCTGAGGATACCTCAATCATTCATAAAAAGACTCTGGTGAATGATCTAATATAGATTTAATGTCAATAACTGTATTCTGCTCCTTGGTTATACAACCCAGAAAAGAATGCTGTGGGCTACACGTGTTTTATGTCAAAGCGTTCTCCATATGTAGGGCTGTTGTTTGGGGCAATTTAATTTAGGAAAACATTTTTTTAACGAAACCAGACTTGTAGGCTGAAAAGTGGTCTTAATGCCCAGTAAAGGTTTTTTCTGTTATTTTAAAATATGTGCCGCAGATGGTAGGTTATAGGTCCTTGTATATAGTGGCTCTAGTTTCTCAGCAGGCCACTAGTCCTGCGACATCTGTGGGCTGCCATTAATGTAGTCCACAGGAGCTCGACGGATTCTATTGCATTTAAACACATTCTAGTAATTTAAGTTATACAACGGTTCTTTGGTAGTTCATTTAATTTGCTATAAATGCCAAACAAAATTACTTAAGGGAGCGCAGTGCCACAAGTGCTGAAGTAAGGCCGATTTATGGCATATATTAATAATCATTGTTATCCTGCCTCTATCGAAGAGACCTGAGTGGTACAGGCATAGGTGAAGGAAAAACCTGCAGACAAAACAACAGTAGGAAGGGAGTGGTAAGCTGTCTGTATGTGGTAAGGTTTCGGTTTTGCAAGTCCACAAACGTCCTATCCAAGGCGGTAATTGGCACACGTGATGGGTGTTTGAGTGAATCGAAATTCTGTCGCCCGTTTACTCAAAGTCTTCCACAGAAATAAAATGCACTATAAAACCCAACAAGTTAGGCTTCTATATAATAGTGTCTGGAAGTTTCCATCTATACGGTCAGACATCCATCTGTCCATGCACACATCACTCATGAACTGAGTCAGTCATCCCAGCACTGACGCACTTTTTCTTACACTCAATTACTTATATCCCTATACACATTATCATCCATCCACAATCAACAAACTCAGCAATTAATGAAAATACACTTTCATATATCGGGCAGACCTAATGGATTTGCTGTTAGTTTACGCTGGTTGTGAGAGTACTTCTTTCAGTGTTTCATTGCTAGCCTTGAGGCCTGTGAAATTACTCCTGGTAGTCGAAATTACTAGTGATTACTAGTGATGGAGAAGTTTGAGAGTACTTCAGCGAGTTTCAAAATTCTAATATTTGAGGAGAGTGAGAGTTTGTTGGTACTGTGAAACTGATAATATGTAGGGAGTGTGATAGTGCTCTTAGTAGCGTGTGTTTGCTCTAGTCCGTTAACAGAGTATTAAGTTTATAATATTGTGACGCTCATAATATCGTAGCACTAATATAAATGAAAAGGTAACTATACATATATAAGTATAGGTAGCTATGCAAAACTCCACATATTTGAACCTTGGAAGGTGCATATATCTGAAGTTATAAATATTAAATGTATTCATTCCGATATACTTATGTTGATATATTTGCCACAATATTAGGATAGCGTGATATTAAAACATGTTATTCTGACATATAAACGCCCTTCTCCACTAAGAAGGACACGATAGGGGATAGGGTAGTGTGGCAGTACAGTGTGTGATGATTATAAGAGTGCAGTTGATTGTGTCAGACTGCTACTCTTTGAGAATTGTGAGCACTTTTGTAATGTATGACTGTTAATCTGGATGTAAGAGTACTTCTGTTAGCATGTGACAGCTGCTCTGATGGGTTGGGAGTGCTATTAGTAGACTGCTAGTATGTCAGGGGTGTTAAAATGCTTCCAGCAATTTGTTTCTGGTAAACTGCAGCAGTAGTGAGACGCTGTTGGTAGTGTGTAACTGTTAATCAACGATGAATATGAGAGTGCTGTTGCTATATGGTGTATTTTGCTTGTACACTCTAAGGGTTTTGAAAGCTCCCCTCGTGTTTATGTTGAGACCATGGCTGAAAAAAAACTGTGAGTATTTAGTAATGGGTGTCTTACTCTTGAAACAACTCTGCATCACTCATTTGAAGTGGAGTTCTCTTCTTCATCTTGGCTTGTGACAGTCTACTTTCCATAACAAGGCTGCCCAAAGACTGGGGGGGGGCATTAGTGACCAAGCTGTCCAATTATTTACTTTTGTGATCCATTGTCCTGTGACATCTAGCAGACTACACACCAATAGGCTCCCCACTCACAGCCCTGATCACAACATCATGGATTTGTTTACTACTGTCTCCAAGTATCAGTTACACCATTAAATAGATCCTCATCATCTTTCTCCCAGCACATTAGTGCTTGAAGATACTCATTTGTTCCAGGATTCAGCTTTCAGTTTCACTTGAACAACTCCCAAGCAGTTTTGGTAGCTGCTGTTTGTCACTAGTAGTGGTGCAGTTCACCAGCCCTAAAGTCTCACCAGTAAACTTGAGTGCATGTGCAGAGAAGTGTCATTTGTGTCCAGGGTGCACGTGTGGTATAGTAAGCTTGGTAGGAGCAGCTGGTGCATCACCAGGTAGGATCATCATACTAAGTTATACCAAGCATGTGCTGAAGAGCATGTACTCACATATGAGGTGAAGAGTGCTGCACCTGCACTAAATAGACCAGAATACTGCAGCGTAGACTCCTTTACGATTGGCATCACCCTCCGGAATAGCACTTGTGGTAGCAGCCCAGCTGTGATCAGTATAAATCAAAACAGGACCACTGCTGGGAGGGAAGCAGGGATCACACCCTAGCTAGGTACAGCTGTTACTGTTCTTCAGCAACAAGATCCCCAGCATCAAGAACAATTTTGAGCTTCAACAGACACTTTCACCCTTGCAGCCTTTTTGACCCTTACAACTAACACCGAGAGGACGACCCTGACCTCCTGGCCAACCATTATCACTCAGGAACTTACAACAAGCATGCAGCCCATACCCTCAGGAGCACCCTTGGACCCCTGCCCTCACCTTGTGTTCATCAGAGGATAAGACCGCATTAGCACAGCCCTCACACCAACCATGAATGACTCAATCATCACAGCTGCCTACCAGACACCCTTAAACATGACACATTACTTCTCATCCTCAAGTCTAGAAACTCTCCAATAGATACTAGCCTACGTTGGCCCTATCTCCCTGCTACTCTACCTTGCAAATTTATAGAGAAAATAATAAAAAATTACCTAGCCATCATCTCAACATCAGCCACCTCCTTGAAACCACTATATCCAGATTCAGGCCCAACCACAGTACAAAGACCACTTCATTGCTGCCACTGATGATATGTAGATGATCATGGACAGAGGTAACACCATGGTGCTTGTCCTATTGGACCTTTATACAACCTACGACATAGTCTCCCGCACCACCCTTATCCAACAACTACATGTGGCCAGCATCCAAGGACCCGCACTTCACTGGATTTGCTGCTTCCTTACAGGTCAAAATGAGTTAATCAGCTTAGCACCCTTTACTTCAGATGCAGTCAGCCTCATTTGTGGTCTTCTAGTAGGATCATAACTTAGCCACACCTTGTTTAACTCCTTCATAATCCCACTCACCAGTATGATCCGTGCCCATGGAACAATGAAATCAACATCAAATCCTTTGTTTACAATATCCAACTCATGCGCTCCCTTTCCCACAAGAGACACAACACCCAGACCAATTTCCTTGTCTGTATGACCGAAGTCAGATAAAAACTGAACAACTGCCTTAAGCTCAACACAGACAAGATGGAAATAGTAATCCCTGGAAAGAACACCTTCCTCTAGGACTCCACTTGGTGGCCTGTCAAATTAGAACCCACACTACTCCGAACGAACGAATAAACAAATTATGAACTTGTAAAGTGTACTGTCACTCCGACATGGAGCATCCTACCACTAAACAGGAGTCCTGCCTCGAATCATTCTACGAGGGCTAGTGGGAGATAAACGGTTAGAGGATCAGAGAATAACAGCGCTTGTCTGGGGTTGCTGAAGAGCCAAGTCTTTAGTTGTTTGTTAAACAGTGCTTCAAATTCGAGAAACCTGAGATGTCTGGGAAGTTGGTTTGCATGCTGTGGTACCCAAGAATGAGAAGGATTTTCAACCTCATGTTTTAAGTCTGACAGAGGGGGGCTTTAGAAGATTTGCATGTAAAGAGGTTAGAGTTCTTGAAGTTGTATGGTGGATAAATCAAACTATTAGGTATCTGAGCCCAGTGGATCTGAACTGTCTGAAAGTCAATAGCAGGATTTTAAACAGGACCCTTATGCACTGGAAGCCATTTTAAGGCTTTCAGTACAGCCGTGGCAGATGACCATCTAGGAGGTTTCAATACTACTCTGGCTGCTGCATGCTGCAGCACTTGAATTTTGTGAATGGTTTGCTTTGAAGAACCCGCATAAAGACTATTGCAGTAGTCTAATATGGAGGTTTCCCGGGCAAAGGCCACAGTTTTCCTTGCATCAAGTGGGAGATAATCAAAGAATTTTCTCAAATATTTTACAAGGTTAAAACATATACCTGCTACAGCTGTGTCTTGGAGGCAGAACGACAAGGCAATGTCTAATTTTACTCCAAGATTTCTTGCAACCTCAAAAGTGTCTGGTGGGGGGGCACCGAGTTTGGCCACCAATGAGCAGGCACACACAAATTTGACTTGCCAAGCAGCAAAATCTTTGTTTTATCAGAGTTGAATTTTAAATGATTAACTTGCATCCATCGGATAACCTCAGTAAGGCAGTTTGTAAATTAGAGCTCAGATTCGATTGATGCTTTATCCAGAGATAAAATTAACTGCGTATTTTAACCCATATGAGATAGTTTCTTTTCCAAGGAGGAAGTCAGAGAAATCAGAGGGTTCATATGTACATTTTATAAAGCAGGGCTTAGGAATAACCCTTGTGGCACCTCCAATATTACAATTCTTTCTGGGGAATGAAAAGATCCTAGTGACACTGACTGGTGGTGATTTTTTAGAAAAGATTTGATCCATGCCAATGCAAGTGTGGAGATCCCACAATCCTTAATGCATTGAAGCAAAATATCGAGTGAGATGGTATTGAATGCAGCAGATAAATCCAGTAAAATCAAGGCTGCATTTTGCCCACATCTAACGTCAGTTTTAAGGTGTCAGCAACTTCCATTAGTGCTGATTCGGTAGAGTGTCTAGGACGAAAGCCCGACTGCCTTGATGAAGCACAATGACTGTAGGAAAGTACCATCTTGCCTGGCATGTTATCCCCATTTTTACTTGTGTGTCAGTTTGTTTTTGCCTGTCTCGCTGGGATCCTGCTAGCCAGGACCCCAGTGCTCATAGTTTGTGGCCTGAATGTGTTTTCCCTGTGCAGTGACTAACTGTGTCACTGAGGCTCTTCAAATCAGAACCTCAGTGCTTATGCTCTCTCTGTGTTTAAAATTGTCACTATAGGCTAGTGAACATTTTCACCAATTCTGATTGGCACACTGGAACACCCTAATAATTCCCTAGTATGTGGTACCTAGGTACCCAGGGTATTGGGGTTCCAGCAGATCCCTATGGGCTGCAGCATTTCTTTTGCCATCCATAGGAAGCTCAGACAATTCTTACACAGGACTACCATTGCAGCCTGAGTGAAATAACATCCACGTTATTTCACAGCCATTTTACACTGCACTTAAGTAACTTATAAGTCACCTGTATGTCTAACCCTCACTTGGTGAAGGTTAGGTGCAAAGTTACTAAGTGTGAGGGCACCCTGGCACTAGCCAAGGTGCCCCCACTTAGTTCGCGGCAATTTCCCTGGACTTTGTGAGTGCGGGGACACAATTACACACGTGCACTACATATAGGTCAATACCTATATGTAGCTTCACAATGGTAACTCCGAATATGGCCATGTAACATGTCTAAGATCATGGAATTGTCCCTCCATGCCACATCTGGTATTGGGGTGCCAATCCCATGCATTCCCGGGGCACCAGCGTGGACCCCGGGGACTGCCAAACCAGCTCTCTGGGGTTTTCACTGCAGCTACCGCTGATGCCAACCCACAGACAGGCTTCTGCCCTCCTGGGGTCTGGGTAGCCCAGTCCCAGGAAGGCAGAAAAAAGGATTTCCTCTGAGAGAGGGTGTTACACCCTCTCCCTTTGGAAATGGGCGTTAAGGGCCTGAGAGGAGTAGCCTCTCCTGGCCTCTGGAAATGCTTTGAAGGGCACAGATGGTGCCCTCCTTGCATAAACCAGTCTACACTGGTTCAGGGAACCCCCAGCCCTGCTCTGGCATGAAACTGGACAAAAGAAACGGGAGTGACCACTCCCCTGTCCATCACCATCCCAGGGGTGGTGCCCCGGAGCTCCTCCAGTGTGTCCCAGACCTCTGCCATCTTGAATCCAGAGGTGTGAGGGCACAATGGACACCTCTGAGTGGCCAGTGCCAGCAGGTGATGTCAGAGACCCCTCCTGATAGGTGCTTACCTGACTAGGTGTCCAATGCTCCTCTGAGGGCTACTTAGGGTCTGTCCTGTGGGCTTTTCCTCAGATAATGAATGTAAGAGCTCACCAGAGTTTCTCTGCATCTCCCTCTTTGACTTCTGCCAAGGATAGACCGCTGACTGCTCCAGGACGCCTGTAAAACTGCAACAAAGTACCAAGAAGGCTACCAGCGACATTGTAGCGCCTAATCCTGCCGGCTTTCTCAACTGTTTCCTGGTGGTGCATGCTCTGAGAGCTGTCGACCTTCACCCTGCACTGGAAGCCAAGAAGAAATCTCCTGTGGGTCGACAGACTCTTCCCCCTGCTAACGCAGGCACCAAACTTCTGCTTCACCGATCCTCTGGGTCCCCTCTCATCGTGACAAGTGTGGTCCCTGGAGCACAGGAGCTGGATCCAAGTGACCCCGACAGCCCAGTGGTCCATCTGTCCAAATTTGGCAGAGGTGAGTCCTTTCCTCCCCTTGCCAGACAGTAATCCTGTGTACTATGTGAACTGCAGCTGCTAGGGCTTCTGTGCACTTTTGCAAGGAATCCTTTGTGCACAGCACAACCCAGGTCCCCAGCACTTCGTCCTACATTGCTCAACTTGCTGAGTTGACCACCGGATTCGTGGGACCCTCCTTTGTAGTGTTAAGATGATCGCTGCACTCAGTTTTCTTTAACCCATGTTCAAATACTTCTGTGGGTGCTGCGTTCTTCTGTGTGGGCTCTCTGTATTGCTGAGGGCCCCCACTGTCTCCTTTTCCAAGTGGCGACCTCATGGTCCTTCCTGGGCCTGGGCAGCACCCATTTTCTTCTACCACAACCTTTGCACCTAGCAAGGCTTGTTTGCAGTTTTCTGCAAGAAAACAACTCTGCCTCCTCCAGCATTCCTTTGGACATCTTCTGTGCAAAGGAGAAGTTCCTGGCATCTTCCGTTGTTGCAGAATCTTCAGCTTCTTCTACCTCAAGGCAGCCATTTTGCACCTTCATCCGGGGTTTAGTGGGCTCCTGCCCCCTGGACACTTTCGTGACTTTTGGACTTTGTCACCTTCCTTTAGAGGTCCTCAGGTCTAGGGATTTGTCTTCAGTGCTTTGCAGTCAGTAGTGGTATTTGCAGAATCTCCTATCACGGCTTTAGTGTGTTTCTGGGGAAGTAGGGTCACTTTACTCCTACTTTTCAGGGTCTTGGGGTGGTGTATCTTGGACTCGCTTAGTGTTTTCTTATACTTCCAGCAACCCTCTACACACTACAATAGGCCAGGTGTCCCTAAGTGGTTTGCATCCCACTTTCTTACTATATGATTTGTGTTGCCCCCAGGCCTATTGCATCCTATGGTATTCTTCAGTGTTTGCACTACTTTTCTAACTGTTTACTTACCTGATTTTGGTTTGTGGGTATATTATGTGTATTTTACTTACCTCCTAAAGGAGTATATCCTCTGAGATATTTTTGGCACATTGTCACTAAAATAAAGTACCTTTATTTTTAGTAACCCTGAGTATTGTGATTCTTATTATATATCGCTATATGATATAAGTGGTATAGTAGGAGCTTTGCATGTCTCCTAGTTCAGTCTAAGCTGCTCTGCTATAGCTACCTCTATCAGCCTAAGCTGCTAGAACACTACTGATCTACTAATAAGGGATAACTGGACCTGGGACAAGGTGTAAGTACCATCAGGTACCCACTATAAGACTACAATGACTTCTTCCAGAAAAAAGACTGTGCAGTGACCATTTTTTTTAGCATTTTGCTCAGCGCAGGGAGTAAAGAAATGGGGTGAAACTTGGATAGCGTATTGGGGTGAGCTACAGGTTTTTTCAGAGTGGTTTAACATCTGCCAATTTCCACTCAGGTGTGACCTCAGAGATAGCTGGCAAGGTGTTCATGATTTTGTTGATTACCGGATTCACAATATCCACAACTGTGTGGCGCAAAGAGAAATGGCAGTGGTCTGATGAGACTGAGCTTGAGAGATTTCTTGGAAAGATGTTATTGTTGTGGTGACTGATTTCAATGGGTGTCACTGGTTCATCATTTGTCAAGGGTATCAAAGATGGAAAATCCTGTTCAATGGTAGGTATTTTCTCTTAAAAACACTGAGAAATTTGATCACATAATGCTTGGGAGCATGGGATGTCCCTTTGGATTGCCTTTGGTTGTAAAAAAGATGCAGAAATCTTTAAAATAGTTTTCAGGTCAGATTGCGCTTCAACATTCTCGGTGGTAAAGTAAGCCCTTGTGGGCATTTCAATCTGACCATGATATGCTTTCAAGGCCGTTTTGAAGATAAGTAGGTCCTCTGGATTATAAGCCTGCCACCATTTCCTTTACAGTAGTTTACACTGCTGGTGTTGTTCCCAATGGCCTGAGTGAATCAGGGAGCAGATGGCTGGGTTCTCTGCTTCTTCTTTAACATTTTTGCTGGGGCTCATTCATTAACTTCACAAGTAATACAATTGTTGAAGGAAAAGAGATCTTCCTTCAAGTTCCCTATCACAGTTGGGATGGAGGTGACAATACAAGAAGCAAGTTTGGGATTTTTCAGCAATTTGCCCCATTTACAAGTGTCAGGTGGACTAGTCGCAAGAGAAGGTGGGGGAGCCTTGTCTTTTTCAAGTTGAATATTGAAAGGGATCATATGATATGACAAAAGCTGCTGAGTTGGGGGATTCAACTACTAAATTGGGGTTGTTGAAGCAGACTTCATTGAGGATATGGCCTGCAATGTGCGTGGGAGAAATAACACATTGGTGGAAGCCAATGATTCTTAAGGTATCACTAAAGATAACTACCTCAGGATCATTGTAACATTCCAAATGAAAAATGAAATCTCCCATTAATGTAAAATGTGCACACCGAAGAGAAAGGGAGGCTAAAACATCTCCTAAAGAGACTAGGAAAATAGGGCCTTAGCCCGGGCCTGGAGGACGGTATATTAAACTGCCTACAAAGGACTGCGAGGGGCTGATCTTGAAGCAAAAATCCAAACTTTTTGCAGAGAGACTAAGTCAAAAGTTTCACAATTAAATATATTGCAAAAATCATGGCCAAGGCACCTCCATGAGTAGCTGTTCTGTCCTGCCTAAGGATGGTGTAATGTGGAGGTAGACGAGGGCAATGTCAGGGTTGCACCACTTTTCGAGCCAAGATTCACTGATGAACAGGAAATCAAGCTGAAGATCAATGATCAAGTCATGAATTTCTTGAGAATTTTTGCTCAAGGTATGAGTGTTAATCAGGCCTAGCTAGTGCATGCCTGGGTGTTAATAGGAGCTGGCTTTTAGTGTGCATCAAATGCATTTTGCACTTAATGCAGGAAAACGGTCCTTCGATATGGGATGGATCAAAAATGTGCATGCAAGGGGGAGCATGCTCTTTAAATAATTTCAAAAGGTCAGATGACATGGAAGTACCTGAGGGCAGAGTGGCTGACCTCAGTTCAGGCGCAGAAGGGCGCAGATGGGTTTGCCTTTGGCACGCCTTTGGTGCCCCTGCTGTGTGCCTATTGCCCATTCATGGCATTGGACCCTGAAATAGTCTTCCCCTCAAAAAGATTAGAACGGGTAAAAAAAACTAAATTGTGAGTATTTTCTAAATAGCTTGAATAAAATTTCCCTTAAAATGATAGTCAGTATTAAAATATCACAATACAAAAATTCACAACACAGAAATTTGCATTACAAAAGCAAGCTGGGCTAGCTACTATTCATCCATGGCCTCCGACCCTGAATTTGTCTTTCCCCCAAAAAGACTAGAGCGGCCAAAAAACTAACTGGCAGCTCCGATTAGTGACTCCAGGAATCAGGAAGTTGAGTCCCTCTAAAAAAAGTACACATTGACCCAAAACACAAGTTAAAATAATGATTTTTTCTAAAAAGCTTTAATAGAAATGCCCCCAAAATGATAGTAATAATAAATCATAACACAGGCAGTCCTGGCAACCCATGCAAAGAACCTTGGAATAGTAATCAACAACCAGCTCATCATGACCAGCCAAGTGAACACGGTCTCCATCTCCTACTTCTACACACTCAAAATGCTCAAGATGATCTTCAAATGGGTCCTGCCAACATTCGCAGAACAATGACCACAGCCATGGGTACCAGCAAGATAGACTATAGCAACACACTGTGTGCTGGAATCAATGCTCACCTGACCAGATGACTCCAGGCCATACCAAATTTTGTGGACAGGCTTACCTTCAGCCTCCCACCTCACATTGACCTCATCCTATTTCTCAATGAGCTCCTTTGGCTCTCAATTGACAAATCAGCAGGCTTAAAACTTGGTATGCACACATTCAATGCCTTACACAAAATTTGCCACACATCATTAGCTACTGCTCTTTACCTAGCCCTGTCCCTGGATCGGCCTATAAAGCTCCTGCTTCAGAGCCAATATACACTCCAGGGTGAGTTGGGTGCTATTCACATACATATTATTAAGATAAGATAAGTTAAGATAAGATAAGATAAGATAAGATAATTTAAGAGAAGATAAGAGTATTTCTAGCATAGTTAGCCCCATATTTGGCCCATTTGTCAGTGTTTGACTGTGTCACTGGGATCCTGCTAACAAGAACCCCAGTGCATATACTCTCTCCCTTCAAATTTAGTTGGTGGATACTGCTAACACAGTATTCCACTCATAATTGCCATACTGGTGCCCCATTCTAAGTCCGCAGTATATGATACTTAGGTACCCAGGGCATTGGGGTTCCAGGGGATCTTTTGCCACCCATAGGGAGCCCATGCAAAGGCTTCTACAGTACTGCCATTGCAACCTATGTGAAATGGTGCATGCCCCTTTCACAGCCATTTACACTGCACAAGGTCACGTACATGTCACCCATATACCAGGTATTCCAACCCTGAAGGTTGGGTGTAGAGTACCTGTGTGTGAGGACACCATGCACTAGCAGGGATGCCCCCACATTGTCCAGGACCATTTTCTCAGACTACGTGAGTGCGAGGAAACCATTTTAAACATGCACTGGACATAGGTCACTGTCTATACACAGCTTCACAATGGTAGCTCCGAATATGGCCATGTTTGGGATCAAACATGTTGGAATCATACCCCAGGGCTTTTGCAAGCATTGGTTGTTTGATTCCATGCACTCTAGAGGCTCCTTGGAGGATCCCCAGTACATTACAGCCATCTGAAGTTTTACAGGCAGCCCAAGCTGCTGCCACCTCACAGAGAGTTTTCTGTCCTCCAGTTGCTTGAGCAGCTCACGCTCAGGAAGGCAGAACAAAGCATTTCCTTTGGGAGAGGGATGTTACACCCTCTGCCTTTGGAAATAGGTGTTATAGGCATGGGAGGGGTAGCCTCCCAGAGCCTCTGGAAATGCTTTGAAGGGCACAGATGGTGCCCTCCTTGCATAATCCAGTCTACACCGGTTCAGGGACCCCCAGGTCCTGCTCTGGCATCAAACTGGACAAAGGAAAGGGGAGTGACCACTCCCCTGTCCATCACCACCCCAGGGGTGGTGCCCAGAGCTCTTCCAATGTGTCCCAGACCTCTACCATCTTGAATGTAGAGGTGTGAGGGCACAATGGATGCCTCTAAGTGGCCAGTGCCAGCAGGTGATGTCATTCAGGCTGCAGTGGCAGTCCTGTGTAAGAATTGTCTGACCTCCCTATGGGTGACAAAATAAATGCTGCAGCCCATAGGGATCTCCTGGAACCCCAATACCCTGGGTACCTAGGTACCATATACTAGGGAATTATAAGGGTGTTCTAGTGTGCCAATCAGAATTGGTGAAAATGGTCACTAGCCTGCAGTGACAATTTTAAAAGCAGAGAGAGCATAAACACTGAGGGGCATATTTATACTCTGTTTGCGCCGGAATTGCGTTGTTTTTTTTTACGCAATTCCGACGCAAAACTAACTCCATATTTATACTTTGGCGTTAGACGCGTCTAGCGCCAAAGTCCATGGAGTTTGCGTCATTTTTTAGCGTGGACACCTACTTTGCGTTAATGATATGCAAGGTAGGCGGTCCCGTCTAAAAAATTTACTCAGAGGCATGTGCGCCGTATTTACACTCCCGTTTCTTAGCGCCTGGACAAGGCAGGCGTTAAGGGACCTGTGGGCTCGGAAGGAGCCCCGAGGTGCCCTCCCATGCCCCCAGGGACACCCCCTGTCACCCTTGCCCACCCCAGGAGGACACCCAAGGCTGGAGGGACCCATCCCAGGGACATTAAGGTAAGTTCTGGTAAGTATTTTTTTGTGGCATAGGGGGGCCTGATTTGTGCCCCCCTACATGCCACTATGCCCAATGACCATGCCCAGGGGACAGAAGTCCCCTGGGCATGGCCATTGGGCATGGGGGCATGACTCCTGGGTTGGGAGTCGGAAAAAAATGGCGCAAATCGGGTTGAGGCGAAAAATTTGCCTCAGCCTGACTTGCCCCATTTTTTGGCGCCCAAGCTCCATATCCCCCTACGCCGGCGCTGCCTGGTGTACATCGTTTTTTTTCACGCACACCAGGCAGCGCCGGCGGCTAACGCCGGCTAACGTCATTGATTAAATACGGCGCCTGCATGGTGCTTCAGAATGGCGTTAGCCGGAGCGAATTTTTTTGACGCAAAACTGCGTTAGCGCAGTTTTGCGTCAAAAAGTATAAATATGGCCCCGAGGTTCTGGTTAGAAGAGCATCAGTGAGACAGTTAGGCACCACACAGGGAACACACATAGGCCACAAACTATGAGCACTGGGGTCCTGGCTAGCAGGATCCCAGTGACACAGGCAAAAACAAACTGACACACAAGTAAAAAATGGGGGCAACATGCCAGGCAAGATGGTACTTTCCTACAGTCACTTCCCTGCTTCAGCAGGCAACCCTCTGCAGTGACGACTGGTGGCTTGGGTCCCCTCTCCTGAAGAAGTGCGTGGATCCAGCAACAAGAGTTGTGGACTGAAGTGGTCCAATGGTCCTGAAGTCCAGCTGTCCCACTTTGGTGGAGATAGGAGCTTGCCTCCCCACGCAAGACAGTACCCCCATGCACACGTGATTTGCAGTTCCCAAGGCTTGTTGGCATCCTTCCGCAAAGTTCTTCATTCACCGTGCAGCTCCAGCCCCCAGCACTCTATCCTGTGATGCACCGCTTTCTGAGTGGTTCTCCAGTGGCATGGGATCCCTTTGTGTAGTGCTCTGTTGGCCTCCTTTTGCACCTTCTTTGTCCCCGTGCTTTGGGACTCCTGTGCACACTGCCTTGTCTTCTGAGCGCTCTCTGAGTTGCTGGGTGCCACCTCTGTCTCCCCCTCCTGGGTAGAGGCCACCAGGTCCCTCCTGATTCCGGGCAGTGCCATTTTCCACTAACCGTGTGCTTTACGTGTGCCAAGGCTTGTTGGCAGAATAGAATCCAGCGATGCAAACCAGACTACAATCATCCATTCAGCGTGGGACATCATCTGCACCAACCAGGAACCTGCATCTGTCTTCTTGGGTGCAGTACTGACTGTTCTTCTTCACCGGTGGTTCTTTTTTTGCACCTTCATTGGGGTTGGCAGGGGCTTCTGCTCTCCCTGGACTCTTCAGTGCTTCTTGGACCTGGTCCCCTTCTTCCACAGATCTTCAGGTCCAGGAATCCATCGTTGGTGTCTTGCAATCTCTTTATTTTTCTAACATTGAGTATTTTCTTTCATGTGTGTTAGTACTGTGTGACTTCAGTGGTATTGCATATTGCATGAGCTTTGCATGTCTCCTAGTTAGGCCTTGGTTGCTCATCCACACTACTCTTAGAGAGCCTGGCTTCTAGACACTGACTACATTTCACTAATAAGGGATAACTGGACCTGGTAGAAGATGTAAGTACCTTAGGTACCCACTACAAACCACACCATACATGTACCTAGTTACAGGATCTACGCCCTCATTACGACCCTGGAGGTGGGTGATAAAGTGGCAGTAATACCACCAACAGGCTGGCAGTAATTACCGTCAAATTATGACCTTGGCAGTGATATCTCCCAAGGACAGCCAATGTACCTCACCGACCACCAGGGCGGAAACAACAGTCACCATGGTGGTAGCCCCCTACAGCCAGGTGGAAGACAAAGTACCCCCCACCATTTTTTGTAACAGGAAATCGCCACCTTTTCCGGGGCTGTACCAACTCCATCAAAAGCCTGGCAGAAACAGAGTACAAATGTCAAAAGACTCACCATTGGAGATAAAAGGAAGAACCATGCCACCATGGAACCCGAACTGCAAGTCTTCCCAATCTACGTTATGCTCCAACTGGAACACCAATGCCAGCAGAGACGACGAAGGTGAGTGCAGCCGCTTAGCACACAAGGAAGGGTGTGAGGGAAATGAGAGTGACACACACACGCACAACACACACCTGACACACACACCATACACACAACCAGCTGCATTACAAAAACAATTAGACCCCGAAAATCTGTAGAAGAATGCAGGGACAACAGGAATTAATGAAAGTGATTGTAATCAGTTCAACAATAAAATCAAGAATACGATTTGGCCATGAAACAGATATGTACACTTGTATAAAAAAGGGACACTGTCCAGTCCATAGTTCAAAGGGCCCACTTGGCCACAGGGAACAGTCCAATGCCCAACTCGAATCTGGACCAATCCGGATGGAACACTTCAGGGGCATCAGTTGTCAAATAGGCAGGCTCATCAGGGAGCGAGGGGGCACCTCAGCTAGATGCAGGAACAGGCCCACTGGTTCTGGAGGGGGCAACATGCCCTGTGCATTGTCCTGCGGAGTGCAAGGCAACAGTCTCTTGAGTGGGTGTCTTCCCCACTGGTTCCGGAGGGGGCAACATGCCCTGTGCTTTGTCCTGGGGAGTGCAAGGCCACAATCTCTCATGTGGGTATCTTGCCCACTAGTTCTGGAGGGGGCAACATGCCCTGTGCTTTGTCCTGGGGAGTGCAAGGCCACAGATTTTTGCGTGGGTGTCTTCCCCACTGTTCTGGAGGGGGCAGCCCACAAAGTAGCTTCTTGGAGGGTGTAGTATGTGGTGTCCGCCAGCGCCGATGGCTGCACTGTGGTGATGGTGGCGGGACGCTCCTGGTCAGCCCCTGCACTCTCTGATGGCTGCACTGTGGTGGTCGCTGGGGAGGCTCCTGGTCAGCCCTTGCACTCTCTGATGGATGCATTGTGGTGGTGGTTGGGGGAGACTCCTGGTCAGCCCCTGCACTCTCCGATGGCTACACAACCACGGCTAGCAGTGGGGGCCATGTGACAGCTGGTGGTTGTGGCGGTGTTTGGCTGACAGCTTCCACTGGTGTAGATTGCCTCCTCTCCTCCTGGTCATGGGTTGGGCATCCCTTACTCTTCCTGGCAGGGTAGATGGGCTCTTCCCCCCTCTGCCCGGTGGTGCAGGCTCCTTCCCCTTCTTCCCGTCTGGTGCAGACTCCTTCCCCTTCTTTCCAGCTGGTGCAGGCTCCTTCCCCTTCCTCACAGCTGGGGCAGGCAACTTCCCCTTCCTCACAACTGGTACAGGCTCCTTCCTCTTCTTCACAGCTGGTGCCAGAATCTTCCTTTTCATCCCAGGTTGTGCTGTCTCATTCCCCTTCAGTATTGTTGGTCTGGTATCCCTACCACCACGAGTAGGTAGTGCTACCACTGTCCCCGTGGACTGTCTGGCTGAGGTGCTGACCTGGGTCCTTGCTACCCTGCCCAGGACGGGGGGAGGGGGAGGGAAGAGGTCAATTGTGGAAAGGAAAAGCTTTTTAGGTACATTGAGTAATGGGAGTGGAGGATAAGGGAGTGGTAGTTAGAGGTGTATGTCTGTTGGATTTGGGTGCAGGTTTATGGGCTGTATGCTGTTGTGAGGTGGATGGCTGTTAGGTGTCTGAGTGCTTGTGTTTGTTTCCTTTAGGAGGGGGGACAGACACAGTGGGAGAGGACACAGGAGATGAGTGCATGGATGTTGTGGAGGTGTCTGCCAGTGAGGTGTGTGTTCTGCTTGGTGTGGTCATGATGCTGGTACTGGATATTGATGTAGTTGCATGCAGGTGTGAGTGTAGACATAACTGGGTGTGAGGTGGAGGAGGAGGAGGAGGAGGAGGGGGAGACAGTGGAGACAGTGGATGTTGTGTCTACAACTGAACGGTGTTTGTGTGAGTGCCTGTGAGATGAAGTGTAGTGCTTGTGTTTGCCTGTGCCACTCTTGGGTATTGTCCTGTGTGCATGCGTGTCTGTCTGTGTGCTTAGGGTGAGTTGGGGTTCAGGAGAATTGGTCTGGGAAGTGGAAGTTGGAGGGGGGACGGCTGAAAAAGGGAAAATGGCTGCCATCAGAGAGGAGGCTAGAACCTGAATTGATCCTTGTTGGGCCCCCAATCCACCATGAATGCCCTTTGGTAATGCATTGCATTGCTGCATCTAGGATGGCAGCCCCTGGATGGCATTCACAATGGTTGATTGCCCTACAGAGATGGATCTCAGGAGGTCAATAGCCTCCTCACTCAGGGCAGCAGGGCTGACTGGGGCAGGGCCTGAGGTGCCTGTGGTGAAGGAGATGCCCACCCTCCTGGGTGATCAGGCACGGGCAACATGCTGAGGGGCTACTGGGAGGGAGCTGCTGGTATGGGGGTGGCAGCTGTACCTGCAGCTGGGGTGGTCACAGAGGTGTACGCCACAACCAGGCAGCTCCCATCGGAGGAGGTATCGGAATCTGTGTTTTCCCCTCCAGTCTCCGCTGTGGTGCTCCCCTCTCCCTCCGTTCCATTGGTGCCCTCAGTGTCGGTGGACTCTGACTCCAGGGTCCTGTGGGATGCAGCTCCCTCTGTTGCCAGTGCCTCTGCTCCTCCGCCAGATGATGCTAATGCACATAAGGACAGGATTACAAAACAAAAAAGGGAGGAGAGAGACAAAGGATACACATGGTCAATGACTGCTTCAACACCACTGTTGGCGTACACAGCACCCTCACACACAGGGAACAGGCCTATGTACCATGCATGGCACTACTATTGAAATGGCTATGTAGTGGGTGTATCTATTAAAGCCCTCCCTTTTCTCTAACGCAGTCCCTTCGCACAATTTATACTTTCTGTTTCTTTTTCTTCCTATTTCTCTACAGCCATATCCAAAAGGGTTCTAGGTTGTCTACCAAAGACTAGCTCAAATGAGCTATGCCCGGTTGATGCCTGCACGTGTGTTATTATTGCAAACAAAACCAAGGGTAACTTCTTCTCCCAGTCCCTCCCTGTGTCAGATATTGTTTTTTTTAGAAGGGTTTTGATAGTGTGGTTATAACTCTCTACTAGTCCATCTGTTTGTGGATGATAGACGGAGGTGCAAATGTGTTTTACTCCAAGGATCTGACATATCTGGGACACAAGGCGAGACATAAAAGGCGTCCCCTGATCTGTTAATATCTCTTTGGGAAATCCCACTCGGGCAAAACACCCAAACATAGCATGAGCCACACTTTTTGTAGTCATGCTTGTTAACGGAATAGCTTCAGGATATCTGGAAGCATAATCCACAAGAACTAAAAGGTACATGTAACCTCGGGAGGAGGGTGTCAGCGGTCCCACTAAATCCATCCCCAACCTAGAAAAAGGAATATCAATAATGGGTAAAGGTAAAGGGGTGCTTTCTGTACCTTACTGGGATTAATAAACTGACACGTAGGGCACTGTGCACATAATTTCAATTTCTCTGAAAAAAACCCTGGCCAATAAAATCGTCGGAGAAGGTACACTTCGGTTCTCTCCCAACCATAATGGCCATCCCAAACCTGACTATCGGCTAAGTGGAGTACCTGCATGCGATAAGGCATGGGTACTACCAATTGAGTCTTTTGCTCTTTGCCTTGTTGTGTTATTCTATATAATAAACCATTTTGGACGAGGAAGTAGGGGCCCACCTGTCCTTTTCTTTCAGTAACCGCAGTAGCCCAGGCATGTTTCAGCGTGGGGTCATCCCTTTGACTGACTCGAAAAGGGGGTGGACTCGTCAAGACGGAGAATTCTATAAGAAATACAGGAACAGAGTCAGTTTGACTAGTTCTTTGATAGATTTTCACCTGCTCTCTTTTCTCTTGTCTACTCCACTTTTCTTTTGCCTTACCCGGAGATAGTCCACTGTGGGAAAAAGGAGTGTCTTTGACTCAAGAATCGACTACATGGTCTTTGTTGGTGTTACCCAGGATTTTAGAGAAAACACAATAATCAGTACCTAGCCTCATATCTTCAACTAGGTGAGGTATTACTCCTACTTGTATGGATTCATCCCATCCCACCCAGTTTATAGTAATCCCCGCTAGGAGATAACGTTTGATGTCCCAGTGAATACAGCAAAAGGATACGGTTTCCTCTTCCCACCCTAATTCTTTCCCTAATATCTCAGCCTTTATGACAGACTGACTGCACCGGAGTCAATCAATACCCTTGTAGGTTTCTTGTTTACTAACATTTCAGTAGAATATCGAGTTGTTGCAAGACTGGTACAGAGCATCCTCCCCCTGGTTATTCCTATTTCTATAGGTTCTGGTTTTGGAAGTCTATGTGGGCAAATAAGTGCTATATGGCCCCACTCTGCGCAATAATAATATTGGGAAGTTTGATTTGGTTCTCTATCCATGAAACGGGTGGTGGGACTTTCCTCAGGACTTTTGGGTACCCGGGGAATTGAATTGGTACTAACTGTTTTCCCCATTATTGGTTGTCCTTTATAGGGGTTTACCCTAAAATCAGGAGCCCGGTGGAAAGCACAGGCTAGCTCAATGGCGGTCGTTGTTGTGACATTTGGATGCTGATCCAATTACGTGTCTGACTGGGTAAAGCCTCTAGAAACTGTTCTAATAATATGACCTGTATCACTTCTTCCCTATTGGTGCTAATAGGGCTCAGCCACTTTAGACCTAATTCTTATATTCTTGGGTTCTCCCTGGGCATCCATTTAGTTTTTCTAAACTTGATGCGATAATACTCGGTGTCCTATCCTACTCGTTCTATGATAGACTTCTTTACGTCTCCATAAGGGGTGGTTCCCCGGGGTTTACAGCTTGATAGGCGGCTTGTAGAGTACCTGTCAACAGAGGGACTATGCATTGCCCCCATCTATCCTGTGGCCAGTTGGCTGAAGTGGCCACTCTTTAAAAATTCCTAAAGAAGGCATTGGGATCTTCACCTTCTTGAAATTTTTGTGGTACCGAACTAGGTACATTCGGATGAACCCTCGTAGACACTATGGTGTCTGTCAATATTGGAATTGCCGTCTCATGAACCAACTGATTGTTGTCTGTGATTGTACCTTGACTTTTAAGGGTGTTTTGCAATGTCTCTATGTCACTTCTAGCTTCTCACAATTGTTCTTCCCACACTATTTGTAAGTGTCTCTGTCCCTCCGGCAGATGATTAATCATATCCTCAAGGGAAGGTTTCTCCTCCATTGTTCCTTTTCCGCTTAGGTAATAATCCCACTTCTGACATGAAGATGTAGTAGGTGTATCTATTAAAGCCCTCCCTTTTCTCTAACGCAGTCCCTTACCGCAATTTATACAATAAAGAATGTGTTTTGCTGTATATCGTATGGCACTTTCCTTTATTAATTCTATATTATAGGTTACCGTCCTTCTGGTACTCGGTTAAAGAGTAAAAAAAAAAATATATATATATATAATAATAAAGAAAGGGAAAAAGAAAAAAAATATAGATGTCTTCCTTGTATCTGTATGTTACTAATTCTCTCTTTTTCTGTTTTCCTCAACCTCCTTCTTCTTCTTCCTTCTTCTATTCCTCCTTTACTTGTATTCTCTCTCTGTCTTTCGTCCATCAGTTTGACAGTATTTTCTTCCAGGGGTTCATTGGGATCCTGCTTGAGCCACGTCCGTCCAAAGCGTGAGGGGAAAAATACAGGATATAAAACAGGAGGTAGGTCAGGAGGTTATTATGACTATATATTAAAAAGGATGGGTAGAATTGAAGGGGAAGTGAAGGAACTGTGCACCCTCAGTGAGGTTCCTCTTCTCTCAATGGGTGGTTCTGCCCCAGTGATTTGGTGTATGTGGATAAATAGAAAAAATAATAATAAAAGAAAATAAGGTCAGAAGAAATATTGTTTTGAATCAACACACTTTGATCCATAAGCAACGTATTATTTATATCTCCCTTGCGCTTCACTCAGATTATTGTTGTATTTTCTCCCTGCCCTCTTGTCTGTTCTTGTCTCTTCTCCCATCCCTCTTGGAGTTCCCCAGAAAGCACTCACAGCCTGTATACCAGCACGTACCTGTTTGAACCACGTCCCTCCACGGACGGGGCAGGTTAATGAATTCCACAGGGGTGCTCGGTCGTTGTCGTCTTCCGCTTCTGCCAAGGTGAGGCTTTCTTTGTTTTGTCTCGATGCCTCCCCTGTCGTCTCCATCCGGTCATTTAACTTCCTCTGGTCCTCAGCGTCCTCCTTCTCTGCGTGCGCTTCCATCGGGGCCCGCACGTTCACTTCCTGGTTCTTTTTGACATTGCGTGATAACAGCGCAATGCTCATCAACGCGCACCTGGGGCACTCTACCATTGGCCTCATTTATGCAAGCGCATTGTGGGTTCCGACAACCCTGTTACAGGCTAGTCACCAAGGAATGAGGAGGGGCACACACCACCAACTACAGCACACCTGGGACCCACTCAGCCCTGCCCAGAAGTGAATACTAACAAGCTAAGTAAGCAGTATTTTACATTCAAACACTTTGCCATCAGAGGACCTACGCTGCTATATCTGGCCTAGATCCACCCAAGGACACACAAACACCACACGGATACCACCCCGTCAGCCGTAAGTTGTAATGATAGCCACTGTACTCACCCCATTGTGGCTGCTGTGATATCCTCAAGCGCCCATCCAGCTCAGGGTAGGTCACTGCCAGTATGCGGGCCATCAGAGGGGTCTGCTGGACCTCCGCAGTCTTCTGTGCCCAGCGTCTCAGGTCCTCCCACCGTTTCCAACAGTGGGTGCTCTGCCTGCCATAGACCACCAGGGCCCGCACCTTCTTGGAGATGGCACACCATATTCCCTTCTTTTGATGGCCGCTGACCTGCAGAGGGAATGCAGACAGGAGAACACCATTAGACAAACAGTCCAGCCTGTCACACAAATGTCCCACCATACCCGTTTGCATCAGTATTGGCACACACATAGCCCAGCCCACAACATGTACATCTCCAAGAGGACATCCACCAACCCCCCTTACACAAGGCCTTCACACACAACTGCATGCATTCATGCCACATGCATCGTGCCCACAGTGTACCCACCTGTTGGTCTGGAGGCCCATCCACCAGTCCGTACTGGGGTAGGACCCCATCCACCAGTCACTCCAACTTCTCAGAAGTGAAGGCTGGGGCCCTTTCCCTGATCACATGGGCCATGGTAGTTTCCAGACACAGGTCACAGCAGCACATGCAGTGTAGGTCCTCTCCCATGGAAGGTCAGGAAACAAGTGAGGAATCAGATAGAAACTGGCAGTCACGTCCACGGTGGTGCATACCGTCACCGCCGGCGTAGATCCTCATTGGCCACTGTACCCCATAGGGCCCAGTATTAACCAATGAGGTATTGCATGACGGTGCACGACCGCATACCGCCACGGTGCACAATGCCAGCGGCATTAACTTACTTTCACCTGTCCCTCGACACAGGACAGGAGGTCGCCATTTCAGGGTGGGTGAACAGGCCTATCGATAATGGACAGGATCAATAGGCACATACTTTATAAATTACACTGTCCCATAACATATTTGCACGATGTGGACTGCTGTTGTGGCTCCATTGTTCAGTTTGTGACAGCCTACTCACTCTTGTGTCCCTTAGATGCCTATGGCTGCGGATGAATAGGAGATGGAGACATACCCCCTTGTATAGACCCCTGAAGGACTTGGCTACACTGGAGGACAGGCACATAATACTCACCTATAGACTGGACAGGGCCACAATCACAGAGCTGTGTGCTCAATTGGAGCCTGACCTGATCTCAGCTATCCGTCATCCCACTGGGATCCCCCCTCTTGTGCAGGTTCTGTCAGTGCTCCATTTCCTGGCAAGTGGGCTTGGCAGCAGGAATGTCACAGCCAATGTTCTCAATCGTGCTAGCGAAAGTCTTGTCTGCCCTGATAAAACACATGTGCAGCTACAGGTTGAGTATTTGGCCACTATGAAGGCCGGGTTTAATGCAATGGGACATATCCCCAACATAACAGGGGCGATTGACGAAACACATATTGCATTTGTACTCCCCCGTCAGAATGAACAGGTGTTCAGGAATCGTAAGAGTTTTCACTTCCGGAATGTGCAGATAGTGTGCTTGGCAGACCAGTACATCTCCCACATCAATGTTAAGTATCCAGGGTTGGTGCATGATGCCTTTGTCCTGAGGAATAGCAGCATCCCAAATGTGATGTCCCAACTACAGAGGCACAGGGTGTGGCTAATAGGTGAGCCCCGGTTCCCATTCAGTATATGTTGGTGTATGCCTATGGTGTTGGCCATATAGGATAGTGTGTGGCTAAATGTTGTCCCTCAATATTTGCAGGTGATTCTGGTTACCCAAACCTATCATGGCTGCTGACCCCTGTGAGGAATGCCAGGACAAGGGCTGAAGAACATTTAATGAGGCACATGGGTGAACCAGAAGGATCATTGAAAGGACCTTTGGCCTCCTGAAGGCAAGGTTCAGGTGCCTCCATCTGACAGGTGGATCCCTGTACTACTTACCCAAAAAGGTGTGCCAGACAGTAGTGTCATGCTGCATGCTGTACAACCTGGCCCTCAGACAGCATGTCCCTTTTCTGCAGGAGGAGACTGGAGCCCCTGTGGCAGCAGTGGACCCTGAGGACAATGAAGATGAGGAGGCTGAGGATGAGGATGTGGACAACAGAACATCAGTGATATGTCAGTACTTCCAATGACACACAGGTGAGACGGTGCAACTTCTCATTTCTATGAGTATTGGTGTATTCTGTGTGGCATTGGCATGCTGGCATTACCCACTTCTTTGCCCTACTTACTGTTACCCTGTGGATATTCATTTTGCAGATGCTGGTGATATGACAAAATTCTCCTGGTGTGATCACAACAGCCAGCTACAGGTCACTAATTCTATGCTCATACTGCTGACAGTTAATTTGCAATGGTTGGAGCTGTTTCAACCAATACAAATTTGCAATACATGAAATACTAGTAGTCGAGTTTTATCCAATGGTGTTTATTGTTGTGCTAATATATAGAGGGGAAAGTGCAATGGAATGGGGTGATGATGGAGGAAAGTCCAGGGTATTGTTCCAGCCTGTATGTAGCACAGGTGCATAGTCCATGGGGACATAGGAAGGGGAGCAATGGCAGTTCAAGGTGGACAAAGTGACTGAGTGGGACACAAGGGGGACAATCAGGAGAGTCATTTCCTGGCGGTGATCTTCGCAAGTGTCTCTTGCTTCTGGCTGGTTTGCAGGGAACGTTTGCCGGGTGGTTCTCCTTCTGGAAGGGGAGGGTTGCTGGTGGCCTGTTCGTCCTGTGTCGGGGCATCCTGGCCACTAGTGGCAGCGGAAGTGGAGGGCTGTTCAGATGACTGGCTAGTGGCAGGGGCCCGCTGGTGTGCTGTTGCCTCCCTCATGATGTTGGTCATGTCCGCCAGCACCCCTGCTATGGAGATCAGGGTGTTGTTAATGCCCTGCAAGTCCTCCCTAATCCCCTGATACTGTCCCTCCTGCAGCCGGCTGTTCTCCTGCACGTTGTCTAGGATCTGGCCCATTGTGTCCTGGGAATGTTGATCGGCTCCCAGGATCTGGGAGAGTGCCTCCTGGAGAGTAATTTCCCTGCTCCTGTCCTCCCCCTGGCGCAAAGCAGTCCTCCCAGTGTCCCTGTTGGCCTGTGCCTCTGTCCCCTGAACGGTGTGCCCACTGCCACTGACCCCACGTCCCTGATTGTCTTGTGTGGGAGGTGTGGCGTGGGGTCCCTGTACAGGTGGGCACACTGTTGATTGACGTGTCCTGGGGACGGAGTGTGGGTATGCTGGGTGGGTGCTGTGGTGTTGGTTCCTGATGGGGGAGGCTCTGTGGTGGTCTGTGAGTGGGCTTGGGTGACTGGCTGTACAATGGTCCCTAATGGGCCAGGTAGATCATCCAGATCCTGAATTCCAGAGTTACTGTCATCATTGGGCCTCTTCTGTTGGGGGACTGGATAGTGGAGGCACCTCCTCTCCAGTGACATTGTCTGGGGTACCTGTGGAGATGTAAATGATGTATTAGGCTTCAGGTGTCTGACCTTTGTACTTCTGTAGCTTCTCCTTTATGGTTGTTGTACCCCTGCCAGATTTGCTTGTGTATTTTTGTGTATTGTGGTTATGATAGTTTCCCTATGCTGTACATGCTTTGGTGATGAGTGTCCATGTAGGGCTGGGAGGGGTGTCCATGCATTGGTACAGCATGCAGGGCTTGGCATTGGGATTAGTGAGATGTGATCGTGGAGTGTGTGGGATGTGGTGGAGTGATGGGAGTGAGGGTGTGTGATTGAATGCAGGTATGGGGGGATAGTTGTTAAAAGTAGGCTTACCAGTGTCCAGTCCTCCTCCAACTCCGGTGAGTCCCTCAGGATTCAGTAATGCCAGTATGTGCTCCTCCCATGCTGTGAGTTGTGGGGAAGGAGGTAGGGGTCCACCGTCAGTCTGCTGTATGGCGAGCTGGTGCCTTGCTGCAATGGACTGTACCTTCCCCCATAGGTCGTTCCACCTCTTCCTGATGTTGTCTCTTGTTCTTGGATGCTGTCCCACGGCATTGACCCAGTCCACGATTCTCCGCCATAGTTCCATCTTCCTTTCTATTGATATCTGCTGCACCTGTGCTCTAAAGAGCTGTGGCTCTACACTGACGATTTCATCCACCATGACCCTCATCTCCTCCTCAGTGAAACGGGGGTGCCTTTGTGCTGCCATAGGGGTTGTGTGATGTGTGTTGGTGAGGGTGTGTTGGGTAATGTGGTGGGGTGTGTGATGTGGAGTGTGTGAGGGGTGTATGGGTGTGAGTGGTATGTGCGTCTAGTTTTCTCTTGTGGTGGCAATAGTTGTTGGTAAAGGGTCGTGGGTAAGTGGGTGTGTCTTTTATAGTGGTGTGGGTATGTGGTGTGTGTATGGTGTCAGGTGTGCGTTGTTTTATTTGGCCAATGTAGTGTTGTTTTGGATGTGGGTGTCCATTGTGAGTGCAGTGGTATGTACCACCAATGGTTTACCGCTGTTGAATGTCTGCCGTGGTGGTTCGTGGGTCATAATGTGATGGGCGTTGTTCCGTTGGTGTAAAAGTGTGGGTTTTGCGACCACCAATTTATCACTGACCTTTGGTCTGGCGGATTTGTGTATGTGGCTGTATTCTGTCGGATTGGTGTGTGTGTGTCATAATATGGTGAACGGATAGTCGCCAGTGCGGCGGTAAGTTGACGGCCATCAGCACAGCAGTAAGTGGAATTTACCGCCAAAGTCATAATGAGGGCCTTAGGGGGTCATTCTGACTTTGGCGGGCGACAGAGGCCGCCCGCCAAACTCCCGCCGTCAGAATACCGCTGCGCGGTCAAAAGACCGCCGCAGTAATTCTGATTTTCCCGCTGGGCTGGCGGGCGACCGCCAGAAGGCCGCCCACCAGCCCAGCGGGAAACCCCCTTCCATGAGGATGCCGGCTCCGAATGGAGCCGGCGGAGTGGAAGGGGTGCGACGGGTGCCAAGCAGACACTGAAAATCTTGGTGGGGCCCTGTTAGGGGGCCCCTGCAGTGCCCATGCCATTGGCATGGGACTGCAGGGGCCCCCAGAGGCCCCACGACACCCGTTACCGCCAGCCAGGTTCTGGAGGTCAAAACCGCCAGAACCCGGCTGGCGGTAAGGGGGTCGGAATCCCCATTGCGGCGCTGCCTGCAGCGCCGCCATGGAGGATTCCCCAGGGCGGCGGGAAACCGGCGGGACACCGCCGGTTTCCCGTTTCTGACCGCGGCTGTACCGCCGCAGTCAGAATGCCCAAGGATGCACTGCCAGCCTGTTGGCGGTGCATCCGCGGTCCCAACCGCCAGGGACGGAATGACCCCCTTAGTGTCTTATTTTCCTTTCTGAGAGACTAGGGGTTAGGTAGAGTAGGTTTTTCTTTTTCGCTTACACTATTCTAACACTCACTACACTATGGCCCTCATTCTGACCTTGGCGGTCGGCGGAGAGACGGCGGTCGGACCGCGAACAGACCGGCGGTATTAAAAATGGCATTCTGACCGCGGCGGTCACCGCCGCGACCGACCGCCACTTCCCCACTCCGACAGCCATGGCGGTCATGACCGACGGGCTGGAGTCTGCGCACTCCGGTCCGGCGGTCGACCCAAGACCGCCAACGGTATCATGACCCTGCTTACCGCCGCGGTTTCTGGCAGTCGGGAACCGCCATGCGAACCATGGCGGTAGGCACTATCGGGGCCAGGGAATTCCTTCCCTGGCACTGATAGGGGTCTCCCCCACCCCCCACTGCCCCCCCGAGTCCTCCCCCCACACCCTCCACCCCCCTGCCACCCCCCAGAGGTGGTACGAACCCCCTCCCCACCCCCACCCCGACATGCACATACACGCACCCCGACATGCACACACCCCCTACATGCACATATACACACCCCCTACACACACACACATACACAACGGGGACACATACCCGCACACATACATGCCGACATGCGCACCCGCCGAACTACACACATTGCCCATAGGCACAGCAGCACTCCCCGCCCGCATGCACGCACTCACACACCCCCTCTACACACTCCCACGCACACCCCCATGCACGCACACATCACACAACACCCCCCCACCCCCTCCCCTCACGGACGATCAACTTACCTTGTGCGTTGGTCCTCCGGGAGGTGACAGGAGCCATGGGGAGGTGACCGCCAACAGAAGACCGCCAACAGAAGACCGCCACACAGAAATGTGGGTCGTAATTCTGTGGGCGGTGTTCTGCTGGCGTGGCGGTGGAGGTTGACCAGTCTCCACTTTCCCGCCGACCGCCAGTGTGGCTGCTGGCGGTTTTCCGGCGGTACGCTCCCAGCGGTCAGAATGCGCACAGCGGCATACCGCCGCGGTCGGCGGTCTTCACCGCGGCGGTAACTCAGCGGTCTTGCGAAAAGACCGCCAAGGTCAGAATGAGGGCCTATGTCTACTGCTGGGCCTAGCTCTGAGGTCATGGGTACTCCCTATAAGGGCATGACCTTCAAAGAACTCAAGGGGCTTTGCTCAAAGAGAAGCTTAGATGTAGGGAAGAACCCTAACACAAATTTTCTGTTAAGTCTTCTCTGGGATGATCAAGAGCAAGCTGATAACCAGGAGGAGGAGAGGGAAGGATATTCTGATCCGTTTAGACTCAGGGAATCATCCTGAAGATTCAGGGGAGGGCTTTTCTAAAGATCTTCCCCCTAGCAAACAATCTAGTGTAGCTGG